>NW_027527977.1:666727-846888 GCF_008692635.1 Crocuta crocuta
ACTTTACTAGAGAATTATTTTTGAAAAATTATTCAAATATTTTCTCCATCTGGGGCTGTAAATAAATATAACACGATTTACTTTAAAAATCCTGAATCCCCCCCAATATAGTTTGTGCTGATCCCCGTGGCAATAACATTCATGTTACTTGGTAGAATGAAGACACCAAAGGACAAAACAGAGAAAGAAAAAAGGATCTCCATTGTAAATGATTTCTTAGAACACAGTTCACAGATCTTCTGTCTTAACTCAGGTATTTTTGAAATAACAAAGAAAAGAATCCTTTCATTTATAGAACACTTCTGCACCGTCTTGATTACTGAGGCTTATTAAGAGTAGGAACATTTTTATGCTTGGTTGAATATTTAAAGGGATAAGCTGGTGCATTACCACACACAAAAAATGCCATCTACTGATTTCTCTTGAGGCCAGTTTCTCTAAGAAAAGTGAACAGTTACTAGACTATAGGTTTAAATTGCTAAGTGACCAAGGTTGAAAATAATCTTGCAGTTATTCATGTGATATTGCAAGAGTATATCTTTAATATAACCACATTTATCATTTTAATGTCCCCAATACAAGAATCTCAATGCAAAGAAACACTTAAAACAGAATTTTAGACTGATATTACCATTGAGAATATCTAATTTTACACATAAAAGTACTGAGGTCCAGAGTTGTCAGGTGATTTCTTATCCATTACATTTTTATTTAAATACATTTTACCATCAATAATGAGAGTATACTGACTTGTTTGAAAATTACCTTATGTAGCTTAGTTGTACCTTTAAGAAAAGTGTGTCCTCTCAAGTAAGTTTTGAATAAAAAAATTCATAAATATCGTACATTAAGAAGTCAAAGTGCGTTTCTATTTTTTATCTTTGTAGCTTGGAGTTATTTCTGAGGTCATCCATAAGTTTTCCATGGTTTATTATAGCAGATATTGGAGAAGAACAGTTTCTCTCAGATCCCATAAGCAAATATTAGGAGCAACAGTCCATTGATTATCTCTTATTACATCCAAAGAAGAATCTGGGTATAAAAGAGTCCCAGTGAACATTAGTCATACTTATTCTACAGCAATAGAGGTGTTTGCTATCAAAACATGCATAGATATTTAGAATCTTAGCAAAACCTCCCGAAAACAAACTAATAGAGAAAATCCAGGAATTGTTTCCTTCCATAACCAATTTCCTCACTCTATAAAATATGAACTTAAAATGAAGGATTTCAAAAGTTAAATACTTGCTGGGAAGCACATAATTGAGAGTTCTGCTATCATCTGACAAAGAGGAAGACCATTTAAGATTAATTCAACAGAAATTAATCAAATACTTATTAACGTGCCTATTAATGTTCTAGTTACTATAATATAACTGTGAAAAAAGATAGGGTATTTGATAGTTGTGGATGTGAATAAGAATTATTTTAGTCAACACAACTAAATTTCAAATTATATTAAAAATAAATTATTGGGTACCTTCTCTGTTATCAAAACCCCTGTGAATAAACCCTAAGAAAAGAGCAGAGAAGGAAGTTCTCTCATTGATTTTCTATTCTATTTCTTTCTAAAGTTAGGACAAAGGTGCAATATTGTTACCTCCAAAGACTGGAGCCAATTCGAAATTTATTTTGGCTGGTTCATTTGTTAAATAGGAAAAAGAAAGCAGTATTGCTTTTGAATAATATGAAAATATTATTGCTGACTCATTCGGCAATAGTTTGTGACACCCTTTTAATCCCATGGAGAATATGGAAACCACTCCCTTTTCTGAGAAGGTATGCACCATCCAGTCATTCATACTGGATTCCCAACACATTAAACACATTCTCAGAATCCACTTCATGAAGTAGAATTAAACAATTCTTTTTAACACTTATGATTTGAATATGAGAGTACATATTTAAATTGTTTTTGTTTTACAGATATAAAGAATATTAAATCATAGACAACTGGATAACTTAGGGATGCTCAGATTCATTGATCACCATTCTGTGGTTACCTTGTAGTCATTCCAGATATTTAGGAAACAGATAAAAAGACCTTGTCACTGTCTTGAGAAACTCAATATATTTTTGAAAAGATGTTCACAGAAATATATGACAGAGCAATAGAGAAAATGTCATAAAAGTTGCATGAAAACAATTTTTATGTGTGTGCTAAGTGTAGTTTTTTTCTTCCAATACCACAAAGTTCAACATCGAAGATTGCATACTAATGATGTTTCTGGATTAGGGGTTTTGTGGATCTAATAAGAAAAACCTAATTGTGAAAATTAAAGCAAAAACTAGTGCATTGAGTCATCTGAAGAAAGTATTTTNTAATACCACAAAGTTCAACATTGAAGATTGCATATAATGATGTTTCTGGATTAGGGGTTTTGTGGATCTAATAAGAAAAACCTAATTGTGAAAATTAAAGCAAAAACTAGTGCATTGAGTCATCTGAAGAAAGTATTTTATCCTGTTTCATTTTCTCTTCATTTCCTAATTTTCCTCTTTAAATTTTGGAGAAGCAAATTATTGCTACAATTAGTGTTCCAGGGTCTACAACATTTATGTTTATCAAAAACGACAGCGGGGCACCTGGGTGCCTCAGTCTGTTAAGTGTCCAATTCGTGACTTTAGCTCAGGTCATGATATCACAATTCCTGAGTTCAAGCCCTGCCTCAGGCTCTGCACTGACATTGTGAAGCCTGCTTAGGATTTCCCCTCTATCCTTTTCTCTTCCCTTCCCCCCCCCAAAAAAAAATATATAGACTTAAAGAAATCACCATCTTGGATAGTAAGTGTAGAAAAAGTGTGTAGTGTTTCAATTCAATCAATTGGCAGGGGATATCTAGACTGCTGAGCTAAAAAGATTTCCAAGGCCAATTCTATATTCAATGAGAAAAGAGTGTTATAACTAAACGGTGATGTATATGAAACATTCCAGGCAAGGAGGGTTGCTAAAGATAAAGCAGATATTTACTATCTCTAAACTAATGATGTGAAATGCATAGTATTGTAAAATCTTTGTAACTTTCACATGTTATTATTTTCTCTGATTGCCTACTGTGATTATTGGTAAAACTTCTAAAAGGAAAGCAATGTAAGTTCTATTATTTAAAGCAAACTGCTTTACCAGTCTTTTAAGGAGTATAATGCTAAGGGGGAAACTATTGAGAGACTCCTTTTTGGAGAAAATGAGTAGATTAGAAGGAAAGAAAAGAAAGAATGGAAAGCTTACCTGTATGTGAGAAGTTACCTTATAATTTAGTCTATTAAGAAAATCCTAACAATCCAAAACATTAATTACTTTGATTCATTGTTAGAAATGCACTCTTTGTCCCATACTAAAAATCTTGCTACACTCTCATTGGATATCTCTTAAAATTGAAATATATTTTACTCATGTAGGCATATACAAACACATATATACTGTACATGCAATCTATTTGCCAGACCTATGCTACTATTTTATCTCAATTCTCTCTAAAATGGGAATCAGCAAATCTTTTCTCTCTGCTTTTCTGTTTGAATTCTGATCCCTTCCTTCTGAGATCTCTTTTTCTAGTTCTTAGCCTTGACGAGGTAACTCCTTAAGCTTAATAGTTACTTGAAACTATAAAGTGCTTACTTTTCCAGTCAGCTGCAATTGGATTATTCTCCCACCTCTATTAATCTAAGTGTAAATGTCCTATTGGGGAGCTCACAAAAAAAATGGTCACTACAATTAAAATATCTCTTCTGAAGGTTTACTTCTATTCAGACATCTATTCATGGGTTGTTTAAGTTTTCCATATAGCTTTTTCAGCATGAGTGCCCTTCCAATCCTTATTCCATTTGCTAATTCCAATTATTTCCCTCTTCTCAACACAGGTATCATGTTTTTATCAGTGATCACCATTTCTTCTAGAAATTATGTTCATCTTCATATCTAAGTGGGGCTAGTTCAATCCTAATACTTCATAGATGTTCAGCCAATGTTTTCTAATTTACTTCTAAGAGTGGCACTTTCAGGACACCTGGATGGCTCAGTCAATACAGCATAAGACTCTGGATCTCTGCGTTGTAGGTTCAAACCCTACCGTGGGTGCAGACACTATAAAATAAACTCTAAAAAATTGTTAAATAAAAATAATAAAATGAGAATTTCACTTTTGCTCTTTATTTGCAAAACTTGAATTTTGAAAAAATACATTATGAGTTGTCTAAATAAATACTGTTCAATTGCTCAGCATTGTCTATCACATAAATGTATCTAGGTGTCATTTGAGAAAATAGCCAGGAGCTTCTGATGGCAAACTTTCCTGTGGGAATTGTATATTCTGTTAATATGGCAAATCAGAGAATATTTCCACTCTCTTTTAGTGGTCAACAAATACGTGCATTCTCCTACCCCCTCATATCTTACTCAAGAATACTGGGGATTTCACATGCTATACCTTAATTTTATTATTTTGCTGTTTTTTTCTAAGCATTTTGAATAAAACATGACTCAGATTGTGTCACGTTGGAATTTTTAGTTGGGAACTGTTGAGAACAGATACTTTGATAAGAGAATTGGGGGAAAAACACCGTGGACACTCAGAATGGTGGTGAGGGCACCTGCGGAAGAGTGAGCTGCAGGGCAAAAGTCACTCCTCCCTCCTTTAACTCATCTCCTCAGCAGAAATATCCTAGGAATTAAAGTACTATGAGGAAGTTGCTCAAAGTTCCTGACTCTCTGGGAAAAAGTTATTAGATCAAGTGTCCTTCTTTCCCACTTTGTTTCCTTACTTCTTACTCCCTTTTCATGCTCCCTGTCTCACATTTGGGTTTAATAAATTATACCTAAAATAAAACCCCAAACAAGTAGCAGTTTTTCTTTTCTCTTCAATGTGCATATACTAGCATTCTCCTATTTCAGCACTGTCACATTCATAAGAATATCTGAACATCTATATCTAGAGACCTAAGTTGGGTGGATCCAAACTCTTACGAATTAAAACAGAGAGACTCAAGTGAGACTTGCTTTTCAGCATTTGGCTTTTTTCCATACATTGGTCCACCTTTGGGGCAATATGACTTCCTATAGCTAATTCCATATCAAATAGAAAATTGTTTCTGTAATATCTTCCCCATGTCATTAATTCTGTTTTTCTTACTTATTATGCCTTGAAAGGAGAACTGAACTATAGAGGTTTCATGTTTATCTATGAATGACTGCTACTCCTGAATGACTCAAGCATATATATTCCATTTTGTCTTCCTTTGTTCATTATAGAAATTCATGAACAGAGTAGTAGTCTTTAATGGAAGTTTTAAGAAAGCTTTAAGAAAGATACTGAATTCTGGGTGCAAAAGTCTATTATACATATATATCTATCATTCTTAGTTCTGCATCATCTTAATTTCTTAACTTTACCGCAGCTAATAAATAGCCTGAGTTTTGGTCTTACAATAAACAATTCTAATTTATTCTTTGCTCCAGTGATTATTAAATTGTCCATAATTTTTTTCTTGCATACCTTCCACAAGTCCAAGTACCTATAATTATGATACTCTTTACTTTTCACTAAAATAAGAATAGAAAAGCTGGAATTAAAATCCAGCTATGACTGGAGCACCTGGGTGGCTCAGTCAGTTAAGCCCCCAACTCTTGATTTTGGCTCAGGTCATGCTCTCACAGTTCCTGTGACAGATTGAGCCCTGCATGATGGGGCTCCACACTGAGAGCATGGGGTCTTCTTGGGAATCTCTCTTCTGCCCCTCCGCCACCAACACACACATTCTTTCCCTCTCTCAAAATAAATAAATAAACTTAAAAAAGCCCAGCTATGGCAAGCACTGTTCCAAAATAAAATAGGCCAAGAACCACCAGAAAACAACATGCCAATGGGAAAAAGCTATACTACCATCTTGGAAATTTTTGTTTCTTGCTGTATGCATTCTACTATATGCCAAACATTGATCAGGCTTTGTGGAATTATAGTGGCCAGAACCGAGGTCCTGCTATTATGGAACTTGCTCAGACAACCTTGTCTGAGAGCTCTCATGAAAATTATTGTCACCTCCTTTGATCTCTGAAGTTATTTACTCTGAACAATTCATATGTAATTTACAGCAATGCAATCTGAGAAGGAATTGCTCTAACTGATATCCTAACCTTGATTCAGATGAGGGCCAGAACAAGGAAAAATTTTCACAAACTAAGTATTCCAGAAATTAAGATTTTCCTCCCACCCCTGTATTTTATTCTTTCAAGCGATCATCTTTACCCCTTCCTCAGAATTAGCAGAAACATCCTGTATTTTTTAGACTATTTCAAAACATCTGTATTTTTTAGACTATACAAAAGATATACCAGGGTTATAAAAATGTTGACTGGTAACAAGGTATCTTGCCATCCAAAATATGAAGTAGTGGGGCAAAACAGTACCTCACTCCTAATTATGTTAGCACTGAATGTACTGGGAGAAACAGTCATAAAAATAATCACCAGGAAATTGTTTTTCTAGAAAAAAATTGTGGTTGGAAAACAAGACATGATTTCACCGTAAACTTATCATTTGACTTGAGAAAAAGATTCAGTTACACATTACATAGGAGATTCCTTACTATATAACCAGAGAAGTGAGGAGACAGAAAGGTAAGCATAAAATACATAGTTAATATATTTATCTTTGATTCAATTGAACGAAAACAAACTGGTATATTACAAGCCCAAGACATCCTGATAATTTCAATCTTTGTATATTTTTGCTATTTTACACATGAAGAAACATTTTAGAAGAAATATATGTCTCTTAATTTTTGATACTGAAATCTACATTTTGTTGTCAAGAAAATTCTCCTCAAGAGAATGGCAACAGTTTTCTAAAAGTTTGGTGTGAATCTACTGTGAAGAAAATCCATTTATTTGAAAGTATAAGAATAGATGGTTGTAAAAATAACACTAAGTCTTCATCTTTAGTTAACATCTTCTTTGTCCTTCACTTAAAAATAAAAAGTCTACAGTACCCATTTCTTTGAAAGTATGTTGAATGAATAAATAAATGCATGAATGATTTATTTACATATAGACAAATAGTGAAGAAATAGTGAACTAATATATGAAAAATGTTTAGCATAGTACTCAACACATGTTAGTTACTTTATTATTATTATAGACATGATTGTCAATAATATCTTTTTTGGATATTATTATAGCTAGAATGGATCTTAATGACTAAATGCTGAGTATTGAGATTTTTGAAGAAAATGAAGAGAAAATTATTCTCCTGTTTACACAGTCAGAAGTAATTTAGTAATAAATTATCAGTGAAAAATTGAATGGTGTTTGAATTGGCTATAGAATATATAATTCACCTACTAATCAAAGTAGGAATAGTCAACTTTTGATTTATTTTATTCTGAAGTTTTATGATTTCATTAGGCGTGTGTGTGTGTGTGTGTGTGTGTGTGTGTCCCAGACAAAGCAGGAAAGATCAGATGAGGATCTAGTTTCAGTTCTAACATAATCAATTATGTGGTTTTAAAGACACCACTTTATTTAAATTGTCTTTTCTATCTCATGTAAAAGATGAAGAGCCTGACATAGAAGATTTATAAGATTCTATCCAGCCTCAAACATTTTTCCTACATACACACTACTAATTCTTGCCTACATATTAAATACACTTCTTTCTATATTCAGACTATTAATCTTAATCTACATATTAAATACACTTTGATATATTCAGAATATTAATCCTTACCTACATATTAAATACATTTTCTATATCCAGACCATTCACCCCCAAATACAGATTATATATAAATCGATTGTTATGTAGACTCATATTTCATTGAGTGACTGCAACTATTTGGTGACTGTCACCCCATTTTCTAATTTGATGGTATAGTAATGAATATATGCAGCCCTTGTCAATGCAAAGACATTTACTTACAAATACTGTCCTTAAGGGAATAACATATCTAATTTTAGCACTTTTTGAGACATAGGATTTGATATTTCCTTAGGAAAGAAAACTTAAACTAAAAATATACTTTGGGATAATATATTTGCATTCAAAAACAATCTCATGTTTTGAGAACAGTAATGACAAGTAAAATTTACAGACCCTTAGTAGAAATGCTCTGTCTCCAATTACCATATAGTAGAGTTGGCTCAAGTGTCCTGAAATCTGAAATAGTTCATTGGCAACAATGTGAAGGAGAAGGAGGAAGTCAATATTAAGTCAAACATATGGTCAGTACAGAATGTTAAATAAAATATCCAAATGTTTCTCAGTCAAGCTATAGAGATCTCCAATAGTGAATTTTAAATAAATGTTGCCTGATGATAATGATTATTCTAAGAAACCAATCCTATAATATTAGTGATTATATTACATTTTAGGTATATAATTCATGATCCCTACTCCATTTCAGTATTGTAAATGAGTCCACTAAAAAATTTCATACTGCCTGGTGTAATTATTGAGAAATAAAGAAAAAGGGAGTTTTACAAACTTTACAGGTACAAAGGATGCACGTTTAAATNTATCATAATATTTAATCTTAATGTGCAGGGACATCTGAATCATCATTTAGAGTTTGAAGCATTGTAGAAAAACACTTAATATTATAGGTGAAGACACTGAAAACCAAAGATGTTAGGTGATGTATTGTAACATATATACTTTATAACTTGTTAAAAGTAGAGATTCACCAATGGGTTTGTACATCTATCCATCCAACCTTAGATTATTTTTATAATCATTCCTAAAATAGACAAGTAATGTCTATTTTATGACAAGTAATAGACATTTCATTTTTTTTNCGGGTTTTCGATGTAGAGTATCATAGACATTTCATTTTTAAACCAAATCCTATGACTCTAAGTTTTTCTAATCAAGGTTATTTCTAAGCTACTGTGTAAAATTTCTATAGGCTATTATACAAAAGTTTATCTCCAGTCTTCAGATACTGGTACTGAAAACAGAGAGCAGTTATTTCTTTCACAACACTTCAAGAGTGCCTGGAATGTGGGGATCAGCCCCAAGAGTCTCAATAATCTTTGCTCATGTTTGCTATTCAGAAGCAAGATGGTATAGTAGTAAGCATAGCTACCTTCCAGAAGCAACACAATTATTAAACACAGTGTCATAGAATTATAATACAGAAATAATTCAGCAAATAATTTCAGGATGTCTAAACACTCTCGACAGATTCACTGGTAACCACTGAGGTGAAGATGTTCACTCAGGTACTGATTCCCTCCTCTATCAATTTTTCCTCATATAAGAATAAACATTTCAATAACTTAAATTTAGAACTTGAAATTTTATTATGACACATTTTCTTGCTGAAAAATAAAAGATGGAGAATTTTCCCATCAATTGACATGAAGATAAACTTTCAGCCTGTTTCTAAGTAAAATTCATGTTTCTGGGTCTGCTCAAAGCCTACAGTAAACAACATAGAGAATTTAATTTTGTTATGAATAAGAATTATTCTTAATGTGAGTCACCAAACTCATGAGCAAATCAATTAAAATATCTTTTTGCTACGAGAACTCCTGAACTCTGGATAAGATGAATAGAGAAGAACATTTCATTGATATTTTTTTCTCCTATTCCTTTCCAAAGAGGTATCAAATATGAGATTATTCCTTTACTCACAGGCTGTGGCCAGTTAGAATATGTTTTTGAACCTACCAAGTTATAAAGGGAAAAGAATGGCCAAAAAAATGTTAATATTGATTCACTAGGTTTAATGAGCTAATCTTAAATCCATGAAAAAATGGAAATCGTTTATTGTGCATGTGAGACTAGCCCTGGAAATATATTTGAACTTATGATTTTTAACTCTGCAATACTTAGATTTTGTGCCTATCAAGATGGCAAGCATAATCTCTAATTTAGTTGTGTCACATAAATGGTGATTATTGTCAAAATCTTCATAATCACTACCATTTCTTGAAAGTTTGAGTCAGGGCTATGCTTTAGGGATGTTATCTCTTCCAGTATCCACAAAAACCATAGAAGATAGATATCATTTTCTACATTTTACAGATTGAGAGAAGGTAAATAACGTGACCCAAATCAAATAGTAAGGCAAAAATCTAGAATTATTACCTTGGTATGTTTTATCCAAAATATGTAACCATAACCACCAGACTTTGGTCAAGTCATCATTTCTGGGGACCTCTTTTTTTCGTCTGTAAGATACAAAATCAAAACTTTTGGGCAATTTTCAAGCTTTGTAAATTATAGATTTTTAAAATGAAATTGTGTATATAATCTTGATTTATATAACTCAAGCTGCAGCAGGAGAAGAAGAAATAGGTGTCTATATTTTCCCATCCTTGTGGTCACCTGAAACAATTTCACAACAATCTTGTCTCCCATAGAAAACCCATTTCAAAAACTTTGGGGGCCCGTCCAAATCCTTTTCACAAATCTACTGTTTCCTTTTCAAAATCTATTTTTACCAAAGAAATGTATGAATTTAGCAAAGGACTTCATAGTGAACATTTCGTAAATGAGCCTTATTGGGCTGCTGAGAAGAAACTATCTTTCAAGGGTCCTTTCTACTCCAGTAACTCACCAGACATTTCATAGGCTAGAAACCCTTCTCTGAAGACATGATTTAGATTACCCAAGAGACAAAAAAGAATATATCAGATTTATTTTTATCCAAGCAAACTGAGAGGACATGTTCTATGTTTACAGATTCTTGACCAATATGGCTAAACTTTAGACAGGTTTCTATCTGACAATAGGCCCCTGACCCCTCAACTTCCTAAAGCATTTGCTTTGGAAAATTTGCAATTAAAAATTCTTTCTCTGCTCCTTTGATAAGTAAATAATCTGCCAGTCTATTTTTAGATTTATAACCCAAGAATGTCTTTTTAATTATCTTCTCAAGGAATAGATGGCAGTCAAGTTTTGGTAGCTTCTTATGTCAATGGTAGAAAAAAAGTGAAAAAACATAAATATGAACCAGATTCTGAGATTTTGATGAAGATGAGAGTATTTTCAAGGAAGCAGATAATAAAGAATATGACGTGTATATTAAGCAATTGCAAGAAAAATTTCAAATGATAAGAAGATACTCATGACTTTTATACAACGTTACAGAGTCTGCACAGAAGGCAGAACGAATTTTACTTGGATGAAGGCTAGAACAGATATTGCATCATTTGAAGAAAAGAAAAGGAAGTTTTGCAACAGCAAGGTAAGTGATGGGAAAAGTAATCAAATGAGAAATAAGTTCAAGGTGAAGGAAACGTTGCCCAGAATTGATGTAGCAGAACAAGGTATAATTTAGGTGATCTTGAAGTGATAATGCTTTGTTGTATTCTCTGAACTGGAAATATGCTCATGCCTAGTATAAGGTAAAATCTTTAAGGCTAAAGACCTGAGAACACTCTGTAACATCAAGCACAGATAACAAAATCAATTAAAGATGGAAAGTTCTTACTGAACAGCCTGTAACATTTCAACCCAAACACATGGCCATTTCTGAATAAATTGTCCATTAAAACTCTGCATTTCCTTTGATCCAAATCCATGCTCCACTGATATTCTAATCAGTGGTAGTCATTAGATTAGTGATGGAATTTATCACATTTTTAGAAACAATGAAAGTTATCATTGTGTGAAATAAAAAAGAGAAGAAATCAAAGCAATCATGAAACAAAGGCAAAAAGGAAGCTAAAATTTGAGAACTGAATTGAAATTTTTGGTCATTAAACATTTCCTGACTTAAGGATTCCATTAATATTTATGCTAAGAGTGAAAAGTATTTAGCTGCGAATAAGATATGGAGCAGGGTTGGAACTTTTTTTGTAAGTAGCTAATGTTTATCTGAATCCCCTGTTCCTTCAGCCATTGCCACAACTCTTCTCCTTTCGTGGTTACAAAGCAAAGCATATCGGAGTGGAACTATACACCAGTGTAAGGCCCCCAGAACGCTCAAGGGGAAGCAAAAGAGTCATAACATGATCACTTTCTTTTTTCTTTTTCTTAGCTATGTTCACGGTTAGGAAGTGGCCTCTCCATACTTGTAAAAAAGATGTTTATCAAAGAAAGCCTCTTCTTTGCTTACTTAATACAGACTGTTTTCAGGAGGATAATGAAAAGTCTTGATGAAAATTCTATTTTCCTTTTAGTTACGCCACAATTTTATGTTCAGAATCCTACTGAAAAGCTCTGACCCTCAGAATACAAAAATGTTAAAGAAACCATAATAATCCTTTATACATCTCAATGTTCTCCTTGACAAGTGGAGGAATTAGCTAGAGAGAAGTCTAATGCCTCTTCCATGTTCAAAAACATCTTAAAATAAAAGGGACAAGCATTTATCACAAATCACATGCTTAATATTATACGAAACACTTTTCACTTGGTCTGTTTCTCATAACAACCTTGCAGAATGGTTTTTGCTATGCCCATTTAAGAGTGGGAACCTTATTCTCCAAAAAGTTAAAAATAGAACTATCTTATGATCCAGCAATTGTATTACTTGATGTTTACCCAAAGAATACAAAAATACTAATTCAAAGAGTTACATGCACCCCTCTGTTTATTGTAGCATTATTTACAAAAAAAAAAAATAGCCAAGATATGGAAGCAGCCCAAGTGTCCATCAATTGATGAATAGGTAAAGAACAGATGTCAACAATTGATGAATGGATAAAGAATACATAAAGAGCAATGGAATATTACTCAGGTATAAAAAAAGAATGAAACCTTGCCATTTGCAATGACATAGATGGAGCTAAAGAATATATTCCTAAGCAAATATGTCAGTCAGAGAAAGGCAAATACCATATGATTTCACTCATGTGTGGAATTTTAAAGAAACGAAACAAATGAGCAAAGGGAGATAAAGAAATTAAGAAACAGACTTAACTACAGAGAACAAACTGATGGTTACCAGAGGGGAGGTGGGTAGGGGGATGGGTGAAATAGGTGTTGGGGATTAAGGAGTGCCCTTGTTGTGAAGAGCACTGGGTATGTATGGAATTGTTGAACCACTATAATGTATACCTGAAACTAGGATAACACTGTATGTTAACCAACTGGAATTAAAGTACAAACTTAAAAAAAAATAAAGAGTAGGATACTTAGATTGAGAGAAAGTGTATTATTTAGAAAATATGAAATACAAAAGCAGAACAACCCAAAAGTGTAATGCCTTAAACATAACACAAGGTTATTTCTTGCCCATGTGATGTCAAAATGGGTCGCACTGATCTCTAGGAGTCTCTCTTTTAAGCATTTATTCAGAGGTCCAGGTCCTGTTCCATTTTAGGATTCTAGTACCTACCATAGTAGGATTCTAGTACATTCTAAACCTTTAATATGTGGGTTTTAAGGTGACTGAGGGAAGGAGAAGAGAAAGTAAATCTAGATGGCTGGGTGGCTCAGTCAGTTAAGCGTCCAACTTTTGACTTCAGCTCAGGTAATGATCTCATGGTTCAGGGGATCGAGCCCTGCATAGGGTTCTACACTGACAGGGTAAAGTCTGCTTGGGATTCACTCTCTCCCTCTCTCTCTCTGCCCCTCTCTTGTTCTCTCTGTCTCAAAATAAAAAAAAAAAAAAAACATTCTTTTTTAAAAAAGAAAGAAAGTGAACCTCATATGGGAGTATTTTATGGACCAGTCCTAACAATGGTACATATTACTTCCTTTTACCAGAACTCAGTCAAGTGCCCACTAAACTCTAAGATAGGCTGGAAAATGGACGGAAATTATGGTCTCAGAAGAAAGAGGAAATTAGTATTTGGTTTCTTAAAAATTTGTTTTTAATGCTTATTCATTCTTGGGAGAGAGACACACACACAAAGTGTGAGTGGAGGAGAGGCAGAGAGAGAGAGGGAGAAAGAATCTGGAGTAGGCTCCATGCTCCAAGCTGTTAGCAGAGAGCCTGATGTGGGGCTCCAACTCGCAAACTGCAAGATCATGACCTGAGACAAAGTTAGATGCTTAACTGACTGAGCCACTCACGTGTCCCTAGAAAGTGACTCTTTAGGTACGAATATGAATAGAGGTGTCTGTGTAAGTAAAAAGAATTTGTTGTTCTAGGAAGCTGAAGTATAAAAAGTCAGAATACTGGGTAGCAGCCTATGCATGCCACAGTATGAATTTTCCCTCTGTCTCCAAATCTTCATTAAATTTGCGATATTTAAATGCAAGTGGAGATTTTGGAGTAATTAGAGGAGAGAGTTCATTTTAAAGCTCAGTTAAATGGTGAAGAGGGAGTACCAAGGCAAGGAGGAGTGTGAGATGCCAATTGTAGAAACCCCATGTATCATAAGAAGAGTTCTCACTCTCACCAGACCATGGATTAGTGTTCAGACTGAGTTTAAGCCGATCGTTGTGTGACAAGTGGATTCTGCTGAGCTCGTAGGTGGTAGTGATTGTTCGGCACTTACACTCACAGTAGATCTTAAGCAGTAGGATAACTGCATATAGGAACATTCAAGGATGATATTCACCTTGTGTGTATATGGCATGTACAGCAAAGGCAATGATTAGTCAGAAGTAATGTCAGCCATGATGCTGGAGCAGAGTTCTGCAGTTTCCCTGATATGCTAGGCATGGCCTAATAACCTAGTTAGTTATTACTAACTCCTGCGAAAGTCTAGATGTCTCAGGATAGTAGACTGGGTAACAGTGAAGAAGTAGAACAGTGGCCATTTACCGAGTATAAAAGAATTTCAATAGTTAACGAGTACTATGATCACATTGGCATGTGCCAGTGCAATAGAAGCACTAGACACCTTGATCCTGCAAGAAGTTCCAGATGAGAGGAGCGCCTGGGTGACTCAGGTGGTTAAGCGTCTGACTTCGGCTCAGGTCATGATCTCACAGTTCAGTGGTTCGAGCCCCGCATCGGGCTCTGTGCTGACAGCCAGCTCAGAGCCTGAAGCCTGCTTCAGATTCTGTGTCTGCCTCTCTCTCTGACCTTCCCCTGCTCACGCTGTCTCTCTCTCAGAAATAAATAAAACATTTAAAAAATTAAAAAAAAAAGAAGTTCCAGGTGAAAATAAAGAAGGAAAGGAAGTACCTTTTGTTCTTTCTTTAACAGTAAGTCCTATTCTCTTTCTTTGCAATTGTTTGTCATCACAACACCTGGGAATGGGTATGGTCATCTTTCACCTAAAGAAGAAAGAGAATATAATATACAGAAATATTCCATCCAGGGAAGACAGACCAGCAAATTCTAGCTGTAGAAAAATGTGGAAAAATTGGGCTCCTGGGTGGTTCAGTCGCTTAAGCATCCAACTTCAGCTCAGGTCATGATCTCGTGGTCCCTGAGTTCGAGCCCTGTGTCAGGCTCTGTGCTGACAGCTCAGAGCCTGGAGCCTGCTTCAGATTCTGTGTCTCCCTCTCTCTCTGCCCCTCCCCCGCTCACACTCTTTCTCTCTGTGTCTCTCAAAATTGAATAAATGTTAAACTTTTTTTTTTAAAGTGTGGAAGGAAGTAAAATATAAAGAAAATATTTTTGTACATCTCAGTGTAATGGGAGTAAATGTGTGACTTCATAAGACAATAAATAAGCAAGTCAATGAACTGTCAAAACTCAGCAGTTTGGAAAACTTTCTACAACAAATGTTTTGTGATCACATGCAGACCAAAAGTCTGTAAGGTTTTACACATTAAGACCCACGGTGATTATTGTATTCAAAGAACTGACAACAAATTCCAAAAAATAAAAACATGCTTTCTTGTCCAGGAATATAGGCATAAGTAATTTATGGTATTTTTATATTCAAATATTAAATGATTAATATATATAATAGTTGGTATTGAAATGAAAAATATCATAAAAACATCATGAAAAAAACATCATGAAAAACATAAAGAGAACATCATTTTCTTTTATAAAATTTTTTTTTATGTTTTATTTATTTCTAGGAGAGAGAGAGAGAGACAGGGCGTGAGCAGCGTGAGCAGGGGAGGATCAGAGAGAGAGGGAGTCACAGACTGAAACAGGCTCCAGGCTCTGAGCTGGCTGTCAGCACAGATCCCGATGCAGGGCCCGAACCCACGAACCGCGAGATCATGACCTAAGCGAAAGTTGGACGCTTAACCAACTAAGCCACCCAGGCGCCCCGAGAACATCATTTTCAACTGAGGTTTTTGTAAAATGATTTCACACTGTAGTTATTGTTTCATGGGAATCCATGATGTTTAAATCATTTCTTTTGATATCATATTCAGTATTATTGTTCATGTAGTGTTTTAACCTATGTTCTTTACTATTTTCAATCATTGCCATCAGATTTTGACTTCAGGAATCGTCTCCTCTCTCTCTTTTATCTTTAATGCCACTTTTTGCTTTAAGCGTACCCCATTTACTTCAAAGTAAGGAAAAGATGAAAGGATACATTAAGTGACTATTCTGTATAAAGTTCTGTTCCAGGTAAAGAAGTATGTAAAAAAAAAAGAATGAAAGAAAGAAAGAAAACAGTAGATCTTTGAGCTTCAGATTATACAAAGCTAGGCCACACTCTGTCACCTAAATTGCTGCTAATAAAGATTTCTTAATAAATTGCATAATAATTCAGAGCAACACCTCATCAATATTCGAAAAAAAAAAAAGAAAGAAAGACAAAGAAAAGATTCTAAAACCAGGAAGACTGAATCCCATCAATGCTTGCATGGAACTATGTGTTAGTTCCCACGGTCGTGAAACTGGAAAAGAAGTTTCCAGATGTCTACCTCATCCCTTAAAAGTGGACATTTTAAGTTGTTATACCCGAACATGCATTTTAAATGAAGTATGTGATTATTTAATGAAAAAATTAGGAATAAGGGACCAAAATGTCTTGATTGCTTCTCCAGAGTGAAACATGCGTGGATTAAATAAAGCCCTTTTTCAGTTTTATTGACTTAAAGAAATCCATTCAATGACAAAGAAGTTATTTTTCCTATTTAATAGGGAAATAATGGCTTATGAACCAAAAACAATCTGCTCAAGACAATTTTAAATATCTAAGGATTTATAATTGTGATATGAAATGAGAGTAAAGCAGCGTTTGCCCTTCATTTGTCAGAAAGGTCAAGTGTCTCGAGCATTTAATTTAAAAAGAAAAAAATGCACAAAACACAACATTATTTTACCAGTTGAAATGGCTCTGGAGTCTTCCATCAACTTCAGGAATTAGTTTCAAAATGTTGCCTGCTTTCATTCAGTCTGCAACCAGCATGGAGCAGACCACCTGCTGTGAAATAAGGGTGTAGCGACCAACAGTTATTATAGCAGTAGCCATAAGTTTATTGCTTATTGGTACTAAACTTAAATCTTAGTAATTTTGAATTACTGAGTTAGCTTAGATTTATGGAGATGCACAATCATTTAGAATGGCATTCATTCCAGAAGGGTATATTATCTAAACCAATTTTCTTATAGTGATGCAATTGCAATACTATAGTTACGGTTGTATCAGCATTTCCATTATAAAGTCCTATTTTCAGGGTTTTATAATTTGACCATAAAAATTCTCTCCTTGTTGAAACTTGGCAAACAAGGTCTGAGGCATAGAACTGAGTTTTTTTTAACGAAATTTAAAAACACATACACACATGTTTGATGTTTTCAGCCATCTTAGGCTTGACTCTGCAAACAATAAAAATACACGACGTATATCTAGACAGATGGAAAGAGTGAAGAAAAGAACAATTACCTAAAACATCAAGGTGATGAAAATGGTCAATGTATACCAGTTGTATGCTAAGTTCCTGTGAGGGTGAGAAGAACAAGGGTTTGGAAGGAGGTTTGAGGAAGCCAGGGAACATCTCACCAATGCTAACAGTGCACTGATGATTGGGACAAGTCACTTCTCTAAGTTTCAGGTCTCTAACCTGAGAGGGGGAGATGATCACACTTCTCAATGAAGAGCATGAGCATTGAGCACGTAGAAACAAAGAATTAAATCTTAAAACCACTCTACAATCATGCAATAGTATTTCTTTGGCTCATAATAGCTTCTTCTTATACATCTTAACTGTCCATACTACTTATTTAGATTTATTATACCTGTATAGATCTCTCCAAATATGTTGTAAACTCCTGGAGTAAAATGCCTCTGTCTTTGTCGCCAACGTGGCACATAAAATATTTGTTGAACTCATGGCTAATTAAATTGGTTTTACGTTTTCCTTTCAAAACTACAAGTGGTTGCCTATTTTGCAGAGTCAGCATTTCTAGTTGGAATCAATCCACCCTAAACACATGACGGTTGCCCTCTAGTGATCAACAGAGAATATGCACATGAAGTACCAAGGCCAGAATCCTGTCTTTATGAAACAGAGACATGAAAGCTTATTTTGGATAGTTTATATAGACTATACAGTGGATCTGAGGTCTTTGTAAATCCAAATTATTCAATATAAAAGAGTGAGGGCATTTCTCAGGGTTCTATAATGGCAATTAATGAAAAACAAAAAACAAGCTATGACAACAGACTCCCTAAATTCCATCCTGGCTCTACTACTTGCCAGCTTTGTAAACTAGCAAGATCCTTAGTAACTCGAAGACCCAATTTCCCACCTCTGAAATGAAGGATAATTGTAGCAACTTCAATCTAAGGGTTACTGTAGTAATCACGTAAGACAATCATAACAATCTTGGCTCATACTAAGAATTAGAAAAATGTTAGGTATCATTATGTTGCTCTTTCTGCTGCCCCATCAGAGAGCACAATATTCTTTCCAAAATTACCATTACTGAAGAGTATCTGCTTTAAGTACTTTGTTTCAAAAAGCTCAAATAAATATAAAATTTAAAAAACAAAGTTCAGTGCTACTTGCACCGAGTAAGGTATAGCATATGTGGCAGCTCTTACTTTCAACACACTTGTATTTAATTATAACACTCAAGATACAAAACTGTAATTAAGAATCATAATATTCTGGCCTGAGCACTGCATGAAGATACAGAAAGACATGGTCTTTCTTATTTAGAAATTTACATTCAACTGGTAGAAATGTTGGGCACATAGAACATAAGTGCTGAAATACAGTTACATGGGTTTCGATCTGGTTTCTGTCATTCACTTGCTTATGAACTTCAAAAAGTTCTGTGCCTCAACTTCTTTATTTACATCATCAGAAGACTGACTGCTCATGAAGTATGTGCAATAGGGTAGTTATCGGAATGTGCAATAGATATGAACCATTATAGTTATAACCATTGTTTTTCACACCATCTTGGATTTTCATGCTTAACTAAAATGATAAATGTCTATCTGAGCTTTCCAAGGGTTTTCATATTGGATAATGAGATATCTAAGAAGCCCATCCCATTAGAATGTGCCCTTAGCAGACATAGGACCATATCCATGACAGCCAATCAGTGAGAAACTATGCATTTTTTTCCCCTAGGGGATGGAGAATGTAGACCCAGATAACTTATAACCTCCAACATATACAGAAAACCAACAATTTGTCTATTCCCCAATGGGATCTCAACTTTCTGTGCCTTCTTACCCTTAGGGAGCAGGAAGAATCTCATATGAAATTGAACTCCAAGGTATGCTTAATTTTCTGAAAGGAGTATTTTATGGCTTGAGAGGACAGAGAATAATTTTCCATAAATTTCTGAAGGAATGTGAACTTTTTCTAGTGATCTCTTTATCCAAGGAGTAAATTCTGAAGTCACAACTTCAGAGTGAACTTAGAAAGAAAAATAAGAGAGGCTATAATTTAGGGAAGCTGTCATTCTATAGGATATACTAGAGAATTGGAAATATATTGTCTTCTCTGAGTCAAGAACATGGATCATAGAGTCAGGAGGGGCACAGTAAGTAGAGATATTATCTATAAAATGGTAAATGTTTTCTGGGAAGTTGCTTGTCTCTCACTTGGCAAGGATCATCTCCCTAGGACTCATGCCCTCAAATATCAAGTTCTACCTAGTTATGTGCTATGAAACAGATACATAGAAGAAGAAGATTATGCAAACGAAAGTAGAGTTACTGAGAGATGTTGCTTTGAGAAAACTATTCCAGGAGTGTGCCTTGATGAGAGAGAAAGGGATATTTGATTGTGATGAAGGAGTACCCACCAGGGTTCTCTGTGGTTCACTTCAATTAACATTGTAGGTGGGTGGTCCTCAATTTTGCTACTTAAAATTAAACAGGCATATATTCAGTGTACATTATGGATAATTGCTAAATTTGAATACTAGAATTCAAGCATAAATTAAAAATAAACACATGTTGTTAAAGAGATTATGATTCAGTAGAAGAAACTGAACAAAAAAATGTAAAGATTCTATAGGGCGCCTGGGTGGCTCAGTCAGTTTAACATCTGACTCTTGATTTCAACTCAGGTCAGATCTCACAGTTCATAAGTTTAAGCCCCACTTTGGGTTCTGTGCTGACAATGGGGAGTCTCCTTGGGATTCTCTCTCCCTCTCTTTGCCTCTCCTCCACTCATGCTTTTTTTTCTCTCTCTCTCAAAGTAAATAAAATTTTTAAAAAACTAAATATTCTAATAAAATATGATAAGAACTTTCATAAAAAGTGAGCAAATAATCCTTTGAGGATACTCAAGAGGGAAAAGAAGTGTTGAGGGGAAGTCTGGAGATATTTTATGAAGGAAATGAAAGTTTATGTAAAGCTTTTAGGATCACAATTTTTTCAACAGTTGATGAAAGGAGAGAACATGTTACTGGCTGAGTGGAAAACATAATCAAATTCAACACATTCAATCCCATTTTCTCTCTGCAGTTACTGGGCTGGGTCTCAGGCACAGATACATGATGTTGATTAGTATATACTCATGATCCATTCTCACGTTGGATGGCCCGGTACAAAAGGTGGGAATAATATGGCTTTGGTAGGCTTTTCTGAAACACAGAATTTAAAAGGTAGATCCTGATGCTATGTTGAGGGTAAACATAGCAAATCAGTACATACTTGTTAGGATTTGAGCTACTTTTTGACAGAAGAGTAGAGAAGAAATTCATTTACTTAACAACTATTTAATAATGGATTATTCCTGAAACAGTGTTTAGTCCCTGCCTTCATAGAGCTAATAGTGCAATGAAAAATTTACACCAGCAAATTGACCATTATAAGGGAGAAAGATGGGGGTGTGTGCCTGGCTGGCTCAGTCAGTAGAGTATGGGACTCTTGATGTCGGAGTAGTGAGTTTGAGCTCGACATTGGGGGTAGAGTTTACTTTAAAAAGAGGAGCAAGATGATCTGTAACATAAATATATCATATGCTGGACATTGGTAGTTTATAACATTAGGCATTTGGTTTAGGTATAATTCAAGGAGACTAGCCTACTGAAAAAAATCTCATAAGAAGTGGTAGGGCTATAAAGGATGAGTAGGTGTTACCTGTAGTAGAAATAAGCTAAAAGTTAGGCAAAGAGATCAAGCAGGAAAAGAGATAGATATTAAATGGGAACAAAAATAGAGTATCAAGTACATGGCAGTGGGAATACTTTATAATATGTACAGACAATAAAGGGTTGTATCAGGGGCACCTGGGTGGCTCAGTCAGTTAAGCGTCTGATCATGGTCATGATCTAACAGTCCATGAGTTCGAATTCCGTGTCAGGCTCTGTGCTGACAGTTCAGAGCCTGGAGCCTGCTTTGGATTCTGTGTCTCCCTCTCACTCTGCCCCTGCCCCTCTCACACTCTGTCTGTCTCTCTCTCTCAAAAAAAAGTTTTTTAAAAAGGGTTGCATCGACTGTAGATTTTTTAATAATAGTGAAGAAAAGTCAATCTCTTTGTTATTACCACCATGCATTAATGATTTTAAACAGTAACAGTGATAAAATACCCCTACTCCCAAACTCTTTGTTGGTCTTCTTTCTGAAACAATTACTACAGATGTCAGTCAGTTAAAAAAAATCTAATAGACAATTTATTCTACATGATAATTAATTTGGAGAAATACCATTTATACAACCAGCACTCAACACATCCCAAGTCAGCTACCAGTTTTCATTTCAAGAGCAACTTAATAACACTTCAGTATCATCTGTGTTCATTTCAAACATAGTCACTGTCTCCAACCTGAGTGTCACAAAATATTCCTCTGTAAAAACAACAGATTTGAAATAAACAATGTTAGCACAGTAATTATAGAGATGAAGAAACAGAACTTGACTAACTATAATTATGTAATTCTATATGGCTGTTTGAAATTTTAATTTGAATTTAATATTGAAAATAGTAAAAGAGTACAAACTGTCAGGGGTCACATATATGAATACATACATATATGTGATCAAATTGTATATAAAAGGTGGAATATCCTCCCAAATTACCTGATGTAGGCCTCAAATATAGAGGAACACCACCTGATGGAAGAACTATTCTGGGCAGAAGGAAGAGCATATGTGGATTCACAGAGCTGGCGATTGCAGTACGTCCTCGGGACAGCTGTGGATACCTCAGTGTGGCTGCATCACTAAATGCAAGCAAGTCGATGTTGAAGAGTTAGGTCTCTACAAAATCATGGAGAAACCTGGAAGTTATGTTTTATAAAAGGTGAAAGATGTATGCAATCTGAAGAGAAACCAGAGTATGCTGGGAGTTATGTTTTGAATTTGAACTTGAATTCATGGGCAACTGGGAGACACTGAAGAGTTTCAAGAGTGTAATTAGCATGATCAGCTGCACTTTCTAGAGATAATTAGGACCACATTGTAAGAATGGGTCATCAGGATGATATTGAGCAGATCAGTTATGTGAATGCTGTCCTTTCAGTGAAAGAAAGTGGTTCTCTGAATTAAGGTAGTAGATCTGGGGTTAAAGAAAAATAGAGGTGGAGAGAGAAGAATTCTGCAGTTGCCAGTATTTTGGCTTGAGTAATTGAATGGGTGCCAGGGCAGGACATTCAAGACAGAGGATCATTTTGGTCAGAGGTTATGTGATTTTTCCATTGGGATCTAGAAACAGAGGTGTCTTGGAGGCATGTGTATATCTTACCCAGAGGCTGAAGACGGACCTAGAAAGATATGTAGATTTGAGAGTCTGAGAATAGAGATGTTTGGTTAATTGAAGCTCTTTCGGCTGTGCCCTCTCATTAGAAGTTCTGTGTTCCATATCCCTGTGCTACATCTCAAGTCTCCACTACCACAACTTCTATCACCACCCTTTACTAACTTTGTGTCTCTAGGCCTCAGTTACCTGTAACCCAGCATTTATCATACATTTGGGGGAGGTCATATTTTGAAAGTTCTTAAATTATTTGTCCATTTTTTCTATATGCCTCATAAGCTGTCTGGTGTTTTTTCAATTAGAAAGCTTTTCTTTTGATTTAGATTATTGGTATCTCCAAGATTTCCCATGTAAAAGCAAATTCCCTTGGAATGTTAATAAACAGTAAACAGGGGGTGCCCGGGTGGCTCAGTTGGTTAAGCATCGACTGTTCATTTTGCCTCAACTCATGATCTCACATTTCATGAGTTCAAGCCCCACATCAGTCTCTGTGCTGACAACTCAGAGCCTGCTTGGAATTTTCGCACTCCCTCTCCTTCTGTCCCTCCTCTACTCATGCGCTCTCTCTCTGTTTCTCTTCCAATAATAAATAAATAAATAAATAAATAAATTTAAAAATATATAATATAATAATAACACTAATCAGTTAATAATCAAACAGTGCTTACTATGCGCCAGGCAGCATCACAAACAATTTGCCTATTTTAATTCATTCAGTCCTTTAAAAGCCCCTTCAATGGGTATTTTATCACTCCTTTTACAAATGAGAAAACTGAGGAAAGAGAGGTCAAGAAATTTGCTCGAGGTCCCATGCTAGTGGCTGCATTTGAACACTAGCTACAGAGTCCACATTCATTACTACTAATCTACATGATTATTAGTTATGTTAATGGAATGTGTCGTTAATGAAGAATTACTTTACTCAGGTCAGATTGTCTGATAAGGGTGATAGTTTATAGAGTGGGATTTTTCCAGAATGGGATACAGGAAAGCTGAAAGTCAGATACTGGGCCAGAAGCTGCACTTGATCTCTTAGACATCTAGGTATAGAATTCAACAACATGGGCCTAGTGGAAGGAATGTAAATGGAGTCAAGATAGTCACAAAAGAAATAGAGGTCCATTAAAGACACTTTTCTGATACTTAATTGACAGCACCTGTCTGTCCCCAAGTTTTCCAAACCACTACATGTTTACCCATTTGTCCATTAGCAGGGAACTTACCTGCATGATATGGTACCGGGTTCGTGATCAATTTGATGAAAAGTGAGAGAGTCTTTAGGGACAAAGAATCTGTAGAGCATTTCAAATATTTTCTAGCACTTTCCCCTCCCTGTCTCCATTTGTTTTCATTTAGCTCGTTTTATCTTGATTCTGTTGTAACAGATGTCGATAGAGTTTTTGACACTGAGAATGCCAGATCTATCATTAATGTGTTGCCAAACTGGGGAAGATTTACTAACAATATGTTTTGCCTGCATCAGTTTGCTTTTTTTAATAGAGAAACTCATTTGAATAACATCTGAATAAAGGAGTTAATAATAGTAGCCTAGAAGGGAGAGCCAGATTGGATTACTGAGCAACTGACCCGAATCTTCACCCTGAATTAAAATTGAATGGCATTAGAATAATTTTGGAAGCACAGAATGTTCTGTCAATTCTAAACCCGTCTTCTACCCTTTCCCTGCTTCCCCACTTCCTACCATATTTTTAACATAGTGCTCACCTTTGCCTGAGAGTTAAGAAAGGCTACCTCATCTTAACATTAAATTATTTTGTTGTATCTGCAAAAATATTATTCTAAAATTGGTTACAAATTTTAGTTCTTCAGAAATGATGTATCAAGTATTTCATAATATGTAGTTAATGACTAAAATTAATAAGAGCCATTAAGGAAATTTTTTTTCCCTCTTTTAAAATTTGAATATCCAGGAATGTTGCAATGTTGTATTCAGTTTGTGTGTTTGTCGGCGGTGGTGGGGGGGCAGGGATAGAAAGAGAGAAGGAGAGAGAGAGAGAAAGAAGTAAAGGAGAATTACTGGAAGGAAGGCATTCAGACCTACCTATTTGTAACAGTAATAGCACAAATTTGCTTTAAGAAACAACTGTCTCATGTGAGAAATATAATATGGGTTTGTCTTTATCTAAATAAAATAAAATATAAAACATAGAAGACTCAAAGGAAGATATGCATGGGGAAGTATTTGAATGAGCTATCTTATTTTACAGTCAGTTTACTACAGGTGAATATCTAAGCTTTGTCTTTGCTGTTGTTGTTAACTCTTTTGAAGCATTAAATACGGATAAGTTCAAAAATCTGAAGTGTACCCCATGATGAAGGCACCCACTGAACTAGCACCCAGATCAAAAATAGAAAATTGCCAGCATCCCCATCATTATCCATCCCTCCTTTAGAAAAGGTAACCATTATTTGACTTCAATTCTGTAGATTCATTTTGTGGATTTTGAATTTTATACCAGAAAAAATCCAACAATTTATAATCTTGGAGGTCCAGCATCTTTCAGCCAACATCATGTTTGCAACATTCAGCCATGTGTGCATGTTTAGTAATAGGTTGTTCAGGTCCGTGCACAGATGTATGAGTCGCCACCATTTATTTTCCTATTTTATTGTTGAAAAAATTGAGTCATATCCGATGTATGGCTATTATAAATATTGCTGTTGTGGATATTCTGTATGTCACTTTCAGTTAACACATATAGATTCTGTTAGGTATTTAAAATAGTTAACATATATAGGTTTTGTTAGGTATTTAAAATTAGTTAGATATTTAAAACTAAGTCAACATATATAGATTTTGTTAGGTATTTAAAATTAATTTTTTTTTAAAAAAAGTCCTCACAAACTTAAGAAAACACTGATTGTTCCTAGACTTCTCTTTGGCTGGCAAGTTCAAGGTGCTGCTCAGAAGCACACACTCTGTGCCTAAGAGCCTCTCATTTTTGTTTGTCATGAATTTATGTCAAAATCTCAAACTCTTCCTGAAGCACTTGTACCTTATACATAAAGCTGCACTGTTTTCTAAATTATTGCACTTTCCTTGAAAAAAGGCAAAAAAAGGTTTTTATTTAGTATAAAAATGGCCATTAAGTGGAATTTCTGACATGCCCACATCAATAAATAAGCATGTTTGAGAGCAGTTCAAGAAAAATTAAGAGACAAAGAAACAGTTACTTTCCTTAATTTCTATATTAAGAAATCAAAACAAAAATGTAATTCTCTGATGTAGTTTCTCTACAAGATTTTGTAATCATATAAAAATCTACCTTCCTTGTATTTTTCTCTTTCCATTCAGCTCTCCACCTGATCTTCTAAATGTGCTACTCTTTTTTCAATATTTTTTCAAAAAAGTTACATTGTAAAACCATTAGGAAAAAAGTCAAACATAAAAATTAAATTAAGCTACTTGTTTAGAGACAAGTAAGGGCTATGATTAAGCTGCTAAACTTCAGAAAGATAAACCAAAAAGTGCTACAGTATTCGGGATTTTGTGAAATACTTATAATCCTGGATTATAGATCTGTACCAAATAGCTCAACTAATCATTAGCCAGTTGATGGAGGGAAATATTTAAAAGCAAGAGAGTAAAAAAAAGAAATTTAAATAGCACAGCTATGAAAAAAATAATAGAAAATACACTGGATAAGGCAATTTCAAAAGCCTTTCTTTAAGATTTCAATATAGTTTCAAAATGTAACTTACATTAACATGAAACATGCACTACATGAAAAATTCACATAGAATTCTGAAGTAGACTCAACAACTGAAAAAAATAGAATGTCATCCTTTATTTTGGTAAGTGAGTTCAAGCTCATTTAACTATAAAATAATTAAATGTGAAATTGCCAATTTAGAAAATATTCAATGTGTGGTTAGACATTTCTAAATAGCCTTAGAACATAAATAGGCTAGAAATTAAGACAATTGGTGGCCCTTTAAATAAGGCGACAAAAAGAGCATCTCATCTCTGCACTTTAGGAGTTCAAAGATAAGAAAATGTATAGATATCGCAAGTGAAAGGACCATTAAGAGAACTAATATCTCACACTGGCAAAATTAAAAAGGATAACTATGAAAAATCTGTCCAATGATTTTACTCCAGGGGAGACATTAGCAACCAAGAATTCTCTATTCTTCTTCTCATCTCCCTAGAAGGATGTAACTGTAGAGGGACAATAATACAACTTTATTATATTTATAGATATCACAATAGATAGATGATAGAAGATAGATAGATACATAGATAGATAGATAGATAGATAGATAGATAGATAGATAGATAGATAGATCTCACTACAGTAGAACACTAGATACCTTAGAGAAAAACAATTAATTGTCTTAAAAGCAAAAAAGAAGGAAAATTGACTTTTAAAATTTAAAAAAATGCAGGAATTTTGTATTAAAGTAGAAATGACTGGTTAGGCCAGAATGTGAAAGAAAGATAATGAAAGACAAATTTGAGGGTATATAATAAGTTATAAAAGTCTTGAGGGAAAATAAACTTTACCTTAGTTTAATGAACCACTGGAGAACTGAAAACACCTCGCCCCCATATTTTGAGGTCAGTACCAAAAGAAAATCTTGTATTCTCTGTGGTACAACTCCTACCAACATAATAGTTGAAATTCGCTCCAAGGTAAAATGTACTGTACCACCTAAACGTGGTCAGCTTACAGTGGATATAGACACTAGAATGCACACATGATGAATGGCTCCAGAAATAATCAAAAAGCTCCTGCTTCAAACAGCAGATTAATGATACCATCTAACCTAGGAAACATTATGAATCAGATAAGGTTTATATTAGGATCCTTTCTATCACTTTTACTCCAACCTCTACATTTCTACTTTCTGTCACCCTTTTCCATCCCTAATAGTTTCCATAAGGTCACTATCTCAATCTCAAACCCTCAGAACTACAAAGTAAATATCAACTCACATACGGAGGATAAATTTGTAGTGGGTATGCACCACCCATAAGTTCACTCCACACCTATCGAGAGTCTACATGAAATCGTGAAAAGTAACAATAAGCCGGGGTTACCTTCTGTGAAGGTTGCTATTAGACTGGTGTATCCAATTTGGCAATGAAAATACAAAGTAAGATAATGGTTAGATTCACTTGTCTAAGACATTTCTTGTTAACACCTACAGGTTAATCTTTTAATTTAGGACTTTAATACATTTGTGGACTTTTCAATTGTACATGATTATAAAATCCAATTTCAACAATGCTTTCTATGCAAGGTATCTGATATTAAGCATTAACATATATAAATACATTCTTAAAACTATTTTGAAGCTGTACATGATAGTTAACAACCACAATGAAGTGCTAGGTTACACATCAGCCCTTTGGAGTCTCATTTTTCTAATAGTCTTATGGGAAAAGACTGTATGTTAACTTCTGAACACCTTTGTGATATGGGCTCATGCCTTGCATCACCTCTGTTGATTCTTGAGAGGTCTGCACATATCAGTTGAGGAAATGAAATGGTGGAATTATGGTATTCTATGCTTTCTTTTTAAATGTGAAAGTCCCTTCAAAAATACTCAGTAAGAGGGGCACCTGGGTGGCTCAGTTGGTTAAGCTTCTGACTCTTGGTTTCAGCTGGGATCATGATCTCACAGAGCGCCAGATCAGGGGCATCCAACTTCAGCTCAGGTCATGATTCACAGTCTGTGAATTTGAGCCCCGCATTGGGCTCTGTGCTGACAGCTTGAAGCCTAGAGCCTGCTTTGGATTCTGTGACTCCATCACTCTCTGCGCCTCCCCCACTGATGCTCCGTCTTACTCTGTCTCCCAAAAATGAATAAACGTTAAATTTAAAAAAAAAAACACACCTTGGTTTTACACATGCCATATTTTAGGTACTAGAGAGGTAGAGATGAATATGGGTCTTCTTTTTGTAATCAAAGGACTCCTTACTCTCACCACCAAATTTCCTGAAACAATTGGGATTCAAAATGGTTGATGGATCGCATTAGGTGTCACTGTTTCACCACTCATGCTAGTCCAAACCCCAATAACAAAACAAAACAAATAGTAAAATAAAAGATTCTTAACCTAAAACTGCTAAAAGTATCTTTAATTTGTGGATGAAATTCTTGCAGAAAAACTTTGCTGAAAAGTAATTAAGATGTTACTATGACTGTATGTTAAGTACACCAAGAAAAACACACCTTTTATTCCACTTTGATTTGGTCATTCATTCATTCATTCAGCAATATGGTAAGCTCAAACTGTGTTCTCAGAATGTGCTGTGTTGGGGGGGGGTAAAGAAATATATAAGAATTGTTTTCTTTTGTGTATAGCAGGGAATGTAGATAAATAAAGAAATAGTCATTGCGTAATGATATAAACATGTTTTAAAAAGTATGACCAAATGTCTGAGATTTTAGGAGAAAGCAGAATTAATTCTGAGATGTTAGGTAAGATTTAATATAGGTGATTTTGAAGAATAAATAAAAGTTCCAGGGGTTGGGGGATGATTGAGGCACTATCCTTGATAGCAAAATCATCTAAATAAATAATGCTTTAATGAAATATTTAAAAAAAAAAAAACAACTTGGCAAACTATAGTCCATGAGCTGGTCATCTGCTTTTGTAAATAAAGTTTTATCAGGCTTTTGACAAGCAAGAATGAGGGGTCAGTGTATCTTGGAAAAGAAAATAGCATGAGAAAATACTGGAAGCTCTGGGAATGACATGTGAAATGTTTAAGAAGGACAAATAATCGTGTAAGATTAGGAAGAGTATCTGAACAGAAGTGGCAGTGTTTTTTTTCAATGTGAAATTCTGGGTCACAGAGTCATTTTACTATCTTTTAAAGTTTCTAAAAAAATAAAAATAAAGTTTCTATCCTTCAGGAAGCAATGAATGAGATTAATTGATCATGAAGTGTTTGTGATTTGTTTTATCACATGATTGACCTTTCATAAGGACATTTAATAAGACTTTCTGAATTGAATAGTTTCATTACTACTTTGAGAAACCTAGAAGAAATGAGAGGGGACAGAGAGGAAAAGGAGGTATAGGAAGTGAGCATAGAAAAGGCATGAAGCATTTAATTACTGTGCAATGTTGCTAGTCTGTCATGTATGAAACAGATATAACACATGAAAATAGATGAAGAATTTATAGACACCACAGATATACAGGGCACAAAGGGAACATATAATAAGACTACAGAGAGTTGGAAAATGTTGAACTTTTTTTTAAGAAATGAAATTCTGTATCTGTTTTGGATTTTTAAAAAATCTTCTCCAGCTTTTTTGAGGAATGTTTGACAAAATATGTATATATTTACGTTGTACAATGTGAGTTTTAAAGGTATACATGACGATTTAATATATGTACACCTTGTGAAAGATTGCCACAGTCAAGCTAATTAATATATCCAGCACCTTACAGAGTTACCTTGGTGTGTGTATGTGTGTTGAGAACACTTAAGAGTTACTCTCTTAGCCAATTTCAAATATACAATACAGTATTATTAATAATAATTGGTATACTGCATTTTAGATCCCCAAAACTTATTCATCTTATAACTAAAAGTCTATACCCTTTGACCAACATCTCCCCTTTTTCGTGATCCTCAGCCCCTGGCAACTACTGTTCTATTCTCTGGCTCTATGAAGCCATGCACAGAAAAAGAAATACTGCATGATCTTACTTATATGTGGAGTCTAAAATAGGTTGTCTATATTTTGAAAGAAAAAAACACCTATGAGGGTATTGGTTGATTGGAAGTATATACTATAGGAATAATGGAGAATATTGGAAATGACAAGGGATCTGAAACTATATAAAACTTGCCGAAAAACACAGTAATAGTCAAAGGCATAAAGGTTACCAAAAGTGGTATGTATATGCAGTTCTGACCATACCAAGAGCACAATGATAGTTTTTATGCTTGATCTACATGATGTTATATATGTATATTTAAATTGTTTGTGTATCCAGATATGATTATACCTGCATTCAACTTTTAGATTATCATTGGTTCTTCCATAAAGCCCACCATTAAAGTTCAAGATCAACAATGAATTAATTTTCAATGTGGGGAATCTATGGACATGGGGAGAAACCTTTAAGAAAGTAGGGGCCTTACAGTATAAAATCTGTGGGTTCACCATTTAATGACTGCATACTAATGAAACTCCAAAAGAATGTAGACTTCTTATCTAACAGTCTGGAGCCTACACACAATGTTGAAATTCGAGTGGACCACACATCTCAACTAACCTATTGTGTGGCCTTCACTAAGTCTGTCTATGACTGATGTGGTTTCCCTTAAAACCAAAATAATACCTACAATAAACTTCAGAGCAATGTCAAAGACACTAATGAATACAATAGTTATCACCAAGCCTCATTAAGTGCATCTCCATTCCCAGTTTAGAATAAAAAGTTGTCATCAAGTATAACATCAAAAACACAAACTACAGACATAACAGGATAGCTTTTTCTTTTTTCAGGTTCATCATTATTTTTAGTCACAGACTTGACTAGGAAACCAGTAAATATGAACCACCAAGATGAGAGAGGCAAAACAACAAAGTAAAAGATGCCTAGAACAATAAACAGATTTTCATTCTTTTTTAAAAAGCATCCATCTCTCTAGTGTCTGTTTGTGATGGACCATTTGAGAGAAGACCTCAGAATCCAGCAACATAAAAATGTAACATTTAGTAAATGAACACATCACCCATCATGCTATCAGGCCCTTCTTCACTGAGAGCATAGAACACTGCTCAGGAATGTGGCAGTGGATCACTTGGACAGAGTTTTCATTGTGGGGGTGTCTCACTGCATCATTTGTTTCTTTCCCCCTCATTTAAGTGGATGCTATCTGCCCTGGCTCTTGCATTTTTAGGGTCAGAGTCCCAATATACACACTTATTTTTGCCATGATTATTGCAAAATTCCTTTAGCAGTTTATATTTTCCATATTCAATTATATTTATTACCTTATGCCATGACAGCCTTATGATATAAAGGAATTATCCACTATGATGATTGCAAACAAACACGTGCAAATTGAGAGGGAAAATAAATAAATATTGTATATCATTAGCAGGAAGTGAAAAACATTCAGGTTCTAAACACAACTCTGGCCAAATCATATTCAGCCAACAATTATTCACTTCTCTGTATGCTGCTGCTCACCCATTATCTCATTTTCTCTGGGCTTCATCCATCTCCTCCTCTCTACTGCCTTAATGATGTTCTCTTTAGACTTAGAAATAAAAATCTCTATTTATTTATTTTAATTTATTCCTTCTTCAGTCATCTCAAAAATGTCTGTGCTAGTCTTTCCTATCCAACCCTTTCATTTCTTTCAAACTCTTTCTTCAGTTCTGACCAAATCAAACTGATTGAGTCTATTCTTAGACAAAATTTCTTCTTTAGGAATCTCTTCCTGACCTACTGTGTTCCCTTATGAATTCTGTACCCAGATATTAATAGAGCTCCTGTCATTTTCTTGGGTTTATCAGGCACTGTAATGTCAACCTAAGTATCTGTCAGAGAATCTGAAAAGCTAGGAGCCTGCTGAGAGCTGCATTTAAAAAGTTATGTAATGCAGATTGCATTGCTTGTACATCTTAGCACATGAGTCAGGCTATAATGTGGACCAAATGCCTACTGTAGAAGAAATGTCAGGCACTGGAGAAGATGTCAGAATTAATATGAACTATCCCTGAAGAACTATTCATTCACTTATTTATTCATTTATTCATTCACTTTCATTTGTTTTGGTTATTATTTCTCTAGGTCTGTTCATCTCCCTCTTTCATCTCCCAGTGCCTTAAAGTTAATATTTTGTAAAGTATTCTTTCTAAGCTGGAAGAAATCAGTCACTAAGGCTTTTTGTCCAAAGGGTGAACAACATTAAATTTGTAGTATACTTTTATCCATGGAAGGTGGAAGTGAATGATATAAATGGAAACTGATGGAATCTGGGTACAGAGAATCTGATGCCAATTAAGGTAATAATTCAGTTACCTAGATATCATTTTCCATGTTCCCTCAAGTATACTAATTAGAAACAAGAGCATGGAAGAAAGCAAATACAAGCAAACAAACAATTGCAATCATACAAAAAGAGTGCCACAAAACCAATCCACTTAAAAATCAAACTTAATTATAAAGAATTTTTTCAAAAACTCTTAAAAGATATTTTTATTTTATAAGATATGTAGTTATAAAAAGCTGGATTATGTTACATATTAAAAATATAATTTAAAAGTGTGGGAAAGATTTAGTTCTGAAGAGATCCCACTAACGTCACACCAATTCCGATATTGACAAAGAATAGAAAATCTACAGAGCATAGTTTCAAAAACTGAAAATACTGTAGGGTCTTGTCCCTTTTCGATTGTGATAAATGACCAGAATACAATAGCAAGCTTTCAGAATAGCATTGTACTAGAATTTCTCTGTGAGTTTTTGCTGCATAACAAACCACTCCAAAATACAGTGGCTTAAAATAACCACCCCTCATTTAGCTCACAATTCTGCAGGGCAGTCCTATAGGACTGGACAAATTTATCTGATCTTGACTGGGTTAGTTCTTGTGTCTAGAGGCAGGTGGTACTTTTTCTAGGGCTGGCTAGTCCCAGAAGGCCTCTCACATAGGTGGTGGTTGGCTGGCCGTGAGTTGGGGCAACAAGCATGACTGGGCCACATGTCTTTCATCATCCAGTAGGCTAGCATAGTTACTCAAATGGTGGCTTTTATTTCAACCTAAGAAAGGGAGTCGCAAAGCCTCCTATGATTTGGGTTTGGAACTGGCACATTCTCACTACGGCTAATTTCTGTTGATAAAACAAATATTAGAGCCTCTTTAAATTCAAGGAGTGAAGAAACAGATTTTGTCTTTTGGAAGAGCTTCAAAATATTGTGAAGGCCTCTCTCCATTTTTGTTTAACATAGTGCAGGAAGTCCTAGCATCAGCAATCAGACAACAAAAGAAAATAAAAGGCATCAGAATTGGCAAAGAAGAAGTCAAACTTTCACTTTTCGCAGACGACATGATACTCTACATAGAAAACCTGACAGACACCACCAGAAGTCTACTAGAACTGATCCAAGAATTCAGCAAAGTTGTAGGGTACAAAATCAATGTACAGAAATTGGTTGCATTTTTATACACCAATAATGAAGCAACAGAAAGAGAAATCAAGAAACTGATCCCACTCACAATTGCACAAAAAACCATAAAATACCTAGGAATAAACCTAACCAAAGATATAAGAAATCTGTATGATGAAAGCTATAGAAAACTTATGAAGGAAATTGAAGAAGGACACTAAGAAATGGAAAAACATTCCATGCTCATGGATTGGAAGAATAAATAATGTTAAACTGTCATTACTACCCAAAGCAATCTACACTTTCAATGCAATCCCAATCAAAATTGTACCAGCATTCTTCTCAAAGCTAGAACAAATTATCCTAAAATTTGTGGGAAACCACAAAAGACCCCGAATAGCCAAAGTAATATTTAAGAAGAAACCCAAAACGAGAGCCATCATAATCCCAGACTTTAGCCTCTACTACAAAGCTGTCATCATCAAGACAGTATGGTATTGGCACAAAAACAGACACATAGACCAATGGACTAGAATAGAGAACTCAGAATGGGACCCACAAATCTATGGCCAACTAATCTTTGACAAAGCAGGAAAGAATATCCAATGGAAAAAAGACAGCCTTTTTAANGATCAAAAGCTTCTGCACGGCAAGGGAAACAATAGGCAACTGATGGAATGGGAAATGATAGTTGCAAATGACATATCAGATAAAGGGCTAGTATCCAAAATTTATAAGGAACTCACCAAGCTCCACATCTGAAAACCAAATAATCCAGTGAAGAAATGGGCAGGAGACAAGAACAGACACTTCTCCAAAGAGGACATCCAGATGGCCAACAGACACATGAAATGATGCTCAGTGTCCCTCATCATCAGGGAAATGCAGATCAAAACCACACTGAGCTACCATCTCACACTGGTCAGAGTGGTGAAAATGAACAAATCAGGAGACTCTAGATGCTGGTGAGGATGTGGAGAAACAGGCACCCTCCTACACTGTTGGTGGGAATGTAAACTGGTACAGCCCCTCTGGAAACAGTGTGGAGGTTCCTCAAAAAATTAACAATAGAACTCCCCTATAACCCAGCAGTAGCACTGCTAGGAATTTACCCAAGGGATACAAGAGTGCTGATGCATATTGGCACATGTACCCCAATGTTCATAGCAGCACTCTCAACAATAGCCAAAACATGGAAAGAGCCTAAGTGTCCATCAACGGACGAATGGATCAAGAAGATGTGGTTTATCTATACGATGGAATACTACATGGCAATGAGTAAGAATGAAATCTGGCCATGTGTAGCAATGTGAATGGAACTTGAGGGTGTTATGCTGAGCAAAATAAGTCAGGCAGAGAAGGACAGATACCATATGTTTGCATGTATAGGTGGATTAGGAGAAATTTAATGGAGGACCATGGGGGAGGAGAAGGGAAAAAATAGTTGGGGAGAGGGAGAGAGGCAAACCATGAGAGACTCTTGAATGCTGAGAACACACTGAGGCCTGATGGTGGTAGGGGAGAGAGGAAGGGGGGTGATGGCACGGAGGAAGGCACTTGTTGGGATGGGGACTGGGTGTTATATGGAAACCAACTTGACAATAAACTATGAATAGAAAAAAATATTGTGAAGGCAATTGTGTATGTGTGTGTGTGTGTGTGTGTGTGTGTGTCTGTGCTATATACCACATAGAGAACAGTAAAATCATAGAAGTCCAAAATGATACCAGAGAGTGAAAAAACACAAAGAGAAGAAAAATTTGTATATGAAGCTATTCACCCATATTTCAAAAAATATTTATTTTGAAGTTTAAAGAACAGTTTAGCTTTTGCTATAGCTCTTATGAAGCTAATGAGTGCAACAATTCTCTATAAGTGATATGGTTTTCACTAACAGGCTGGTAATGTTATCATCATTACCATAAAAACAAAAAACAAAAACAAAAAAACAAAAACAAAAACCAGTAGGGGCTCCTGGGAAGTTCAGTTGATTAAGTGTCTGACTTGATTTTTGTTCAAGTCATGATTTCATGGTTCCTGGGATCAAGCCCCACATCGGGCTCTCCACTGTCAGGTTAGAGCCTACTTGGGATTTTCTCTCTCACTCTCTGTCTCTAAAAATACATAAATAAATGTTAAAATATAAAAATTTAAATATTAAAGAAAACCACCATTATTGCACAATTCTTTCCATGGCATAACTAAATAAATGAGGCAAACAAATTGTCCATGTCAAGCATATGTCAAGTTTTGTGTTTGATATTAAGTCTAAAATGGTAAATAAAACAGTTCAAGTCTTCATCCTCTTAGAACATGCAGTCTGCTGGGTGAGATGATAAAACAAAGAAATAAGCACCTATCTGCCATCAGCAAAGATCAGTATGATGAAAACAAGAGGGATCTGGTGTAGACATTGAAAGGAAGAGGATGATACCTTTACATAAAGTGTTTCAGATGGCCTCTCGGCGAAAATCCCATGGTAGCCAAGGCCTAGATAGTGATTAAGAATACTATAATGAGCACTGCTTTAAAATATTATGTTTATATGAGTATTAGAATTATCGGTAACCACAAATATGATCTGGTCAATTCCTTTATAGTTGAAAACAACTGGAGGTTAGACAAGAGAAATGATTTGTTGAATATCTTCATAGTAGTGGGAGATGATTTGGGAGCAGGCCTCGTTCAGCATGTGCCTTTACACCATCGTGCCCATTCTCCCTTTATTCTCAAACACAATTCTGCAGATGTCCTTGTTACCCATTTGTGAGTTCAATAAATCCCGGCACAGCACTGAAGAATACTGATTTCAGGGATTCTGCAGTGCAAGTGCAGGCTGATAAAGTATGGTGAAGGAGTTGCAGAAAAACATAGCAATCAAAAGGCTTCAGTCTAGGACACATTCTGACCTGGTTAAATCCAGCTCTGCAGTTAAGTGAGGTTAAATCCAGCTGAATCCAGCAGCTACCTGGTAGCATGCCTCTTTGTGCCTTGGTTTCCTTATGTGTAAAATGGGAATATTATTAAATATTATAAAATATTTTCTAAGTAAAATGGGTACTTATTTCATAGGATTAGCGTGAGGATCAATTGAATTAGCAACTGCAAAGCAGTTAGAGCAGTGTATGACCTTTAGTACATCTCCAATAAACGTCAGCAATTATTATTCTAATGTTTTTGCATAAGGCCTGAGGTTGGATCCTAGCCACCTATTTCATAGCAATCTAACTGGGAGAAAAGAAATGAATGAACTAATGGCGGGATTAAAACTGAGAAAGTTTTGACATTTCAAGTAATAGCATGGGAGCATATTGCCCCAAATTTCCACTTCCTAGTGTCTTATCCTGTTTATTCTTCCAAACGCTGTAGGACATTCATTGTAGGAATAATAATTATACACAAAAACTACCAACAGACTATTATTTTCAAAGCCCTGCAAGAAAGGAGTGATTGATGCCTGTCATTAATTCACATCCTGATCACAATGAGGACATTTTTGTAGCCAGATGGAGTGTGGGTGCAGTTCATTCATCCTCCTTCCCACTGCACACGCACACACACTCCGAAGCTGCAAATGCCCTTCCTATATGTGAGTGCTTGGGAGCTGTCACAAGTACACACTCAGATGTTATAATATTTTAGATTTATGTTAATATGTCACAGGGTGAACGTGAGAAGTCAGGAAGTGCCATTCATACATGGCTTTGGTGACAACTTCCATCACCCCCACCACACGTCCCGTCACAGTCCATGCTGTTCTGGAACTGGCTTAACACTGATCTTAACACTCCAGATTACCATCACATTCCTCTTCAAGAGCCCCTGACATTCCTTAATTTCTGACTTGTGTGGCCCATGTCTGGTTAATCATAACATATATCTTCAAAAGCTTCCAGTCAGTTTGGATTACCATCTGCTGCACAATTGAAAGTCATTCCTGTAACAGAGTGGCCAGACTGACATGTGTTATACCAAAACCTTCGTGTCAAAGTGGAGAAGCTAGTTTTGATAATCTTAATTGAAAGGCATTCTTTTAAAGAGACATTACCCTTGGCTACCTATATGCATCGTTTTAATTAGTTTTTCATTGTTCTATTTATTAAGTTTCATTTCTTCTTGGAACTCTGTTTATAAAATCTCTAGATAGTGAGAAATCTACAGTGATGAAATAAATGGTTCTCTACTACCACTGGGAATTTGTTGACACATGGCAATATAGAGAGCTAGAAAGGGAGGGATTCTGAATGTTTGAAGAAAAAGTGACGCTTTCTAATTTACCTCTCTTTTCTTCAAAGGGGGGAAATATCTCATGATCATTTATTAGTAATTAGTAATTAATTGACATTGTACTAGGTGGGGTGACAGATATCCATTCTCCATCCAAATTATTCTCTTCTTAGAGATCATGCTTCTCATAGCTTAATGGCTAGTACGTCTATGGCATATAATGAATTATCACAGTTATGTATGCAATCTGTCCCAGCCTCTATCATTCTTGTCATTACCATCCTCATCAGCATCATCCTGGCAAAGAGAAAGCACTCTAACATTAGCACTTGTGATCATTGTCTTAGTCCATCAGGCTGCTCTGACAAAGTACCATAGACTGGGTAGCTTATAAACAACAGAAATTTATTTCTCAGGTTTGGAGGCAAGATGTCCAAGATCAGGACTTGACCAACATGGTCAGGTGAAGAGGACTCTCTCTGGGTTCACAAATTTCCCATTGTATCCTCAGAAGGCAGAAGGGGCTAGGGAACTCCTGGGGTCTTTTTCAGAAGAACATGAATGCCATTCATGAGGGCTGTATCCTTATGACCTAAGCTACTCCCAAAGGCCCCACTTCATGATATCATCACATTGGGCATTAGGATTTCAGTGTGTTAATTATGATGGACACAAACATTCAGACCATACCCATTCTCCTCTTCTAAGTTTTATTTATATACTGCTATTTAGAAGCACTGTTAAAAATCGGGGGAATCACACAGAAATATATACAATAATTTGTGTTCTTAAGGAATTCCTAATCCTAACTGAAAAGAGGAAATAAACATTAAAACAGAAAACATCTGTATGGAACAGAGAACCTTCTCTAACAATCCATTGTAATGGACTTTGAAGATTTCCTTTTCAGGTCTTTCATTTTCTCCATAATTTCAATATACTTGTTAACTATCTATTATATATCAGACTCTGCAGAGTTCTAGCCCTTCCCACCTTCTGACAATACACTTTCCTGCAAATGGAGTCATTCAGAGCCTTGGGGAGATTGAGCTCATCTAATGAAGTAAAAATTAGCATAACATCACATTCTAATGAAGAGGCTGCTCCAGGATATTTGAGTGGGGTGGAGAAGCAGTCTTCAGGGATTGATAAGGTCTCTTTTTCCATAAAGTCCAGAGCCCCAAGAACAGTTACCTGGAATAACTTCCTCCTTAATCTCAGCAGATACCTCCATTCTCTAAGACTTCAGAATAAGGCAGGTGTAGGGATTGAATGCAATACATTTTTACAAACCTCTTCAGTTGATTGGATTTCTGGCTTCCTTTTTTTGATATCTCTTCAAAAAGATCTCCTCCAAGTCTTACAAGCATGCGTAGTGTTCGAGGGCTAAGCCAACTACTCATAACTTCCAATGCCATGCCAACACAATAATGTTGATTTGCTCACTTCACTCTTACTTTAAATGAAGTAGAGAAAGGTTGTAGGCCAATGTTTCAGCCCCATAGCCTCATGTATGCAAATAAAAACACGTCACAAACTTTTTACTTGGCCTACTCTATAGGATGGAAAGTTAAGGTCCAATTCACTGCAAAGTTTAGCTTAATTTAGTTGAAAGTAAAAAAAAATAATAATGAAAGCTTCATCAATGATGTCTGTATTTTAGACTGTTTAAATTCTCCTGTTTGGAGTGGAGAGGGAGATAACTCAAGACATAGGATTTTCATAATGCATTTAAATATAGAGGTGGCTATTAACAAAATATTAGAAGCACAGTTCATGTTATCACCACCGTTGGTTAAAAGGATTACCTACAAGTAGCATTCTAAAAAGTCAAATCAAATTCTTTGTGGAATAAGGAAGGTTGCATACTAAAAATATGTAAACATCTAAATTCTCAGTCAAGTACACATCAAAAGAGCAAAAGAGAACTAGGATTTCTGCAGAAGTGTGATGCTTTGCCACAGTCTGTCTAGCCATAACCACAAATTGCTAATTTTATTTAAAATAAGCGCTAGTATGCGAGGCTTGGCTTCAAAAGTGTTTTGTTTGGAATTTATTATAATTAACCTCATTTTGACATTTTATGACACATTTTCCCAAAGGATATCAAGATATTTAACAAAACCTAGGAGAAATGGCAAAATAGCATGATAATTGGTATTAAATGGATCATTTGTTAAAGTGTTCCACTACATTGGTTCATCTCTCTCCAGGTTCATTCTTTTTTTTCCTACTCCCAAATGATGCCAATTATCTAAAAACTGGAATAATAATTTATTAACCTTCATTTGTCACCTTATTAACTCAGTCCTTCCATTCTTTTCTCCGCACGCTGCATCACACAATTATCTTGCACTTAGCAATACTTTTAATTATAAAATAACTACAGCCCATAAAAGCATCTATCGTGCCCATTACTTTAGGTGGACCCAATTTTAGCTTCTGCAGATCTGGCCTTTACATGTAATTTCGTTTTCTCTCCTCTTTTTGACCTCACAGAGGGAGCAGATTTTTTCTCCTCTTTGCTTTGCACTAATGTCAGATTACTTTATAGATTCAAGTGACTTTTCTATGAGGTTTGGGAGAAGGTTCAGCGTCTACTGTGCATAGAACAGTGCTGTCCTAGTTTCTGCCATTTCCCTCACAGTTTGGCTTCGCCTACATGAAACAGTATTCTGTGTTTACAGAACATCTTCCTTTCAGAGGCTGTTATTAAAAAAAAAGTGCGTTTTCATTCTCCCTACAGACCTATTATAGACCTACGCTTCAGGTAGACATATTAAAATAATGACTATTCGGGCACATTTTGAAAATAAGTGGTTTGCTAGTTAATGCATTATATAGCAACTGAAAAGTGGAAGAGAGATAAAATGCATTCTCCCTTTTCCACAGCTAGTCTATGGAAACATAACCTCATTGATCTCCTTGGAATAAAGGCTTCCTAGCCTGCACTAAGTGGGCTCTTTCCGTGTGTCAGCATTTACAGGCTACACAGATAAATGTTTTTCCTGAGCATCTGGGTGATCCACTGATGACCAGCTCACAAGTTCACTAATGCAGTGCCATGCGCTCCAAAAGTACCTACTAGTCCTGATTTTTGGTATTCAGCCCCATGATCTCCCTGGGTTCACTTACAGTTCTCAGATATGTCCCTGATTAGCATATGGAAAACAATTTAGTCACAAGTCAAGTGACTCCAAACTTCCAGTCTTAAAGGAAAGGTTTCTAGACAGAAAAACTTTATATCTCATTATCTTGGGGAATGATGGGTAAGTTAAAAAAGTGCTCGTCACCTTCACCTTGGCCACTGGAATTATTTGGATACTCATTGGCACACACTGAAGGATGCTGGATTCAGTTAAATTCTCACAGTAGCCTTGGCTGCCAACTAGGCTACTCAAGACTCTAGGATGTATGATAAACACATTAGCATTGGCTATGTGTGGGTAGTATCCTCCCATGTTAAGTATGAGGATGGTTCTCTTTGGGAGGAATTCTGATTATGCAGACGAGGAAATAAACCTTATGACAGTGCATGATGGAGTTGAGATTTTAATCCAGATTTATGGGGCTTTAAAATTAGGCCTATGATACTTATACTTTACTGCCTCCTTATTAGCTTCCTAGGGCTGCCATAACAAAGTACTGAAAAAATGTAGCTTGTAGATTATTGTCTTACAGTTCTTGAAGCTAAAAGGCTGAAGTCAAGGTGTTGGTGGGCTTGTGCTTCCTCTGAAATGCATAAGAAAGCATCTTTCCTTGCCTCCTATAGCTTCTGGTTTTTGTCAGCAATCCTTGGACCCCCCTGGTTTTCAGAGGCATTGCTTCCCCTTGCTTCCCATTGTTATGTAGCTGCTTCCCCTGTGTCCCCTCTTCTAAGGACACCAGTCATATTGGATGAAGGGTCCACTTTACTCCAAGGTGATCTCATCTTGACTAATTGTAATGGCAATGACACTATGTCCAAGTAGATCACATTCTGAGGTACTAGGATTAGGATCTGAATATATCATTTTTGGAAGATACGCTTCAACTCGTACATCTTCCCAGGTGCTGTGCTGTCTTAAAAACTTACCTCCGGGTACCTGAGTGGCTCAGTCGGTCAAGTGTCTGACTCTTGATTTCCACTCAGGTCATGATCTTACCGTTCATGGGAATCAGCCCACATCAGGCCCTGTGCTGACGGCATGAAGCCTGCTTAGGATTCTCTCTCTGGCTCTCTCTCTGTCTCTCTCTGTCTCTCTAAAAGTAAATGAATAAAACATGAAAAACTTAACAACAAAAACAACAAAAATAACCTCAAGTCTGTTAAAAGGCCTTCTTGACTCCAGGAAGTTTGAGTTGGGGAGAAAGAGATTGAGAGAATTATTTCTCTCCACATCACCTAGCTTATAACTGTATCTAGAGAATTCATTGTATTTCATAAGTACTAAAAATATGTCTATCCACTGCTAAACAAAACGTTTCCTTACTTGATTTTTAAATACTGTATCAAATTATCCCTAGGTTGTTTCAAAAGTGTTTTCATTGTCTCTAGTCACCCATAAGGGTTTATGTTTCTTTGAATCCTCTCTGCCACTTAACCTAAAACAAAATAGAAGCTCTGATCACATTTATGGATTTGAATTGTTTTTCATTATATTGAATTGTCAAAGAGGACCAAGGTAGAATAGGAGGACATTATCTGGGGACGCCCCCTCCACCTCTGCAGATAATATCCCTTTGCTGTAGGTTCTTGATACAACACTTCTTGCAGAATGTGTCTGAGTCTGTGCTCAAAACGAAATGATGCTGTACTTTCCAACTGAGCCTGAGAAGCATGCTGGGTGTACAGTCCCCTGAAATTAAGTCAATCCACTTGGCCCAGCCTGGAGGAGTCTTTAGTCATGATTTACTAAGAACAGAAGTTATGGTACTATTGTGTTAGGTTTCTCCAGGGAAGCAGAACCAATAGAAGATTTTATATATGCATATATATGCGTATATATATATATATATATATATATGAAGACACTTGCTATAAGGAATTGGCTCACGTGATTATGGATGCTGAGAGGAACCACAATGTCTTGCAGGCTAGAGACCAAGGAGAGCTCACGGTGTAGTTCCAGTCCACATTCAAAGGCCTGAGAACCAAGGAAGCTGAGGTTGTGAGTTCTAGTCCACGTGCAAGAGAAGACCTATGTCCCAGCTCAAACACAGTCAGAGAGCAAGCAGATTGTCCCTTCCTCCTTTTTGTCCTATTCAGGCCCTTAGCAGGTTAGACAATGCCCACTCATATTGGTGAGTTCAATCTGCTTTAAATTGATCTGGAGACATTCTCACAGACACACCGAGAAATAATATATAAGCAGATATTTGGACACCTCACCATCTAGTGACACTGACATATAAAATTAACGATCATAGATATCATTGTTGAGTTTTTGAGAGAATCAACCACTGTTAAATATTTACCACTTACTTAGGAGGAAGATTTCCTCCTCCCTTTTTGCACCCTGTCCCTGAGTTCCCGGGTCAGTTGGAAAAGTTGATCAATGTAGGTAGAAGTGAAGGCAGAGAACCCTGTGTTGTCAACATGGGAAGCAATTCCAATAGTAAAGAAGCATATTTTGCTCTAAATCATTGATACCTCCACCTCACCCATAGCTTTTTTTTTTTCTCATTGAACCCTAAATCTCCAAAATTGACCTAGAATTTTTTTTCAGAAGTAACTGAGAATTACAGACAATATCTCATAATTCAGAAAAGCAAGGAGCTAGGAATTCAACAAACTCATTCCAGATCTGCTTCACATTACCTGAAAGCTCTGGAGGCATAGCTTGACCTCTGTGAGCTACCAACACTTACATGCAGTATCAGGAGATTGATAAATTCTTAAAGAGTTATTTTGAGGAATAATTGAGATAATAAATTGATACAGTGAAAATTTGTTCAGCATCACAGCCTTAGTGTGCAGTAGAACTGAAATTTGAAATCAATGTCTATTTAATTACTGAGAAAATGGTAAGCAATCTAGAGCTGATAGGCCAAATCCAACCAACTACTTGTTTTTATACATAAAGTTTTATTGGAACAGTGCTATGTCCACATTTTAGAATGTATCACTTAACACTTTTGCAATAACAGGTTTGAATAGTTTTGATCTAGACAAAAGCTTAAAATATTTACTATTTATTACATCACAAGTTTGCTAATTCCTGCTCTAAGACATCACATTATACTATTGAGGATACTTATGATCATGTTTGAATTTAAAAGATATGGAAAAATAATATAATTATATAATTATAATTATAATATAATAATATAATTGTAAANGGGATATTGATAGCTGAGGAGGCTGTGCTTTGGTGCAGAGGGTTCAGAAGAACACTCTGTACTTTCTGATCAATTTTGTTATGAACCTAAAACTTCTCTGCAAATAAAGTTATTCATTGAAAATATGTGTAGAAAGCTCTGTTAACAAAAAAATATTGACACTAAAAAGCAACTTAAGAAGTCTACTTATTTCAGCCATTGAGGTAGTACCTGGTCCATTCTCTATCTACAGAGTAACTAGAAATCATACTGGGCAGTAATTCAGTAAATAGTGCTTCTAGACGCATTCTATTTTTCTATGAGATTGTTATTCTAATAATAAATCATTTTACTATGCTCCTACTGGTGTAAATGTATACCATATTTCTGTGTTATGACACACTATCTAATAATAATACAACTAATAATAGTATGTTATTATTAACAAGTTGTCATTCTTAGTTTGACAATGATTGCTCTGTCAGGGACAGATGGACACTATATTCAGCTAACCAATTGCTCTTTTCTGCACCATGTCTAAGTAATGTAGCGTCCTGTGGATGAATGGGTATTTCTAGTAGAGCCACATATGATTTAACCGCCTTCTATTAATCTGAGCATTGTGTCTCATCAAAAATATTTTTAAAAATCAGCCACCTGTGGATTTTCAAAAAGATGCCCTTTTAGAAGCTAATATCTTTTACACATAAATATTTCCCAAAAATTTATTAGAATTAGGAAATTCTAATTATTGTCATCCAGATTTGACAAAATCACATGTCTTCCCCCCAAAATAACCCTAAATAACAGAAACAACTTCTTTCTGAGTTACTGCAAAAGATATTGTTCAACCTGTCAGATTTATTTATTTTAAATCAAAGTTTAAAATAAAAAAATAACATTTTTAAAATGTAAAGTTAAGAAATTAGTTAATGCCTATCTACAAATGTGTAACTGATATTCATATGTTAAAAATCTGTAAGATTTAATTGATTTTCCACATTTTATACTGAGAAATAGTAGCTGATACATCCTGAATAATTCACAAGTTTGATTCCCAAGGAATACATGCACATACCCACCCACACCTCCCCACATCCCCATATGTATACAATAGCCTAATTATTCTGGTCGCAAAGGTCAAAAGGACAAGGTGGTCATACATTGGTAATGGGTTGGAAAATTTGGATGGAATGTGGACCTAAATTACTGTGTTACATTACCTTGTTGAAATCTTATTGCTAAAATTTTGCACTGCTAGGCAGTAAACTAGAAAAAAAGAAATTGAGAAAGTGTTAATTTTTAAGTAAGTTTGACAAAGATTGAGTTTCATATGACAAATATTGTCAGCAAGACAGGATTCTGTCAGTGGAAGAAGTTTAAACATTAACAATTTCTGTCAGGCTGTTGACACAATCATGGCAGACATTTCCCAAGATGCTGAGATGACTGCTGGCATTTGTCAACAATCCTGTCATAGTGACAGCAATAAGACCATGTCTGGAAATGTGACAGTTTTGGCTTTGTGCTCCCCTGAGCAATAGCCCAGGTGTTCAGAGAAAGTGTGGGAAAACCCATATTTCTGCATTGTCATTCGAACACAGAAAACACAGGAGGAAAATGAGCTGTCACTCCAATTCCCATGATGCCTTGCTGCTTAGCATAACTCTACAGTGCGGCCCTGGGTCCACTGGTCCATACTCTGACAGATAATTAAGAAAGCAGCAGCTTTTTCTAGACGGCTCTTCCTCATGATTTGCATTTTAGCCAGAGGCGACCAGTTATAAAAAAAACATGATGGAAAGATGGTAAGAAGCCAATTAGATGGATGGATGGCTGACTGACAGCTCTCTGGTATTACGACTCCAGATTTCAGACTACATAGCCTGGCAGTTTTCTACAAGAACCAACTTTTTTGCAGGTTGGTAAAGCTGTTAAATGTGGAACTATATATAGCGCTATATAAATTTTGCAAAGTTGTACATTTTCCTTAAATAAGCATGTATTCTTTTCAATCAGAGTTTGCATTAAACAAGTTTTCACAATTTAATCACAACTTGTGTCACTAAATTTAGCAATATTAAAATTCTAGACAACTTGTAAGCACATTAGCTGTGCCAGTAGAGAAGTGATTAAAAAGCTGAGAGCCACGTTGAGCCAGCAGAGATAAAGTGAACTAATAATTAGAATGTCGGTGCAAATATGCCTTTGGAACTTTGAAATGTACATTGTTTGGTTTTAAGCAACTAAAAGTGTAAACCCCAAACTTCCTCTCCATCTTTAGCTTCTACGCACGTATTATCCTTGTTCAAGGTCTAATATATGCTTGTGTGTCTGCTACTTCAGCTAATTTGGAGATTAAAAAAAAAAATAAACTGTTAGGCTCAAGCTTCCAGTTTGGCCGGGATATTCTATAGCTTCTAGCCAATGGAATTAACTCTTCATAATATTACCCAATTTGGAAGCTTAACGAATGTTTCCTGTGCGTTGCGTACTGTGATGTGTATGTTGTATATATACAGACACAGACACACACATTCATACACACAGTCATGCTTTTTCAGAAGCAAACCATTTGCTATTAGAGTGACGTGTCTTCATCTGTAATTTAAAATGAGAGTTTTCTTTCAAATTGTAATGATATCTCAGGTTCGTTCATCATTTTGAAATAGTAAGGGAAGGCAATTATTTCACTATAAACTGAATTTTTAGTAAGGAGCATTAACCCAAACCAAAATGCAGAGTGTGTTTCCTTACTGTGGGTAATAGATCTTCTACCAGCTAAAGATGGATAGGAAATAAATAGTGGGTACAAATGCCTTTAATCACTTCAACCCAAATAAGGTGCATTCAAAGTTTCATGTTTATCACTCCATCTCCATCTGATGTCATAATCCATGCAGAAAGCATGATTAAGGATGTCTTATCATGTGTATTAATCCTTCCTTGTTTTTTTCTTTTTTGCCAGTGCTGGAATTATCTTTTTTCTTTTGCTTTGTGTCGTGTTGTCAGAATAAGATAAGCTTAGGATGCTTATAATCATTCTAAAAAGTATTCTACCTGTACACAGTTAGTTTAAACCCAAATTCAGGGAGAATAGTGACAGTCCCATCACCCACATACCAAATCAGAGAGGAATAAATGCATGTTGGTTTTCATTTAGAAGCTTGGAGATTTTACCTGTAGACATAGTATAGTACCAACAGAAGCAGAAATCTTCTTGAAGCGATTTTATAATTTTTTAAGAAACATTTCCCCTCAATAGTGGAAGCCCTTATAAAATCAGAATTCACATTCCTGATTCGACATCTGTGTTCCCTCCTAATTTGATATTGTAAAGAGAGAAATGCTGAAATGTAAAGTGCCCCCGCTAACAGAGGCATTCAAATAAGAAAAGTCAAAAGCTTTGAAACATTTACTTATTTGGCTGGATACTCAAGCTCAGAGTTTGACTGGGAATTTTCTCCCATGTCCTCAGCTTACCTCAGCCATTCATACTTTCTACTGATATTTATTTCACCTTTGGATTCTCTTCCTTATGACACTATTAATGCACCATATTTTCCCAAGCTCTAGGAGAAGTTATGTCTCTTTTCAATAATAATTAGAATTGAAAATAGAGTAATAATGTATTACAGACAGATTTCAAAATAACAAGTCCCTTCACTATACAAAACTTCTTTTGTTTCTAAACTCTGTATTGAGAGAATTTCTGTTTAAGGGGAAATCTGAAGAGAAATATTCATTAACATGAAGTGAGTTCTGAAAATACTAGGAGACGTATTGCATCACTGTAGGAGAAAGAGGTATATTTGTAAATAAAAGATAAAGTGTGTTGTCATCAAAACAAAAAGATGCCTCCGTAAGACTTGTAGGGTTGTGCCTTGAAAATGTAGGAAAACTCCGTGGACCTCATAGATTGTTACCATCGTGTTCCTATGAAACTCATTTGCAGTTTGAGTGGCTGGAATTTGAACATAAATAACAAATAGAAGAATATAGACAGTTTCTTAAAAATATTTTTCTTCAGTGTATTTGTATTTGTAATTGAATATTTGATTATGGACGCAGTTTGTCAGATTTCAAATAGATATTTTGATAGCACGTAACTATTGCAGGTCTGCCTCTCAGGTAGAGGAATGCAAATAATGCTTTGAGACACAGTTTGAAAATAACCAATTTTCTCCTCAGTGCATTTTATACTAAGTTAAAAGTAAAGAAAAGTAAAAATAACTGAAGATGTGAATGTTGAATTTATTTTCCTGGTTTTTTTTTTCCAGATGGTTTATAGAAATACAGCCTCATTGGTCTCTGTAGAATAAATCTTTATAATCTTATAGAAACCTGGATTTTTTTGTTCCCTCTTTATAGCCAATTTCTAGAAGTATAGTAACAATTGATCTTGAACATCCTTTAAACATGTTATCAAGAAATAATGTTGTTTAGGGTTAAACATTAAACATTAAAAACCAGGTCATTAAGAATAATGCTATTTATGTGGAACCTCATACACTTTTCTAATTCCCTAAACGATCAAAGGACCTTGCAAACCACCAGTCACAACACAGTGGTTAAATATTTGCTTCCTTTACTTTCTGGGTTTGGAGTACTTTCCAGAAGCCAACATATTACTTAAAACCTGACCATCTTCCCTGATTTTGAATGTAATCTGGCAGTTCATATATACATATACTATGTATACAATATATTCATATATATGAATAGACTGTATACTAATTGCATATATAGTATAATTATTAAATCAAAAAGAGACAGAGAGAAAGGACAGAAAAGAAAGCACTGAGGGGGAGAGATACTGTGGGAAGAAGAAATCAGCAATGATTTTTTGTTATGCCATGCTCATAAACTGTTCAGAATCCCATTAAAATGAATGGTTTGAATTAAATTTAAAAATCCACAATATTAAGACATATACAGAAAAAAACATAGCTTTTCCAAAGACTAAATTGGCATGTGGATCCCAACAGCAAAAAAAGCAAAAAAATAAAAACAAAACAACAACAACAACAAAAAAACAACAAAACTTCCACTTTCTCCCTGCATTCTGATGGTCTTTTTCTTAAATCTCTTTTTCGGGATATCACTGTCTATGCACTGTAATAGCTAACTGTAAGTATTTTAAAGGCAGGAACTGTATGTATCTTGCTCATCTTTTTATTCTTGCACCAAAAATACCAGCTCACAGTAGTTCAATTAATAGTGACTGAATTTAATGCTTTGTAGCCATTATTTCTCATACCTATCCAGTTAACTGCTCAATTGGTTACTTCCATGTGCTCAAGTTGTGACTGGGCCAGGTAGTTTTATTGATCTCTCATGCATACCTAAGCCAAGTTAAAGTATGTGCCTTGATTATAACAGGACTGGATGAAAAATGATGGACAGATCAATGCATGCCCTAGGCATCGTCGTCACATCATAAGCATTGTAATATTATAATAACCACATAACAATACATCATCTAGCTAAGTCTATTGACTGGTCTTCCATCTTATAAAGAACCATATATACTGCTTTCCATAGCAAAACTACTCTGGTCTGTAGATAAAGACAGTAAAATATTGGAAATTTTTAAATCATTCAACCCAATTGTATCGATCCAATCATTCAAAACATCCTTGAAAAGTAAATATTTGTTTAGTATATTTTTTAGTTTATATATTTACTTATTGAGAGAGAGAGAGAGAGGAGGGAAAGGGCAGAGAGAGAGGTAGAGAGAGAATCCCAAGTGGACTCTGCACTGTCAGTGCAGAACCCAGTGTGGGGCACAAACTCACAAACTGTGGGTTCATGACCTGAGCAGAAATCAAGAGTCAATCGCTTAACTGACTGAGCCAACCAGGTGCCCTGAAAGATATTTTAATTCTCATTTGCATATGTGACTTCAAAGAAGTTAAGTAACTTTCCTTTGGTGTAGTATCTAGTATGGTAAAATAAAATTTGAACTGAGGCCTTTCTGATTGCAAAGCTTGTACTCTTTCTATTGTGCCTGGCTTCCTAATAATAAAAATAATAATTCAATTATTAGCATAACAATAGTTTCTAAATTTAATGTGAGCATTTCTAGAGAAAACCTATGATTAAAGAATGAGTAGTGTTGTGTACCTTTGTGTACGGACACTGACATTATTCAATTTTGTTAACCATCACGTCATCAACACACAATAAATGATACATCTTATTATTTATAAGAAAAATAATCTGTAGAGGTACAAGCTAATACACAGGTGGAAAAATGGACACCAATCCTGTTCATAAACCAAATTAAGGGAGAGAAATCATAAGAGAATACAATACAGTCTTTGCCGTCTCTTGGGATCTCAAAATCTATTGAAAAAAGACAGAAATAACCCTAATACAATACTTGATACACACAGTATAATATTACAAGAATTAAAGTTCACTGATTTCCCTGAGAAATTAAGAAGAGGCTTCTTCCTCATTAGGCCTTGTCAAGTGAGTACACATTTACACTGACTGAGATAGAAAAGAGGTCACTTAAGTTAAGAGCAACAGCATGAGCCTGAATAGGGAAGAATGAGGGTGGCAAATTATCACATGTACCCAGAGGATACAGTAAAGGCTGCAAGTGCAAGACTGGGTGGGAGGCTTGGAACAAGGATGAGTATGTTGGGAACTAATCTTGGAAAATCAGGCTAAGACACAATAAAGGAGACACTTTCCAGCCAGGCTAATAAGTATTCGTGTTCTCGTGTAGGTAATAGGAAGTCATCTATGAGCCTCAGTATGCTGTGCCTGGATTTGTGAATTAGGATAATAACTCTAAGAGCAACATGTAGCAGGGCTGGAAATTAAAAAAAAAAAAAGAAAAAAAAAAGAAAAAAGGCAAAAGACATAACAGTGTGGGGACTGGTTCAGTTACAGTGATGGTGACTGAGCTAAACTGACTGAGGATTTATAGAGATGAAGGCATGAAGGTTTAATTACAGCCAGCCCTGGGGTTAGGATCAAAGCACCTTTTTTTTTTTTTTAAACAATGATAATGTCTTTACTTTTATTAGATTTAGTTTCTAAATTTGCTAGTAATTGGCCAGTCTGATTGTTAAGCATAATACTCCATCACCAGGAAAAGTCAGAGTAGAAGAGAAAAATGTTTCAATATTTTGTTTTCCTTGGGGAAAAATTATTATATTAATATTAATTTTTCTATTTTTATTTTTTTCAACAGAAGGTCATACATATGCTATTTCAGAGTTCACAGCTAGCCCCTCACTACTCAAGTTGTAGGTGTTATTGCCAGACTGCAGAGATGCACAAGAATTGACTTGAGAAGCAAGGAGATTATTCATGCGCCCTCACATATTGTTATCTCTGGGAACTCTTAATCAATGCAGGGTGAAAGCCAGTCAGCACAACTGAGGATAGGGCACCCGGGCTGTTTAGTGGAAGATGGGGAATTAAAATGTGATTATTACTCAAATTGGAATATAAAATAAAGAGTACATTCCAGGAAAGAAGAGGAAGAGGATAATAGAAATAAATAAAGGTTTACCTACTGAATCACTTGCTTTATTGTGCCTTGTCCTTGAAATGCCAAAGACATTATAATAAGTTATGACAGAGGAAATGGTTTGGGGGATTTATACTCCATCTGTGTTTTGCTTTTGCAGATATGCTAAAATAGAAATTTGTAAATGCTGGGAATGTCTACTAAGTATACATGGGTATACAGAAATTATGTATATGAAAAATTGCACTTAAACTTAAAAATCTGTGCATGAGCCAAAAAATAAATTCTAAATGGCAATAAATGGTACAGCAATCATGAAGAAAATAAATCATGGATCAAAATTCTAGTTACGAACATGAGAATTTAGACTGCAGTTGTGGAGCTCATTAGAGACTTGATAATGTGAGTTACTTAAACATCTAAAAAATTCTTTAATATTTAAAATCATAATATCTATTTAATAATTATCTATTTGATGGCTAATTTAAAGAAGCTTTCATTGTAAATACATGCTTACACTGACTTCTTGATGGAATTGTAGCTCATGTCAAAAAACCAGTGATTTACATTCACATACATTCTAGTTATTTGAACTATTTCTCTTAGACTGTGCCTATGAATTCATATGTCTTCATGTCCCTCAAGTTTTTTGTGTATATTTCCTATCTTGTATTTTTATTCCATATTTTTATCATATAGTTTGACTGTTTCTAGTTTTTTTCTATTTTTCTCCCTCTCTCTCAAAATCTAGTTAGTTTCTGGATAATTTTTCCACTGCTGAGATTTCAACTGTCATCCACACATGGCCTCAATATTCAATAACTTAACTATCAGCAATACTGGAAAGGATAACATACCATGAAAATCCAAATTAACCTTGGAGAATTCTTTCTAAAATAACTTGACATTCCTTCTCCAGATACATGCATCCTCACACATTGCTATGGCTCCTTTCCGCTACCAGAGTTCTGGGTCATAGCAGATAAATGACACTGTATTTCTGAATTGATCCTCTAAACTACCTTATTCAGAGCAGCATGGTCACCATTGTATGGGCTCAACACCCATTGGCTCTTACTGCTAGTCTCATAAGAGATGAAAGTTTCCCAGAGATTATAGTGAAAGTTAGACCATCACATAAATACTTCAACTTCAGGAAAACTGGAAGCTGGGAGGTACTGTTAGCATCATAAAGACTTCTGTTCTAGCTCTTTCTTTTTTTGGGGGGGTTCCCTCCCTCCCTTTTCTTCATCTGCCTTCGAATTTGAGTCTAAAAGATAGGAACATCAAAGAACACTTACACTGATAGAAGTCTATCAAAAAGTTCTGTATTTTTCTGCTTTACTGGTAAGAACAAAATTGCAATTTTGAACCTTTAAATAAAGTTAAATTACTAAATTGCTTAACTTTTTAAGTGAGTAAACCACATAGTAAAGGCGTGGACTACAAAAGAAACATAGTTCATTCACTTTCCACAAGGCTTTAAATTGAAAGTATGAGCATTCACCCCCAAATATATGATATCTCAGAGTGATTGATTTGTTCATCTTTGTTGGTGTTTGAAGTCACATTCAGATGACTCTGTAGTGTTAACTTCTATAGCAACATAGGAGACTTTGAATTTATTTTCATAAAGTATCACTTTTGTTCAGAAAGTCTAAAATACCTTTATATCTCCTTCCCTGTTTTTTGTTACAAATCACTTCATTTCCCACATCATGAGTATATTACAATATGCAGTATTTTTCAAACATGAATACAACCTTACCTACTTTAAAAAATAACTAATTCTCAGAGCTGTCCAATTTTAACACAAACCATTTTATCCATTATATGCAATAAACCTAAAACTGGAATGAATTCATTATGGTACAACTCTAAAAGTGAAACAAATGTATATGTTAAAAGCAAATGAATTTAGAAATAAAAAATAGAAGTAAGATCACTTATTTCACATGCCTGAAGAAGTCATTGTCTGTAAATAAGTTGCTGCCTGCTACATGGATGAAATACAGCTGTTGTGCAAGATCATACCCTAAAATCCATGTGATGGTGTAATTCTGTCACCACTTTCTCTATTTTAATTACTTAACAAAAATAGTTCTTATTTTGTACCTTGACATCATTGCACCTTCAACTTGTCATAAATGTAATCTTTGTTTATTAAGCACATTCCATCCTGTCTTTTTCTCATTAGCCCGAGGTCATTGAAAAAGTATTCTTTTCCCTTTTACGATCATAAACACAAATGTACAGATAGACACTGAAATTACTTGGCAGTAGCAAATTATGAAGGGGCCATTGACCTGCCCAAAATATGCTTACAAAATCTTTTCTGAGATTATCATTCAGAAAACCCCACAAAATATGGAAATTTATATAAATTACTTGTAATTCCTAAGACCTATCCATTGGACCTCAGATGTATGTTGACTCTTATTTAAGACCTACAGAAGTAGATTGAGAATGGTAGAATGATAGTTCTATAATGTAACCCTTTTTAATATTTATACTTGTCTTCAAAATGCTTGTGAGGTAAGACAATAAATTGGTAAATAATAAGATGCAAAACCAGAAACTCAACCAAAATTTTCACTTAGGAATCAAAGTAGTTAATGCTAGAACCCATGATTTTCCCTAGATCTTTGTAATTCTGCTACCATGTGGACTGTCTTTTGAAATTAGCTTTTATGAAAAGTCAAGGAGCTCTAAATAATGAAGCAAAATATTTTATATACTAGATTATTGTACTTTATGACAAAAATTGCACTCAATAACAACAGAGGCATGTATTGATAAACACAAACTTTCAGAATGCCCAGAAGAAATATGAGTTCATATGAAAAAATGTGAGTTCATCTTCGAAATGAGCACCAGAGTACAGCCCTCTCCAGCTTCAAGGGAGCTTTCTTTGAGAGCATGTTCTGATGCACTTGCTAAAAGAGCTAACGGGAGCTCATGAAGCTTTGCTAGATATGGCGTATCTCCATTTGGACCATGCAGGCCTCCTTGCTGTTCTTTCTTCAGGGTCTTTATACTAGCCTTTCTTTTGGCCTGGGAAACTTTTTCTCCAAATACGCTCATAGCTCATCTCCTGCAGTGTTGTTGTCATTGTCGTTTTGTTTGTTTCCCTTTACTTATCCACTCCCAGAGATGCTTTTCCTGAATTCACGATGTAAAATAACACTGCCTCTATTCCTCATTCTCTTCATTCACTCTATTTGGGTTTGAAGCTACAATGAGGAAAACGTCTCCTGAGAGTCTGTTGTGAAAAACAGCTTCTTAAATATGTAAAATCAAAGTAACAGCAGTACTGGATGTTGATAAGAGAGGAGAATTGGAGTGCTTGGGTGGCTCAGTTGTTTAAGTGCCTGACACTTTTTTTTCTTAATTTATTTCTGAGAAAGAGAGAGAGACAGAGTGAGCAGGGGAGGGCCAGAGAGAGAGGGAGACACAGAATCTCAAGCAGGCTCCTGGTTCTGAGCTAGCTGTCACCACAGAGCCCGGCAGGGGGCTCGAACCTATGAACCGTGAGATCATGACCTGAGCTGAAGTTGGCGCTTAACCGACTGAGCCTCCCAGGCTCCCCTAAGAGCCTGACTCTTGATTTCAGCTCAGGACATGATCTCATGATTGTGGGATTGAGCCCTGAGCTGGGTTCCTCCGTGCTGAAGGAGGATCCTGCTTGGGATTCTCTCTCTCTCTGCCCCTCCCCCAATTGCGTGTGCTATCCCCTCTCTCTCTCTCTCACTCTCAAACTAAATAAACATTAAAATTTTTTAAAAAGCAGCATCTTTAAGGTACTTTAAAAACTCAGTACAAGAGCCATTTATGAAGTTTTGGAACAGATTTTCTGAGAGAGATGTTTGGTCTCATAAAGAATGACTCAGGCTTAGTCAAAGGACTAAAGAAAGCTAGAGTTTATAGTCAGAGTAAATATCACAATTGAATACACAGATTTGTGACACAGCCTGAAGAAACTATATAAGAGTGGTAAAGCCCAAACTTAGAAGGTAGGAAGGGTTGGGAAATGACACTTGCAGTTTTAAGATATATGTATAAGTTTTAAGATATATGTATGGATATGTTTCCTGACTATGATGATTGTCTAAATATATAGCCCTTACAAAAGGGGCATCCTTCAGGAATCATTTTTAAATAGCCATATTGCCTTCATCTCCCCAGAAGTAGCTAGAAACAGGTGACTGAATCAGGAGACAGATGATATTATTGAACCATTCCATTGAATTTTCACTGACTAATTAGGTTCTCATTCTCAGCAATTCAAACTGCCAGACTTGAAGAAAGGTGAAAAGTGACTTAATGGAAAGCTTTGAGTAGACGTGATGTTAAGACAATGCCACATTCAAGTTGAAATCATGGAGGGCATAAATTAAGAATTAAATACAGGAATTGGAAGTAGTCATGGGGAAATAAGAAGATATATGAGAAAACACAGAGCAAGTGAAAGGGAGCGAGATATATCAGTTCCCAATTTCCAATTTCTCATATCCAGTCTCTTTAGTTCTAGCTGAACTTTGCTTGCTCTTTGATCGTGGATATTAGTTAGACTATAAGTTATCCTTTGCAAATTATATATAAATGGGATTTCTTTTGGCACAGTTTTTTTTTTTAAGTTTATTGTCAAGTTGGTTTCCATATAACACCCAGTGCTCATCCCAACAAGTGCCCTCCCCCATGCCCACCACCCCCCTTTGCCTCTCGCTGACCCCCTTCAGTCCTCAGTTTGTTCTCAGCATTCAAGAGTCTCTCATGGTTTTTTGGCAGTTTTTATGGGACATGCAGACAATAGGTGGAAACCAGCTCAATAATCCAAAGCTAAGGGAAAAACATTGGACTTTTAGAGAGGGATTCAAAAACATTTTTTTCCAGTCCTTAGTACCTCACATATCTTGGGTATGCTAAGGTTGAAGAGAACATATTTTGAGACAATTATCAGTGTATGGAGGTTTTCTCTCTCCATAGAGTGGGGATAGGATGTGCCTCCTCCTTAGCTCAAGTCTAGTGAAATGAGCTTTAAAGGACCTTACTAGAAAAGCTTGATCTGTGTCTTACTGGAATCTGATAAACACAGCCAACTGGTGTCAGGGTTAAGTCTAAAAATTCTAAAGTTCAGGAACGCCTGGGTGGCTCAGTTGGTTAAGCGTCCGACTTTGGCCTCGGTCATGATCTCACCATTCTCGAGTCGGTGTTGACACCTCAGAGCCTGGAGTTCAGATTCTATGTCTCCCTCTCTGCTCCTCTCCCACTTGCACTCTGTCTCTCTCTCAAATAAATAAACATTAAAAAATATTTTTAAATTCTAATGATGAAAGGCAGTAAATGGAGCTGCCTTCTAGTTGGTCAATAAAGAAGGCTCAAATGGCAGATAGCTGTTTTCCTACCCAAGGCTTGTCTAAGGTCCATGTCTGCCAGGGCCCAGTGTGTAAACTGTGCTGAGGTATAATATTTGGGTTTAGGTGAAAGGGTCATTTGAAGAGAGATCCAGTGCAAGAATCTGCCTGATGTGTTGTCGGAACCCCAAGAGAAAGAGGCTGAGTGAATGCCCAGGACCTAAAGGAGGAATTATAAGCAGGGTAGCTGAGAGTATCATTACCAGTTGTCAAAAAGTTCTTATGGATGTATTGCTGAATAGTTAACAAAAACATACAAGAGATAGATACTGAAATCAACTCTAAACACCCACAATAGTCACAAAGAAGCAATGAGAAATGAAATCTTAGTCAGCTAAGACTTTTCCTGTCCCTATCTCTTCTCTCTGCCAGGCTTTAAACCTGGAGGGGTCAGAAGGCCTAACTAGAGTCAACAGTTACCAGGGAGGGACCAAGAAGCACAAGCACACAGAGTAAAGGACAGAAGGCAGAAAACTCATGCACCCTCAAAGTGGCCTCCAGTCCCAAGATGGATGAAAGGAGAAGTTCAAAGTTTTGGCTTTTAGTCAGGACTAAACTTTTTAGTTACTGAAATGAAACTCTTCTTTGGAAGAATAGTTAACCGAGCATTTTTTTTTCTACAAATGAACAAATAAATTATGGGTTCTGCACAAAATTTTATCTGAAATGTCTTCAGTCAGGTTCCCTAGAAGCAGATCCTAAGGTGGCATTCTTGTCTGAGTGATATTTTGGGATGAGTGTCCTCAGGATTAGGGTCAGCAGGGTAGGGGAGAAAGAGAAACGTAAGCAAGAGAGTGAACTCAGCTGTAGATTAATTTCAATATTAATTTTGTCTTATAGGGAAGATCTGAAGTACAAACTGCCTCATGGGGTCAGTCTCACCTTCACTCATTGGTGGTGACCTGGCAGGGGAAGGTGACAAGTTGAAATCTGGGTAAGGGACTGATAGAACATATTATACACTGATAGGGAAGGGGAAGACTTCAATTCACAGATGGATTTGAATAGGGGAAAAGTAAGGCTGTATTCTAATTGCATCCAATGAGTTCCATTTATTCAATAATCATTCCAGTTATAGAAACTCATCCTAGTTAATTGAATAGACCTAATGTTTTAGTTTTGTGTTCTTTAAAACAAATGAACATTGTCTAGAATATAATTGGGGAGTTACCTAATGATCTTCCTATTTTTACCACCTAATACTGGGGAAAAACAGACAACATTAGATGTATTCAGGTAAACTGTAACAAGTAAATAGACGAGTATAGCATTTCATTGATTAAAATCACTTGCTATTGTCAATCTCAATGCTTCTGTAGTCACAGCAATGAACTTGATATCTTTGTAAATAGGGCTCACACAGAACTAAATATCTGTAGGCAGATAGGTAGAGCACAAATGTGGTAAATTTAAATAAGACCTGAAAAAAAATTGTAATTAAAGGAAGGAGTAATCTCAGGTTCATTTATTTGCTTTTGTGGCATTTCAGAGTGTAATAAAAATTCTGTAAACAATGAAAAGAAACAAAGTATTCAGAGTATGATGCCATATAGATTGCATGAAAGACTAGGGTATATTTAATTTTCTCCCCCAGTTGCAAGTCTCTATGAACTGTGAATTATAGTATTAGGTGATAGAATTTCTTGACTAAGATCACTTGTAAAATTCTCTCAAAAGAAGGTCATACACTGCAAAACAGGTGGCATTTGCTGGTCTCCTTCAAAGTGTTTTATCCACTCTGGGACACAAATTTGGCACTGGCCTCTCTTGATAAAAACAATCATGGTATCTACTGCCCTAATGACAGCTATCTTTTTCATTCCACCATGAAGGTTCGGGCTAATCACAGCTCTTAAGCCACAATAATACTTCATAAGAACTGAAAGTAATAATAAGGCTTGTATCCTTTCCTGCTTGCTGGCGCAATTGAGGTGCTTTCATGTAAAAAAGAAAAACTCAGAAAAACAAAAAAAACTCCACAGAAAACACACAAAAAAACCCGAAACAACAACAATAACAACAATGGCAAACCCAAAAAACAGACCAATCTCCAAGAACAAAGCTAGGGCACCAACAGCAAGCCAAGAAGCAACACAGATGGCAGGAAGTGGTTTGAACACAGGAGGCCAGAGAGTGATAGTTCGAGGCAGGAAGGTTCTTGCTACAATCTCTTTTCACACTTTTAGATAAACAGGAGTGAGGGTACCAGCGCTTAGTTAGACAGCTTGGTCTGAGATAAAAGTCATTCTGATAAGAATATTTGGGTTACAAAATAACATGGATCACAGGGAGTCCTCAGAGTGGCAAAGAGGATCACACATAAATCCTAATTGGATGACCTGACTGAACAAGGAGAAATTCAGAGTTCTAAGAGCTCAGAAAAATAAGAAAGAAAAAGAGCAAGAAGGCATTGAAATATGAAGATAAAATCAATACAGAATTGCCTAGGAAATCAATAAGAGGGATAAAGGACGTGCAGGGGATGTGAAATATGTGTTCTGTCTCCTGTACAAGTAAGAAATCTGGCAGCATGTTTTGAACATGCTGCAATGCTGTAATTAAAGCTCGAGGGAGAACGGCAAAAAGGAATCTTAATAATCAAGTGAAAAGATGCCATGGCAATAAGGGACTCCTTGTCAGGAAAACAGTTTCATAGGCAAATCTTAAGTTAAATATGAACTCATGAACACACCCAGAAGAGAGGTTGATAATTGTGTCAGTGTAGTTGTGGTAGTTGATATTGGGGCTTGTTTTTAGCACCATAACCCAATAAAAGTGTCATCTTTCGAGAGGCAGGCCAAAGTAATTCATTAATACAATTACCACCAGCCCAATGATCACAGCATTGTCTGCAGGTATACTTCAAAGTAAGAGATTATTTCTTCTCAAATTCCCAGAGTATCTGCAAAAGGACAGAATCCCCAAGAGTCAGTCTCTCAAAGTTAGTTGCATCTATAGAAGTCCAAGGATAAGTGTTTATACTTTCTCTCTCACATACTACATATAAATAAAGCAATTTTTTAAAAGCCATATATATAATGCATATATGTATACATGTATATGTATATATTTATATATGTACACATATATTTTTCTCAAAATAGTATTACTAAGACTCAAGTTTGACCATGTAGGTAAAATATTGAGAGGTTTCTGCTTAAAAAATTGCTTTAAATTTTTATTGTTCTTTCTTCACTTGAGCAGAGATGAAGTAGTTTACAAGTCCAGGGGAAAACATATATATCATAATTGATGTGAAAGTCACTATTCTTCAAATCATCCCCAAGGGTTTCATTCACAGAGAGCACAGTATAAACAATGGCTCCATTTCAGGATTTGTTTGATATATACCCCTAATTATAACCAACATGGTCTGCATATAAGACTATTAAAATGGGAGCACCTGGATGGCTGAGTCAGTTGAGCATCCGACTCTTGATTTCATCTCACATCATATTCTCATGGTTCATGGGTTTGAGGTCCACACTGGGCTTTACACTGACAGTACAGAACCTGCTTGGGATTCTCTTTCTCTTCCTCTCTCTGCCTCTTTCCCGACTCTCTCCCTCTCTCAAAATAAATAAGTAAACAAAAAGTCTATGGAAAATGAAATGTTTCCCATTATTAAGATATATTTACCAGAACTTGTGGATTTAAATGATGTTTGTCTCCTTCAAAGGTCTTATTTAGGCAATTTATAATAAAAATGCTACTGATGTGCCAGGTACGTTTCAGTATTTTAAGTTTGATAACAAGCAAAAAGTATTTACAAACAAAATGTAAGTGTTATAGATTCCAGAAAATTGTAGCCTGTAGCAAAAATAATTGTTTCAACACAACTTATCACCACATCAAAACAGAGAACTAGTTATCAAAATCAAAAACACAAGACAATATTTACAATGAACCCAAAGGTAGCAAAGCATCTTCAGAAACCCGAAAATACAAGAACATAGAAACCACCAATGGCCACAAGATCGATTTTAATATCTGTGCTGAAAGAAGCAAAGGGAAGGAATAGGTTTCTGATAATGTTAAGTAAAGAGACCTTCAAAATAGACATTTGCTAAATAGTATGGTGGACCACTATAAGAATAGTATCTAGGGCACCTGGGCGGCTCAGTTGGTGAAGCGACCAACTCTTGTTTTGAGTGCAGGTCATGATCTCACAGGTTCCCAAGGCCGAGTGCTGCATTGGGATCTGCACTGACAACATGGAGCCTGCTTGGGATTCTCTCTCTCCCTCTCTCTGCCCCTCCCCCATTCATGCTAACTATCAAAATAAATAAACTTAAAACAAAAAAGAATGTTATCTGAAATTGGTAGAGGTTTTGCCGTATCCAATAGTGGGTGAATGCTTGGAGCCTATGGAAAGAAGATCAAAATGTGGCCAGAGCAGAATGGCCTCTGTGAGTTCTAAAATTGAAGCATCCACGTCAGAGGACTGTGTGGAAGAGCAGCTACTGAGTGTCATAGAAATTGGCTGGATCAATAAAGCTTAAGGAATGAGAAGGTCCAGATAAGAGTGGGGGGCCGGGGGAAGAAACAGTACCAGAAAAAATCTTAAAAAGCCTTTGGCTTTTTTTTTTTTAACATTACATTTAAACAACAGAAAAGCGAGCTCTGTAAGGTTAGAACAGTTTCCCTGAAACCCAACTTCTTTTAATTAAAAAAAAAAAGAAAGAAAAAATGGGTGAGCAACAAAATAATATCGGATTAAATTCCTTACTTATCTCTTTCAAGATATAAAAAATAATGATAAAGAGCAGGATAGATTTTCTGTAAACAATAAGAGTGCATTAAAAAGCACATACGCATAAACACATAAAAGGACAAAACAAATCAGAGTTAGAAACATCAATAATGAGGTGACTAAACTTAGGAAAAACTAGAAATTTAAGAAGAAATCATTTAAAAAGACTAACTTAGAAGAATCACAAGAATGACTAAATATAACCAATAATGCCTTAAGAGAAAATAAGATAAAAAGGAGAAAATTTTCCTAAATCATAAAGAAATGAACAAATAAAACATTTCTGAGGAAAAAAAGGGGTTCCATATTGTACATAGACAAATAGCATCCAACATATGGGTAATGAGAATGTCTTAAGAAGAAAACAAAAACAAATAACAGAGCCAATATTAGAACATACAATCTAAGAAATCTTTCCAGGAAGGAAGCAAGGAAGGAAGGGAGGGGAAGGAAGGAAGGGAGGAAGGGAGAGGAAGGAAGGAAGGAAGGAAGAAAGGAAGGAAGGAAGGAAAGAAGGAAGGAAGGAAGGAAAGAAGGAAGGAAGGAAGGAAGACAGAAAGGAAGAAAGACAGAAAGAAAGAAATTCCCCCAAATGTCATGCCAGGATGATCAACCCCAAAACTATTCTGATAAAATTATTGAATTTTAAAGAAGGAAAAATTCTTTGGCTACTCGATAAAAGCAAAACAACTAATAAAGAAAGAAAACCTAGATTATCAAAGTTTGGATGCCAGTGCTTTATGTCAGAAGACAATGGAGTAATATATTTGAGCTACTAAAGGAAAGAAAATGCACGAAGAAATTTATATCCAACAAATCTGACTTTGAAGCATAAAAGTCACAAACTACTAACATGTAAGAACTCAGACAATTATATCCATGTTCCTAACACTGTATTAGAGAACAAGCTTTAGACAGCCAACAGAAATAGATACTGATATAGGGACTAGGGGTGAATATTCCATATGTATCTTATAAAACTGAGACCCAATGAGGATTTAAAAATGAGGGAAAATATTATCTAGTAGCCATGTTCTCTGATAATAAAGAAATGGCACAACCATAAACATGTGGAGAATGAGGAAGGCAAATGCAATAACACATATAGCTATTTTCAGTAGTTGTATTTGATGATGATATTACTATTATTATGTTGTTGTAGGATACATACTGTGAAATAAAAGAAATGGATAATTATGTGATATTTTTATCCTATGACTTGAAAACCAGAATTCCTTTTTTTAAGTTTGTTTATTTATTTATTTATTTATTTATTTATTCATTTATTTATTTATTTATTTATTTATTTTGAAAGAGAGAGAGCGTGTGCACATATATGTGCAAGTGGACGAGGGGCAGAAAGAGAGGGAGAGTGAGAATCCCAAGCAGGCTGTACAACATCAGCATAGAGCCCTATGTGGGGCTTGATCTTACAGACCATGGGATCATGACCCGAGCCAAAATCAAGAGCTGGACATTTAACTGACTGAGCCACTCAGGGGTCCCTGAAAACCAGAATTCTTGGTATGAAATAAAAGAAATAACACAGATTTTGAATTTGAATTGAAAGTATCAATACGAACATATGATATATTTTATTTTTAAACATGTCTTGGTTCTTTCTATTGAAAAGGCCTAGAAATGATAGTCAACCCAATTGCAGAGTGCTTTGAGCATCAGGGTACCGTTTCCCACTAAAAGAAACATGGGTTCCATAGTTATATAGCTGATTCCAGATTTGATGTGAGAAATGTTTGAGTACTTAAGAAAACTGTCATACAAAGCAGCAAAGAATCTTCAAGGACTATAAGGTCACATCAAAAGAATTCAACACCCATTTTGAAGAGGCTTCTACCATCCAAATATGGGAAAACTTGAACTTCAATGAGAATAATCACTGCAATGGATTGTAACCTATATGATATGTTTAAGTCCATAAATTTAATGATACTATTTTTTAAAATGGTGACTTTCAGGAGTGCATACAGAAACAAGTTCATTTTCTTGAGAATTGGTAAATTCAGTTAAGGAATCAAGCATTTATCCTGTCTTTTCAATAGGATTACCACTGGATAATCAAGTAATAATTCAAGGGAAGTATTTACTAATGAGGTTAAATAAATCATGAAAACAAAAGGAAAAGAAATGACAGAATCAGAATAACACTATTTTGCAACCTCAGTGATTAATAGATGTAGGTCATGAACATCAATATCTGCAAACATCACCAAAAGAGAAAATCAGGTAATGTATCCTTTCTGACAAAAAGAATATACTACATGAATGGTCTTGCAAAAGGGGTTGAGCCTGGATCTGATCAAAACTCTGGAATCCAATCTGCAGAAAATACAGAGGACAGAAGGATATGCTGTTTGTGCCTCAAGTATAGGCAATTGGCAAAATGAAGATTGCAGGAAAGAAACTCTACAGATCAAATGTCCTGACTACTATAACAGATAAATTATAAACAAATAAAGGGAAGGAGGGATAACGTGTAGCTTCAAGAAGACTAAAAAATATATCAAATTTCAAAAATTGGCAAGAATAAATCACAGTGTCTAGAGACTAAGTATCAAAGTATGCACACTTTGAGTAATAAATTTATAAGGAGACAAAGAAAGGGAATTTTAAAAAGTTAAGTAGTTTGTTTTTAAAAATTTTTAAAAACATTTTTATTTAGTTTTGAGAGACAGAGACAGAGTGCGAGCAGGGGAGGGGCAGAGAGAGGGAGACACAGAATCTGAACCAGGCTCCAGGCTCTGAGCTGTCAGCACAGATGCAGGCTCGAATCCACCAGCTGTGAAATCATGACCTGACCTAAAGCTGGACACCTAACTGACTGAGCGACCCAGGCATCCCAAGAAGTAGTGAGGAAGGCATAGATTGTAATTATGATTGAGGGCACAGAGGGTCTTATGGATGGTTGGAAAATTATAATTTCTCAATAAAAATGCNTAAAATGACTTGTAAAAAGAGTTATGTGTTAAAGATAGTTTAAATAAAGTTATGTTGAAAATTTTGAGGTTAAAAATATAGGGAGTAACAAAGTAATGACCCCATTATTTTTGTAGTTCATTATATAATTGGAAACAATTTCAAAGGAATTTTGCAAACATTTGAATGATACCCTTATTCAGGTATCACTGTTAAAGTAAAAATATAATAGGCCTCGGTGAATTACTTTTACAGGAAAGTATCTTATTTAAATGAATAATTTCCAGTATTTTAAAGAAACCATTGTACTTAAATTCTAAATATATTCTTTTATCAATGTGGGAATATGGAACTGTAGGGGTTATGAAATACCACTTACCTGTCTCCTTTTTAGGGCAGATCTACATAGAAATTATTTCAAAACAATATTTTTTCTTCCCCTTCCTTCATCTCCTTACTTTTCTCTCACTCATCTCTTCTTTCTATTCCTGCAAAATATCAGGATGTTAATTAAGTTTAAGCTTTAGGGCATCCACTTGTATAAGCCTCTCCAAAGGCTCTAGGAATGTCCCTAGAAATGTACCTACAAGAATGTGTGTTTGTAAAATTTGCAAAACTAAGACATTTTGACCACAAGGAGTCCATATTTGTCTCTTTCCTGTTGGTCAGATGTCCTCTCCTATCTGGTGGCACTGTGTAAAGTCATTTTTGCAATTCAGCCACAGTGAAACTAAGCTGGGAATACAGTAGGCTGAGTTAGAAGGGATATTTACTGGCTTGTATTCTCTTAAACTTCTAGGTAAGTTATTGCTCACTGTTCTGGTGGAGAAGTGGTTCCAAGAATAGTGTGCTGTACTGATTCATCATGCTGATACAAAGGGGCCAGGCTCAAGGTCAGATCACTATGTGAAGGTGTCTTATAGCAATGAGTACTGGAAGTATATAGGTATTGAAGGATGTACACATTCTAGAGACGTTGGTTCTCATTGGAGCCTGGTCAAAACAACAGGAATATATTCAGGAATGTAAAACATGCAATTATAAACACATACATTTTTTGATGAAAATCATACAAACTGAATTTGTCAGTATTTTTGTATTTGTTGTATTAGTTTCCCTCCCTGCCCAACGCAAAAAGATGTTTTTATTAAAGCATAGAGACAGGACCCATGGGTAGAGCTGCACTGTGATTGGAAGGGGCAATATATATATATATATAATTTTTGCAATTTCTACAGTAAGAGTATGTTCATTACAGGACAATCTGGGCCAAGTTTTGCAACGAAAATGGATTCCTTGATTAAAAAGAATGCCATCTTTGAGTCAAAAGAGGCCATTGCCCACAGGACAGGAATTTCTGTTCTACAAGAAAAGGAGGCAATGTTGCATCATATAAACATAATCTGAATTTAATAGAGGGACTCTATTAAGTATCCAGTGAAGTCACTATTTTTAGAGATTTTTCATAACCAATGTTATTCATTCTCAAAAAAGCCCTGGGAGGTAAATACTATTGTGAACACTTTTTAGATGACAAAAGCAACTCAGGATGTTAGCTTAAATTAGTAGCATAAGTCCATATTGGAACCAAGACATCCTGACTGCAAAGTTCACGTGTTATTCCATTGTTTGGTAAATGATTACCCAGCTATTTAAACTATCTGACCTCAGTTTCCTTATCTGGACAAATATGACATTTGACTAGAAGACTTTGCAATCCTCAAAGTCTTTGATTCTGTGAAACCAAGTCAAGCAAACTTTATAATCTCCCTTGTTAGCTCATTCTCATTTCATGTAAGTAGGAAATTCATCCTGATTTCCTTCCACCTCATCTAAATTTGGTAATAATTAAAATCCATCTCCTTTCCATCTGTCCTTTGCAAAGGTATAAAACAGCCGGTTTGTCACAATCTTGCATAATAACTTTCTGTTATGATGAGAGAAGCAAAAGCAGGCAGCGAGACATGAAGGAAATCCTTGAAGGGAATGTCTAGTAAGAAAGCTGGACAAAGGCTTCAGCTCATCTGAAATACTTCTATGTGAGTGTCGACCTCAGCAAGCAATAGAAGAAGAAACTGCTTTATGTTTATACAGAGACTTCTGCTCATCTGAAATACTTAAATGTGAGTTTCGACTGCAGCAAGCAATAGAAGAAGAAAATAATGCTTATGCTTTATTTTGCTCATTTCTCAGGTGGTAATAAGCATGAATGTTTAAATGACATCTGGAAATATTTAAGTAACATATAAGTAATAGCTTCATAACTGGAACATTAAAAATGTATGTAGAAAGTGATTGTGGAAATCCTTGGCTATCTGTGGAAAATCAGAAAGTGTTTTCACTAATCTGGAAACAAGGATCTGGACCAGAGAGCCAGTGGGGGATTGAGGAAAGAGAGATTTCCCCCACTTCCCATCAGGAGTTCTCATTCTGTGATATCTTGGTGGGCTGTGGCGGGCTTTAAGGCTACAGCTTCACCTCTGCTGTTGTCATTATCACATCTATTTCTATGTCTTCTGCCTTGTGGTGAGCACTGCAATTGCTCTGCTGTTGTCCCTTTGTGAGAGATTTGCCCTCTTGACACATCCAAATGAAGAAGTTGCAACAGGAAAAGTAGATTGGTGACAGACCCCAGGATTCCATTCCCTGTAGTAGGTCCTGAAATCTTATCTACATGTCATCTAGCTAACCAGAGGTCCATGGTGAGATCTGTCAGAGATTTCTGTTTTAAAAAAGAAATTCAGACACAGTTGACAGGAGAATTGGAATGTTTTTCCCCAGGTCCTGTGGAGGCTACCAGCACTGTCTATTATTATGCGAGAGCAAGCCTGAGGCTGGGGTGAAGGGAAACTCAGGGTGGCCTCCTAAGGACTAAGGCACAGGGGAGAGGCCCCTCCCTGCCCTCAACAACAGAAAACAAAGAGAAACACACCACCAATAGCAGAAAGCAGGGAGTAGGTAAAAATAGAGCCACAGAACATCAGTCAAACTGATTGATAAGAAAATACAATGAAACTCAGGAATTACACAATCAGTGCGAAAGATAGTGTCAAATGGGGTAACTACATCTTTCAAACAGGTTGAAGAATCACACAGATAACCAAACTAGTAAAATCTTCAAGTAGAAAATGCCCTTTTTAATTTATGGAATTTACAAAACTATGGAAATTAAAATTGACATCTAGAATCCTTGGCTCTGAAAATGCATTCATTTCCTTCTAGCTCTTGGCTCTTTTCCTCTTAACAAAGTACAAAGGGCACCGGCCTTCAAATCAGACCTTACCAGAGATGGGAATACAGACATTTATTAAGCTCTTTGCCAAACCATGCTATTATTCTAAGTAAATCATCTCTGGAAGTTGCACAAGAGGATAGGAAGCTCTGTGGGTAAAAGCACAGATTCCAGAAACGAAATGTCTGAGTTCAAATTCTAGCTCTGTCACCTATAAATTTTCATCTAGCTAGTTAGCTTCTGTCTGTTTCGGTTTCCTCATCTATAAAAGTAGAATGATAATGGGGTGCCTGGGTGGCTCCTTCACTTAAGTGCAGAACTTCGGCTCAGGTCATGATCTCAAAGTTCATGGGTTCGAGCCCCAGGTTGGGCTCTGTGGTGACAGTAATTTTAGCTCAATTTCACAGATGAAGAAAGCAATACTTAGAGAAATTACATAAATCATTCCGTAACATGGTTAATAAGTATGGAGCCAAATTTTGGATTCAGACCCTGCTGGTTTCTATGTATATCATCTTTATATCATGTCACACATGGATTCTAGTACAAATGAGCCATATATTGGTCTCTCATGCTCATGTAGGAAGTACATTATAGATATGATCTAGCCTGAGAAAAAAAATAAGTTTCACCTAGAAATTTTATAAAATCTTATGTCTTTTTCTTGATTTACTGATGGTAAGAAGGGAAAATTTTGTCTATCTGATGTAATAAGAAACTAAATAGTCTTCTCTGGGATGTGTTCAGTTTTAAGTTCAGGAAAAGACTTTTCATTTCATAATTCTTGTTTTCATTCCCAAGGCAAAACTTGAACTTTGGTCCTCAGTCATAAAAGGAGAATAGGCTTTTTAAAAATGTTAGTGTAGTTCTGCTAGTTCTACTGAATCCCAGAATCCTCATCTGCCCCTCCGGATGGACCGTCTACCTTAGAAAAGCACATGGACTGGAAGGAATAATGGAATTGACTGGCAGGGCAGTGAATTCAGCAATGACATTCAACATAGCATTTGGGGACACTTACTTTAACAAAACTGGTCTAATGTGAGAAGGTTGGAATGAATGCCTGTCATTTTAGATTGAACTAAAAAGGAATAAGAAGAGACCATGATAACTCTCTGTACACATGTTTCCCATGGATTATCTGGTTCTTAGCTCACTTCAGGAAGCAACAGTTGAGGCAGAATTATGGAAACAGCAAACATACTATCTGAACTTTGTATTCCTGCATAGAAAACATTTTCAACTAGAAAAATATCCCTTTATCTTCTAAATTATGTGTGTATCCCTTGAAATATAGCATGACAACACAGGATGTCTGAACCAGAGTTTGCTTTAAATAATGGCATCTCTCCCGGAAATAGGTCATGGAGCTTACCAGGGGGAAAAATAGCATATTTTGGCCTGTAATACTTATTTTTACATTTGATCAATTTTATAAAGATTTATTAGAAGGAAAAAATACAACTCTAAAAGAACAAACAAATGTAAATCTCTGACTTCTCATTTCTTCCTGGATTGGATTAATTCCAGCCACCTCACAGTACTCACTCCTGGCCACACACAACTTTTTGCAGTAACTGAATGCACCTAATGGATCACTCACACCCATAAAACACAAACAAATAATTATATGGTGCATAAGGCATGCTAGGCACTGCTCTAAGTCCTTTACACATAGTATTCTCATGATAACCATTCGTGGTAGGTACCATTATTATCCCTGTTTTAAGGTTGAAAAAAAAATGGGTCCCAGAACGGTATAGAACTTACCCAAAGTCACACAGCTAATAAATAACAAATTCAAAATGAGGGAGTCTAGTGCCAGAGTCCATCCTCTTTACTTTAAATTATGCTTTTAAATTTAATGTTATTTTTATTTGGAAGACTTTTTTACCCTCAAATGCCTGGCTAAATCTTTCATCATTCAAAACCTAGCTTTGACCTTTACTACCTAGGAATGTTGTTCTTAATTCTTTCTTACCCTCAGCTTGCCATTCTTCACAAGACTAGGAGTCAATCCTCTGTGCCCCAGGCAGCCTTCGAGATTGCCCTTGGTTGCTGGCCTTCTCCCACTAGACTCTGAAATGCTACACACTGGTAGCACTTACTCATTTCTATATCCACATGTATATGTATGTATGTCACCTATGAATGGTTAACAGAAGGTGTTAAGTAAATATTTGTTGAATTAATTAATATAGTAAATAGAAGGAGAATGTGTATGTGCAGAGATAAGAGTTATATTTTATTCACTAGTTGGTGAGTAATCTTTGAAATTTGGTTAAAATCATTTTCAGTATTTTTGAATGAGTATAGCTCAGAACTTTACCACATACAGAAACCAGATGAAGAATTCTGTTGACATGCAGGTGTTTCTCAGAGAAAAATGAGCACTATTTTAAAGCAATTTTACAGTGTTTCCAACCTTAATCCACAAAGTGTCAAATTTCTATGTCTTTTTCCCTAAAAGGACAACTATTCCTGGGATCTAAAGAATGTTTTCTTTAGTTTTTACAGAGAGAAAGAAAATCAACAACAACAACAACAACAAAAAAGCAGATGTTTGTGACTATATTATATTTGAGGAATGGCTTTGGGAGACGCATTTTTCAAATACTGAGTGATTCAAATCTTAAAGGAATTCTGCTTCCAAGCTTGAACTAAGAAATATCCTTTGTGTGAGCTCTGATGACAGAAGTCAAGGCGATGGTTTTAGACAACATGACATTAAGTCAATAGCTTGTTTTGAAAACCATGTTGATGTGAATGACTTCTTTATAGTAAGCAGGGAATCCAGAGTGAGTTGCTAGAAAAGAACTGGCTCTATACAGGGCTGTTCCTTCAATGTCCTTTTCAGAAGTTTCTTCCCTTTAGTCCCCTACTGAGAGGGAGAATGTCACAGCATTGTCCAGTGGTCCCAGACTAGAGGACTCTTCCTTGATATAATTATGCATGTACATCTACAAAGAGCAGAAGTTTCAGAGCTAAGGCTGCCAAATCCCAAGTTGGACTCCCAGCTGGGTGGTCTCCAGCAAGTCACTCCTCCCCAGCTTCTTTCTCTTCTGCTCCTCTTCTTCCTCTTCCTTCTCTTCCTCATTCTTCAACAATGTTAAGCCTTAATTAATTTTACTGTAAAGTGAGAATCATAACAGGTATCTCATAAGGTTGTTAAAGGGGTAAGAAACAATAAAAGTCTATAAACTGCATGGCACTGTATGAAATACACATAGATGCAAATAGTCATTGTGGCAATTATTATCCACTGTGCATTATCTGGGGGTGATAAAGGCAGGGTAGCCAATATATTAAGGACTGTTAGTTTTGTTCTATGATGGATGGATGTGGTCTGGAATATTATTCCTGTAGGAGCCAGTGAGATGGATCTGAGAGAAAACTGACTTGTAAGGCACGAAGCAAACTGTGGGGCATTACCTCAAAGCTTCACATGATGGAAAAAGACCAAGGAAACCCAAAACTTCACACAATTACATTAAGAGAACATCCTTTTGTACTGCAGGTTAGTCTCAAGAGTTTTACATCCACTGCAATGGAGTACTTTTTCCTCTTTACTGGATATAAAATATTTACATCCTGTCTAGGATGATAAAAATTTGTCAAATGATAAGCAATGTGTAGAAGAGTTATATGACAAGGAAGGAAGGAGGTCATCTGATTCTCATTTTAATCATTTAAATTCCACCGTCCAATTTCTGGACAGAACCAAACAGGTCTATGTACCCCCTCCCCTTTTTCTCCATCCCTTTTCCAGATTTCTCTTTACCATGATTAAGCTTGAAAAATTGCAATAACAACACTGAATGTGAGGAAAGTTTTGGAACGGATTAAGTAACCTGATAAATCCTACCATTTCATAGCATAGGCAGAAGTCATTAGCCTATTATGCTTGCTCTTATGCTTCCTATCCCCTTTTTCTCATGTGATGGATAACTGTCCTCTCTAGCCCTCAGCTCACTACCTGTGCTTTGGATTCAATGCCCTTGAACCTCTTCAAGATTCACTCATAATACAATTTCCCCAATCAACTGTACCCTTCTATTGACATAAAACATGATTCAAAAACTTCCATATTAAGGAGGGTAGGGAGGAAGGGAGGAAGGGAAGCTGGCAGGGAGGGAATGTAGGAAGGTTTAGGAACAATTTTAGGAAGAGTACTCTTGTACAGCTGGATAATAGCACTTCTGAAAGACCTAAAAAAAGTGTACAATGCAGATATCTGAAGGAAGAATATTTCAGGTAGTGAAAATAGCAGCATCAGCCAGGGCGCTGACATAGAAGTATGGCTGACATTTCACAGAGATCATTGGGGTTAGAAGACAATAAGAGATGGAGAGTAAATGTTAAGAGGTGGGGGGGGGGGGTTTGAAGGCTAATGTGAACTTTTGCTTTTACTGAGTGAAACAGTGAGCCAATAGAGGATACTGACAGAAGAATGGCTTGATTTCATTCACTATTTGAGGGATCATCTAGCGACAGTGTTGTGAATTGGGTAAAAGGAGTAAAGACAACAGCAGGAAGACAAAATAGTACCTTGGTAACTTTGGTGAGAAATGGATAGCATAGTAATGTAGGTAAGAAGTGTTGGTGGCCTGACTGAGGTAAACATGCTGGTGAGTGATTAGATCCTAATAAGTGAATCAATGACTATATGTTGCAGGGAGAAATGGCAGGATTTAATGATGGATTAAAATATGAGATTTAATGGAAAGAAAGGAATAAAAATAGATTTCAATGTGTTTGGTTTGAATAACTCAAAAACAAAATTCCATTTGCTGGAGAGAAAACTGGAAGAGAAATTTTTGGAGGTGAAGAGAAGATCAGTAATTCATTTCTAACCTGATAGTTTGAGATGCATATTAGGCCTTGAGGAAAAACTAGCAAGAGACAGTTACACCTATGAAACTGTGCTTCAGGAATGAGGTATAGAGTGAAGATATAAATTTGTGAGTCATAAACATATAGATAGTATTTAACCATGAAACTGGATGAAATAACCAACAGATTAGAGCAGATAGAGAAAAGAAGTTAAAAGAATAAGCCAAATGTAATTCAATAATTAAAAAGTGAGACAATAAAGAAGAACCAAAATGAGAAGCAGTGTTCCATGAGTTTGGAGAAAAATTAGGAGAAGAAAGTGTCCTGGAAGCCCACTGAAAAGAGTATTTCAGGGATGAAGAATGATTATTTTTGTCAACTGCTGTTGCTGCATCTCGTATGATAAGCCTTAAAATTGGTCAACGGGTTTCACTACACAGAGGTGATCCATGACCTTGATAAGAGTAATGTCAACGGAGTTAGGGGGAACAAAGTCTGGCTGGAGGGAACTGAGGAGAGAAATCAAAGATAAATTTTTTTGCAGATGGCTCCCTGTAAAGGAGAGAAAAGAAATAAATAGGTGGCACAGTATATGAGATCAAAAGTGTCATGTGTTTTTTTAAGAAAGGAAAAATTGGGGCGACTGAGTGGCTCAGTCAGTTAAGCATCTGATCTCAGCTCAGGTCATGACCTCAAAGTCCATGAATTTGAGCCCCATGTAGGGCTCTGTGCTGACAGAGCTGGAGCCTGCTTTGGATTCTTTGTCTTCTTCTCTCTCTGCCCCTCCTTCGCTCACGCTCTCTCTCTCTGTCTCTCAAAGATAAATAAATTTAAAAATTTTAATTCATTTAAAAAAAGTTTTAAATAAAGAAAATAATGAATAATGAAGTAAAGAGAAAATTCATGATGTCAGAAAAGGAGAAAAGAGGATTTGATCTGTATCACTGAGTAGACAAGAATAAGCTAGATTAAGCTACACCTCTAAACATTTGAGGGATCAATTCTGAGTAACCATACCACTTTGGACACCTGAACAAACCTAAAGGATAGCAGGGGGACCTAGATCTTTCCTCAATTAGGAGTGCATAAAAGCAGCTTAGGAGAAGTAGATCAAGAGAGACCATCAAGAGTTGGGAGAAAGAGTTCTGAATTAAAATATATAAATGTTCCTGAGATAAACTAAAATAACCACTTCATGTTTATGTTTATAGGATTTTTAAGTTTAAAATACTTCTCAGTGCTTTTCTTTTTCTCATAAGCCCACACCCCTTCTGGTAGTGCAATAATAATCCAGAACAGAATTAAAGAACTCTAAGTGTGTTTGTTCTTCTAAAGACACATTTAGCTCTCTATACTCTTTTGTTTAATATTCCCAGCAACTTTCTGAGGCAGCATACTTCAAGGCTATTTTGAGCCTTGTTCTTTGGCACACAGAGGTTCAATAACCTCCTCAATGATGTAACATAATAAGTATTAAAACCTTGGTCTGCAGTTGTTTACAGTCTTTGACTGTATGCTACACCAAGAACCCTGAGTAGAAGATAATGGGATGTGGGCCCCATCTAAATAAGGGAAACAACTATTGATTAATCAAAATCCTTTAAGAGTTCAATAGTTCAAGAGGGGTACTGCATAGACAACTTAAGAGCTGCCATATTGAAAGTATGTGCTTTCTAGCAAAAAAAAAAAAAAAAAAGAAAAAAAGAAAAAAAAAAGGCTAATTCACCATGCTGGGAATAACCCTAGCCATGTTCCTGACCCTATTCCAGTTTCAGACCTTCAATATCTCTACTCATCTTTCTGTACTCTCACCACCCCAGACTCTATAGTAAATCATATAGTAAATCATAGCTCCCTGCCTGCTATGTTGAGGACTCTTTTGTTAATCAAAGAGCTCTGGTTCCTTTATGCTTGCATAAGTTTAAGCTTATCCTACTGAATACTAATAGATATACTGCTAGGGAACCTACTACGAGTTGGGCATAGGAATAAGTTATTTTAATTTATACTGAAACATTTACAGTCATCTGACCAGATAATCATCACCACCTTCAAATTACAGATGAGAAAATGGAGCTATTAGAAATTGAGTAATTTGCCCAAAATATAGAACAGTAAAGAATCACAATTAGTTATGACATTAAATTTTTTTAAGTTTATTTATTTATTTTGAGAGAGATAGGACAGCATACATGGGGGCAGGGCAGAGAGAGAGAGAGAGTGAGGGAGAGAGAGAGAGATTCCCAAGCAGGTTCTGCACTACCAGCACAGAGCCCCATGTGGGGCTCGAACCCATGAAGCATGAGATCATGACCTGTGCCAAAACCAAGAGTCAGATGCTTAACTAACTGAGCCACTCAGGTTACCCCAACATTAAAGTTTAACCACACTTACCTGACTTTCCGCATAATTAGTTTGTATACAACTAACCTATAAGGTTTACTCTTAATGATTTAATTTTTTTTTTATGTTTTATTTATTTCTAGGAGAGAGAGAGAGAAAGACAGCGTGAGCAGGGGAGGGTCAGAGAGAGAGGGAGTCACAGACTGAAACAGGCTCCAGGCTCCGAGCTGGCAGTCAGCACAGAGCCCGACGCGGAGCTCGAACCCACGAACCGCGAGATCATGACCTAAGCGAAAGTCTGACGCTTAACCGACTAAGCCACCCAGGCGCCCCTCTTAATGATTTAAAACTAATACATCCCTAGCCGACTTAAGTTAGTTGCAGCCCCACTGGGGAGGCTCCCAGTGAATCTGAGTCTTGTCCTGATGCTGCAACTGCCAGTTCTCTTATGTGGAATTTACACTATGGAAAAGGAATATAATAGTCCTCCAAGAACTTCAGGGCAAGGGTTTACCTATTCAGATGGAGCAAAGGAAGAGGGGATAAAGCCCTTCAAATGAGAAGAATGTGGGTTGATGGAGCAGCTACATAGCTTAGAGGTAAAGTACTCTGGCTGCAGAAGCAGCACATTGACTTAAATCCATGTACAACACTTATAGCTCACTGTGTCTCAGTTTCCTCTTGTACATGGAAAGGATGATATTAATATGTAGCACTTAAAAATGTATAAGGATTAAACAAGTTAATATATGCAGTGTTTAAAATTGTATTTGGTGCATAGATAGGACTATTTTATCATTAATTATTATTATTAATTATTTTTACTCTTAGTTGCCAGTTTGTCCTGAACACTAGTATCCATCTCCCCAAAAGTTTGATGGATCTCAGAACTAGTAATAGTGTTTTTTCCTGGCATTCTGGCAAGAGCCAGCTTCCTGGTTGGGATAATCGTCAGTTGAATCAAATGCTACATGTTCCATTTCTCTAGAGACAATTGCATAGCAGCACTGCTACTTAGAAGAAAAAGAAACTGATCTTCTAATATTGTCCCATTTACAATAACAATCTTTATTCGGCTTTTTCTGCATTTATAGCAGTTGCATATGTACTGTGCTGTTGCTTAGTCAGATTTTTACATTCAGTCTTAATTGCTTGACTCTTCCAGGATCCCTGCTCATCAGTCTCTTAATCACGGTATCGCATGTCTCCTGACTGCTTCCCAATTTGTCTCCACTGTTTTCAAAATGAGATGTCTATACGCAAACGGGGATTCTGAAAGTGGAATTTCTCCATCATTAGAGGGGAAAGCAACCATCTTACTGCTCCATAGCCTGATGACTCTATATCTGCATTTCCAAGTAACACTGGCCTTTTCAGACTCAATATCACATGTCTAACTGATTGCAATGTCATCTGATAAACTGTCCACCATCCAGTTACAAAGTACTTTGACAATATCACTTTCTGTACTTTATTCTTCTTCTCAACTGTCTACATGGCAAATGTGCAAGTTTGCTTTTTCTCCACGTGGAATCTCATTTTGTCATTTTCAGCTCCTGCTTGAAATGACATTTGATAGAGAAAGTAATAAGTTGTTCTTAATACTTTAGTAGGTTACCTCCCTGCATCAGGGTAAGCTTTCCAGAGCTTGGAAGAAATAGTTTTCAAGCATATATTTTTTCTTTTTCTTTTCCTCTGTGTGGACAAAAATTGGTGCCATGTTTTATAAAGTGACCCAACTTTTTAAAATGCATGCAGCATATCTGGTCCAATTATACAAGTAGGGGGCTCGTTCCATTTACTCACCAGTTTGTTTTACCAGGTACACAGTTTGATAAGTATCCACAGGATGACTGGTATCTATTTTGTACAAGAGAAAGAACTTGCCTTGGATAACTATGGACATCTCGTTACATCCCATTCCCAAACCTGTCAACCATTTAATGACAGCCAGAGCACAAAACAATATTTTACTTGTTCATAAGCAACAAGACCCATGAGTGAAAATAGCAATTTTTCTAAGTGTTTATGTGGCAAGGAGGCTAGCTAGAGCATATAGCTCATGGTCTTGGGAAATCATCACAAAATCGTGTACTGTGTTCATTTTCCTAATCAGCCTAATCAGGAAGATGCTCTATGCATGGTTGTTATACTGCAGAATTCTTCTGAAAACAAAAACAAAAACTTATAAAAGTCAAACCCTGATTGATTTGCCTCTCTTAATATAATCCAAGTGTTTCCAGAGAACACTTTCAACATGAATCAGATTTAATTCTCATGATCTGAAAACCAATGTTCTATCAACTGAAGTTTTTTTTAAAGGATTTTAGATCATCACAGTTTAAAATTATTTTTTTTTGGCCAAGTTGCAACAAATGTTCTACTATTTCTTTCATTGAACAGAAAACAAAAACATTATCAGGCTGGAAATAGACTATGGGACAAAATTCCACTTGCCATAAATAAATGTGAATTTGTTGTCAAATGAACAATGTGGTTGTCCTTCTGGCCTGGCTAGTCTGGTGGTATGGAGCAGGCTTAGCCTTTCTAGGAGACCTATACGCCTTTGTTAGTCCTTCCTTATCTCCCTGATCCCTTAACGGTAGAGCATGGCAGGGTATAATTGTTGGCCCTTTCCTTTATCCTCACTTACTAACCTTGGTGATTTCTTGTTGTCTAGCCACTTTAGATACTATTTATATATTCTGAAATTTATATAAATACCTTTAAACTCTCTCTGCACTCTGACTTCTCTGTATAGGATGGTACTTGATATCTCCATTGAGACTGATAACAGGAATTTTTAAAAATTAATTAATTAATTTTTGAGAGAGAGAGAAAACATGAGTGGGGGAGGGCGGAGAGAGGGAGAGAGAGAGAATCCCAAGCAGGTTCCATATTGTCAGTGTGGAGCCTGATGTGAGGCTTGAACCCACGAACTGAGAGATCATGACCTGAGGTGAAGTTGGACCCTTAACCAACTGAGCCACACAGGTGCCCCACTGATAATAGGCATCTTAAAGTTAATATGCCCATAGTGAGCTCCAGATCCCCTTCCTTAAACTCATTCTATGCAAAGTCTTCCACATTTCAATTAATAGCAGTAGGATCTCCATCCTTCCAGTTGCTTAGACCAAATACTTAGAATCATTTTTCTCACACCTTACATAATCCAGTCCATCAGTACATCCTTCTAGCTGTGTGTTCTCAATGTATCTAGAAGCCTACCACTTACCACCACTTCTTCTCCTATGACCATGCTCCATGACACCATCATCTCTCACCAGGAACAGTGCAAGAACCTCCTCACTGATCTCTCTGCATCTTTCCTTGCCCCACTTTGGTCTATTTTCAAGTTAGCATCCAGAATACCAGTATTATGAGATTTATCCTCTGCCCCAGACTCTTCCATGATGCTGACATCAAGTGAACTCTCTTCTTAGGTGTCTGCTTTCCAAGTGTTCTCCAAGTATTGCCTCAAACCCACCTGATCAGTGAGGCCTACACCAACTACTCCTGAAAATTGCAAACCCTTATATACTCCCTACCCTCTTCCAGGATTTAATTTTTCCAGAGCATTTACCACTATATAAAAATCATCATCTTATTTATTTTCTTTGTTTATCATCTATCTTACTCCAAAGAGACTAACTCCATTGGGGCAGGGGTTTTGTTTGTTTTATTCACTTTTATATCCCCAGTGGCTTCAATGATGTCTGGTGCACAGAAGGTGTTCAAAAATTCTCATTGATGAATTAAAGACACACATGCTACAATCTCCCCTTGTTTTATTATCACTAAAAAGTTACAAAATAATGGTTATGGTAATCATCATTGTATCACACTGATACTGTAAAAATACTTAAAAGTGAAGGCAGGAAAATTAAACCAAATTAAAAAATGCTTCCTAATTTAATTCTTCTCCATGCCTCTAACTCATGACATCACCTCTTTTCTTTGGCATAGACTACTAAAGATTAGAACCTTTGAAGATTTATCTGAGAGCAGTTTTATATAAAAGGTAGGGAAAGGAATTTAAAATATTCCAATAACTGCAGCCAACTCCTCAACCCCACTGCTGTCAGCATATTATCCCACTAATATTTTCCTTTGCATCCTCAGGTTTAATGGTACAGTAGAACTAACGTATGGAAGCCTCACATGGAACTGAGACCTCACCTTGAAATGTCTTCACTATCTACATTAGCCAGAAAAGTATTTGAGTGAAATCCCAGATGTTGCTGCTTATTTACAGTTCTGTGTTTTTGTGCAGAAACCAAGCATGAAACCCATGAAATGGGAAGACGATTTGGCTTATGTGTAGCAAGAGTAGTTCTTTCCTCTGTATCTCCATTCAAGGACCATTATTTTGTTGTCTAAGAAGAGGAAATCAGGCTGACTCAAGTATAGACAATTTAGCCTCATTTGATTTGGTTTATGTGTAAGTTACTATTGAAGAAATCAAGTACACTTCTAGACTTCAAGAGTCAGCTGTACATTCTCTTGTTTCCTCAAATGTCTCCCCTGATATCCTAAAACTAATTTCCCCTTCTGTCCAAATCCTTCTCTCCCTCTTTTGTAACTATTATTTATATCTGATGCACCTGATACCCTACTCTGTTCCCCTCAGCCTCCCAAACAGAAAATAACCACATACACACACACACACACACACACACACACACACACGTATATATATATATCCTAGCACATATATATGTACACATATAAGTTTCTAGGATGAAAGAAATTATAACAAGAAAATTTTTAAATAAACTTTAAAATATACAGGAAAATATAATTTAAAATAAGAACTAGCTTAATACTGAATCAAGTACACATGCAATGAAACTGGGAAAAAGTAAATGGAAAAAAAAGACAAATGAGGGATATTTCAGGGTTACACAAGTGAAACATTTGAAAATATAATCCTATGTGGATAAGAATTATAATCAATGGGACCTTTATGTACATAAGAAAAGATGAGTAAAAATGATTCTTCTTTACCCCTTTCTGGGGAAGACGAGAGATCTTAAGTTATTGACTACAAATTGCAGGAAGTGTTTCTCTCTGACTTTTGCAAGCATTAAAATAACCTCCTTAGCTAATGATGTACAATATACTTCCGACTATGCAGTGCATCATAAACATTAGTGTGTCTAAAACGTTATTTATACTCCAGTAGTTCTATGTATGTCAAGGTCAAACAGTAAACGAAGAATAGAAACTTCTGGTATTCCCACTGCCTCTATTGTTCCCGGCACAGAATAATCATGTGATAAATATTGGTTGAAAAGATAGAAGAATGAATGTATACAGAAATTCAAATACTTATGAGTTTAAACAAAAATCTCCAAATATCAGGTTTAACCCAAATGCTGTTGAGCTGAATTGTAGGTTCATCTGTTCACTCACAGACAGACCTGGACAACATGGAGCCCTCTACAATCAGTGTTTCACTTACAAAGCTTGATTGTTCTTCCTAATCCTTCATGCCCAATGACTGCTGCTTGGTCATAGTGAGGATTTCAGCTTATGGAGTCAATTACATAATTTTTTATCTGCCTTCAAACTAGTATTGACTATATTTTTTGAAGTCCCATTTTTATGGAGGCATGATTGACATGTAACGTTATATTCATTGTTTCAAATGTACAACACCATGATTTGACATTGGTTATATATTGTTAAATGGTTACCACCATAAGTCTAGGCACCATGCCTAGGTATAATTTTTTTCTTGTGATGAGAATTTTTAATATCTACTCTCTTGGCAACTTTCAAACATGCAATATAGTATTGTTGACTATAGTCACCCTACTGTATATTACATCCCCAAGACTAATTTGTTTTATAACCAGAAGTCTGCACCTTTTGACCCACTTCATCTGTTTCCCCAATCCGTCAGCACCCCACCTCTGGCAACCACCATTCTGTCCTCTGTGTCTATGAGCTTTGTTTTATTTTTTGAAGTCTTCAGTCTTAAAGACTTTCTTGTGTTTCATCCCAAAGGGTTTAGATGGCCTTTGCTCAAATTACCAATGTCATCTTTTCCTCTAATGATTCTTTTTACTCTTTCTACTGCTCATCATATCCCTCAATAAAAGGAATCAAATCACTTGCCAAGAACCAAGTGAGCATAAGACTGAGAGAGTCTGAGGCTTTGATATGAGCCTAGCCCCATGATAATTCCTTGATAACCAGTAGAAACCACACCTTATACGGTCAGCTTCTGGACTTTGTCACATACTTTCTCTTATACCTAGAATGTGATTTCTTTATCTAATTTCTACACAGCTACCAACATCCATATTTATAAGCATGTCTCTAAGTAATTAGCCATCTATTTGACATACTGCAAATATTTTATAATGCTAGTCATTAATTTTTTCATACGATTTGGGTTTTCTTTTATGCAAAGGCTATATCCTATATCATTTGTGTCTTACAGTGTTAATCTTGGTCCACTATGAAATAGTCGTTCGAGTGTTTATTGACTAACTGACCAATTTTTGGTGACCTTGTGTCTTTGTTGATGTCACCTCTTTATAACATGGACAGGTCAATGGTTTCACTCCTGGCACTTATGCAGGACACTGTACTTATAGGCTCAATTACTGTAATCTGCACATCTACTTCTAGACCACTCAGATGGCTTTTAGCTACAAGGATTAGAAAATGAAGAGAATAGTCCTTTAAATATTTTTTAAATCCATATAAGAAGAAGTCTGAGAATGGTGGAAGTTGGATTTAATTCACTAACTCAGTGATAACAAGGCCAGCATTAAAAACATTTTTTTTTTTTTTTGGTCTTTCTGTAACAGATATAAAATGACTGTTAAAGCTATGGGCATCAAGTTCACGTGCAAGGAAAGAAGAAAGACAAAAAGGGAAGGGTGAAGCCAATGATTCAGTCCTTTTTTTTACAAGAAGCTAAAGCTTTCTAAGAGGCATTCCTGACACTTGGTATGTTTCTCCATACTTCTCATTGGCCCCTGGGGGGATGTGGTTGAGAGAATGAGGTTGCTAATATATTGGGTTAATTAATTAACAGAATCTGCCACAAACCCTTTCATGAATATACTCTACGTACCAGTTTCTCTGGTCCTAAACAAACATAAAACTGACAACAAATTATGTAAAAAGAGACGAGGTTGTGAAGTGTTTGGGGTCACAATGAAATGGTATCCAATTCATTACCTAGAAAACATGGAAGATGAAATCTCTGATAAATAAGGTTACATTTAGTTAAACAAGGAATGGGATACAAGAAAACACTGTTGAACATAGACTATGTGCAAAGAAAAGGAAAAAGAGCCTAGAATTGATTACTACCTTCCTTTCCTCCCATCTCAGGTAAATGCATCCTCAAGGAAGTAGGAAACTACCACAGAAAAGCAGACAGATAATGCTCTGCTCTTGCTCATGAGAAGGCATAGATCTGGCTCCATAAACAATGGGGAAGGGAGAACTTAGTTAACATTAGCAAACCATTAGAAGTGTTCAGAAACCAAAATCCTAAATCATTTGAATGTGAGTTTCAGATCCCTTCCAACTTGAAGTAGCTATACCTATGTAATAACTGTATTAATGAACTTTAAATGTTTGCATAAGTACCTATTTGGAACCAGTTAAGTATGTTATTATAACAGTCTATTTTAAAATTATTGTAGAAATATCAAAAAAAGCATAGGATAGATTTATGGATTTATTCAATCAATAGCAGAATTTATTTCAATCCTGTTACTCTAGACTTTTGACACGTTGAATAATGGGTAGACTGATGTTTATATTTATGCTACTTTGACATATTAATAAGAATAAGAACTGTGGTGAGTTTAATCCACTTAAGGAAAAAATAATACTTGGTCACCTTAAATGCCTGAAACAGCACCCAGAAAAGTTACTGTAAATAATTACCTGCCATTATTGGATACTTATTAACATCTCTTCTGTGAAAATGCATCTTGATAACCATACAAAAAATGCTTTAAAAAAAGCATCTTCAAAATAAAACACAAAATTACACTCATATGCTTCACTAACTCACAGATATCATCCCTTACATTGCAACTAATAATGATACAATTTTACTACAACAGATGAATTGAGTTCAATCTTATCTTTAATAAATAATCATAACAGAGCTATAGTTTCAAGCCTCTATTTGGAATAAGTAAACCTGTTGTTTTTTGTTACATTAAGTAGAAAACTACTATTTTTCTATACTGCAACAAAGAGAAGAATTAGAATTATATTTTTTTGGTTTTTAAAGAAAAAATTTATTTATTCGATTTCACTCACATTTAAATTGTCAAATTTTTATCTTGTGTATAAATAGAGGGTTAGGGCTCAGGGCCAACATTTAAATTAGATTTTTAGTTTCTTTTAGAGCCTCAGATCAAACATTAGGTGGCACTATTGTCACAATGAAAAACTGCTACATTCACTCAACTTGTCTTCACTACCTGGAAGAATCTTCTCTTAAAATTCCCATTTTAGACCTCGCTATGGATTATTTTCACTTTTCCAATGTGATTAAATATATCTGCAGTAAACATAAAAAAGATTAAAATTCATTGTCAACATCTGCTATTCACTAAGACGTGTGAACCATGATAACTTTTTAAAGAGGGGTTCTCTGAATTCCAGAATTTAAAAGATATTTGCTTAAAGAAGAAATAGTATTATGAATAAATACCATATTTTCTTTGTTTAAAAATCCCTATTGTTTTAACGTAGAAATACCAAAATAGTATTTAAAATTCCTTTCCAGAAAATATTGCCTAAAGTTTTCCTGGATACCTAAATATCACAGATCAATATGTCTTGTTTTGTTTTTAGTGACAGAAAAGAAAGTTCTAGAAACTATTTTTAAATATGCAGTGAAAATAAAAAGGAGTAAACAACTGGATACCCAAAACATCAGTTTGTATGTTTGTGTTGTCTGTGTGTACACAGAACATGGGGATAGATTGAAAAGCAGAAAAGCTATCTGTGGAAGGAATGGTACTTAATTCTAAAAAGACATTCCAAATTTTCAAGTAAAATTACAAGAAAAAGAAGCAGAGATAGAACACAGTTCTTCTAGGCCAACAGGGCACTGCAGTAGGTTTACCGAATATCAGAGTGAAGATGAGCTTCTCTCTGCTTAACCAGTGTTGTTTTGTGAGTGAGGAAACCCAGCTGCTATTTGGAGACAGTAGTTTTTAACCGGCTGCTGAAGGCTGCAGTTTAGTTCAGTAAGTGAGAACATAGGTCCTGGGCAAATGTGCCCATATCCAAACCCTGGTACTTGGGCCTGTTATTAAACCTCTAAAGCTAGATTTTTCTTTTCTAAAAATGAGGGTAATGACATTCTTTTGAGTTGATTTGAAAATCAAATTAGAAAGTTTAGGGTACCCGTGTGGCTAGTTGGTTAAGAGTTTGACTCTTAATTTCGGCTCAGGTCATGATCTCATGGTTTGTGAGTTTGAGCCCCTGTCAAGCTTTTCAGTGACAGTGTTGATTGAGCCAGCTTGGGATTCTTTTTCCCACTTTTTCTCTGCCCCTCTCTCCTTCTCTGACTTCTCAAAAATAAATAAATAAACTCTAAAAAAAAATAAAGAAAATTCTTGTAATACATAAAGCCTGACACACTGTTAAATCTTAGTTGGAGAAGCAGCATTGATGGGGGTCTTACGTTTTTGTTTTTATTAACACAGTCATAGTGCTGCAAAACCAGTCTAACTTCCCTGCTGACATAAGCCATCTGATCCACCCTGGGAAGGTAAGCGGCTACATCATGCCAGGAGAGAGGCCCCATGCATCCTCATTTTGAGGCAGAGTCAGGGTTCAAGAGCTTTAAGTCTGTAGCCTGATGGCCACCTTCACCAACTACAGGGCTGTGGAAAAATTACCTAATCTCTCTAAACATCAATCACTCCACTACCAAAGTAGAAATGAAATTAGTAAGCCTGACCTCATAAGAGAATTAAGAGGACATCCATTTACACATATTGTTGTAATCAATGTAATAGAAAGAGCTCTGTAAATACTAGTTATTGCCACTACTATTACCACCACCACTACAAATGATCCACTTTGGATTCCTCAGTGTGTGAAAGCTTTTCCACCTTTCATTTTCTCATACTTAGAAAGTCATTTAAAATCTCCCAACAATGTCCTTCTGTCTGGATCTCTCCACTGATCCTGGGGGAAGACAATTTATCAATATCCAAGGAATTTAGAAAATTTATTACAATCTCAGAAAAACTATAAAAGAGCAGAGATAGATTTTAAACACAAGTATATTGTGAATTGCAAATCCAAGTCACGATATGTCACTTTAATTGGCTGACTGCACTATACAAGGGGAAAAGGCTATCTTTTGACCACATTAAAATCCTCTCTGCTTTAAAACGTGTGCCAAATTAAAGAGAATATAACGTGTATTTATTACCTAATACACCCATCATATCTTATTAAACAATCTTGATTATAAATCTGCTTTCTGACTCATTATACTATAAACTGCATGATGGTAATATTGTTTTCTTTTTATTCCCAGCATTGACTTTGACATCTTCATGTGTTAGGCGCCAAGTAATCTTTGTTAATGATGAACAAATAATTGAGATTCAAAACAAAAACAAAACAAAACCAATAAAAATCAACTCTCTGTCAATCAAATCATAATGGAACAACTTTCAAAATCTCTTTCCAGCATTTACAACAGGAATCACTTCTCTTCAAGTCTTGTCTGGTATCGCTGTAACTTGTGACCTTCAACGGCTGATATCCTGAGACTGTGTGAAGGGGCCAAGGAGAAGCCAGACAGATCATTATCTATTTGGGCTGCTTCTACTGTTCCTCTAAAGTCCCCAAACTTCAGGACTTGCTAAATAGTAAACTGCTCCTGAGAGAATTAGGAGAAGCGTTAAGGAGACTTCAACCTTGTATGTTATATCGTATCACTGACTGTTAATGTCTGTCCTTCTGATTTGTGTACTTAAACTGAATGTTTCATCCTGTAGTTCAGCCTAGCAGGGATTTATTTTCATACATTTTCAATGTAAATAAATGATAGTTATTATAAAAGTTTTAAAACTTTTCCCCAGATAAACAGCTTTGCAGTACTGTGTGCTGTGTGGATTTTAGGAACAATAATAGTTGCCTTTGAGTGAGGCCTCCCACGCTTCCCGCACTACGCTGCCTCCTCATACTTAGGCCGTGCTTAGTATATTCTGAAAGCCAGTTCTCACTACAAAGGAGGGAACTGAGGTTTAGAGGGGTTAAATAACTTCCCCATGGTCACACAGCTAAGTAATCTGCGAGCTACAATTTAAGTCCAAATATTTCTCTCTTTGAAACCTACACTTTGCTCTCATTTCACTTCTTTCCAGAAGTGTTTGCCGGAAGTAACAATTTCTCCATAAGAGATCCATTAACTAAATTTAAGTAGGTTATAGATACATGGCATCGGACTTTGGAGAAGGCCTGGCTAATTTAGTAAATAAAGGACAGTTTCTGAAAGACAATAAGATATTCCACAGACCTGCTTAAGTGAGACAGTAATTCGTCTTTACAAAGGTCATACACGAGGGGTCCCTCGTGTAGGTGGCATTGGTTCGCAGTTGGTGAACTTTATGAATATATGTGACATTCGTTCACTTAACATCTATTCATTAAACATCCACATGTGTCAGGCACTGCGTGAGGGACTTGCAGGCAGCAAGCCAATTGAGACAGATTCTGGCGAGATGGGGTTTGCAGATGGGTGCAAAACCATGGAACTATAAACGTGAAAAACAGGCTTCCAGGTGCTTTGCTCACGGTGAGAATGAACATGTGGGTCTTGGTACTTCACATCAACAAGGATGGAAAATAACTAAACCTAGTGGAATAAAGTCTTGAACAATGCGATGAGACTCAAATAATGCCACCAGAGGAAAAAATTAATCAAAGTGAATGAAGTAGGTTATATTATTTTGACACCAACTCTCACAGCATGGGTCCAAGCAGGCTGAATGTTTTCCCCTCATTTATCCTCTGTTCTGCTCCTTTTTTTATCAGCTTCATCGGTCAGGAAAGTAAGTGGTTGTTGTATCAATATATTTCGTATATTAAGGCCATCTGCCAGCTCAATTACTCCAATACATTCTCACAGTATGGGATTTCTCGGAGGAGTAATTCTATTGTAATGCTGCAGAAATTATATAAACGTCCTATGTCACTGAGAGGAAAGAAATATTTGGGATGACTAGCGCTTATAACGTAAAGAGAGCCAAGTGTTTCGTTGTTGTGGTCTATTGCAGCGACTTTTGAAACTTATTTTGATTTTGACACCATATAGCTAAATATTGAGATTTGCTTAATTCAATTTTGCTGAGATAATAAATACACATTGTTAAAAGTAAAAAGACATAGTGATGCATGGAGCATTTAAAGGCAGTGCTACTTTGTGAGATAAAGCGTGGTAGAATTCAGAAATAAATCTTTTGTTTCTGTCTCCATGGTTAATGTCATGCATGACCTTTACCTCCATAAACCTCAGTTTCCTCATCTCCAACAGGACAAAGATTAATCGGGGGTCTTGTGGTTGAGGTGCTAGTACCAAAAGAAGATTTATTTTGAATTACGGACCCATCTGATACTCTTTCTTTGACATACAAGAAAAGTTTTCATTTTAAACGTAGATTGTTAAAAGCTACAAATGCAATTGACAATAATTCTGTGACTTGATAGATAAAAAATAAACTGTAAGAAATTTACGGTTTTACAGCTTAAAAGAGGATATGGGGTAGAAATTCTCATGGAAAAGAATAAATGATGTAGAAAATAATCACTCCACATGAGGGAAAGAAGATGTGCCCAAAATGAATCAGGGGAATTTAATTTAAAAACACAGAATTATTATTGTACATATGTAGCCCTAGTAAATATTACTGTTGGAGGCTATGAAACTCTTTTATATCAAAGATGATCACTGTTCTTGAAACAAACAAATACTGAATCTGCTCAGAAAGCATATTCCTGTTTTGTTCATGTTCAAGAAAATAAAATTTCCTTGTTTAAATGTAGTCAAGTGGTCTTATCTTTTTCTGTTGTTGTTATTAATTTGAAGTTTTAGCACAAGAACAAAAATGAGTTTCACAGGAATCTGGGTTTAGCAATTCTGTAATGTTCATTCCACATTTTTGGCTGAGAATTCAGAATCTACCCTGGCTTTTAGGAATAAGTTTGAGTACAGTCCTGCAGGGAAGCAGAGATAAAAACAGATGACCTCTGATGCTCTCTCCCATAGCTGAGAATCTATTAGTTTTACATTCATTAAGCTGTTGGTATGTTCAAAGCCCTCGGTCTGATTATTCCTTTTTCCTCCTGGGATATGTTCTCTCTGGGAAGAGGTGAAAAAAATTCAATCCAAGTCAAGACCTTATTATTTTCCTCCTGAATTCTCTCCCTGCTCCAGTTTGCATCAGGCAGCAGAGAACAACTTGCACAAAATCCACTGAGCAAATTCTTTTATTCCATGAACAGGAAAGTTGCTAAGAAGAAAGGACACACTTTTGCTTTCTTATCTTATTGAAGTATCCAACGTGAATTTATTCAGTTAATATTTAATTTTCGAGGGCCAACTCTGTGACACCGTAAGTTGACTGGTTGACTGGTCATATTGCTTTGCATTGGGAAAAGGTCCAAATGTGATTGGTGTAATATGACACCACGATTGTGGAAAACAACACATTCTTCCAAGCCATAGAAGCTGCTTTCCCTGGCTGTGCTTTAGATGTAGCATTTTATTAGAAGATATAGTGCATGGGAGGCATCTGGGTGGCTCAATGGGTTAAGCGGTTGACTTTGGCTCAGGTCATGATTTTGCAGCCTGTGCTTTCTAGGCCTGACTTGGGCTCTGTGCCAACAGCTCAGAGCCTGGGGCCTGTTTTGGATTCTGCGTCTCCCTCTCTATCTCTGCCTCCTTTGCTCACACTCTGTCTCTCTCTCTCTCTCAAAAATAAATAAACATTAAAAAAATTAAAAAACAGAAAATATAGTATGTGACCAATTTTCTGAGAGGATTTCAGGAAAGTCTCCTTGGAAGTACTTAAATGAGTAAATAGACATGATTTTTTTTGGTAAACTTTTTGTAACAAAATACATAAAGAAGTAAAAAATATATATATAAAATAACAAATTGCTATTATTTTATTAATAGGTAAAAATCTAAAATCCTAAAATGTTTGCCATGTTTGAGTATGGTTTTAAGTGTAGAGGATCAACTCTGTGCACGAGTACCTGGGAGGGGGGAAAGAATATTCCATGGTGCCTAGAGGAGACTACTGCTATACAGAGCCAGTTTGAATGAGTTTAAGATTCCAGAAGTCCCAGATTTCTTCACCAAATGCTGTGCCTTTGAAATCACCATCATTAGGGTTACTAAGGGGTTAGGCCAAGAAAAGCTTTCCAACTTTCATTAAGTGAGAGCACATAGAGAATATAATACTGCTTTGTGAACAGGGCTTTATGAACAGGGCAGTTCAGGAGGGGGCAATTTCTACAGGAACTCTGGCCATTCAAGACCCCTCCAAAGATGCAGACAAGCATTCATCCAATTTGCAACTCACTAGGGACACATTAGTGTCAGCTGATGAAGTAAATAGAGAATACAGAAAACAAATTCTTTCTTTCCATCATCAGAGTTCTGTTGCCATGTTAGTCCCTGAGATTAAAGAAAGGTAAGCTGGAAAACACAAAACTTCCCGTGATAGATGAAAACCATTTTTGATAGTGCTGGTACAGGCATCCCTGCTGGATATGGTAGCTAAAAAAAAACTCCGTGTACGTGAATACGTGTTTGGTATACATGGATGTATATACATCTGTGTAGATTTCAGGTGTGTGCGTGAGTGCGTGTACATCCACGTGCACTGGAGATTATGGCAGAGAGGAATCCCAGTAAATGAAACCTTTGGTTCTTTGTATCTCTGGCCAGTCTTGTTTTCTGTATCTGCCTCTAGCACATCGAAGTTTGTCCAGGATCATATGAAGACATGAGAGCCATACCTGAAGCTCAATCTGAGCAGAGTTTTGAAGTAAAAGAGTAAAGCACAGACCATTGTATGAAAAGTTACATAAAATGAAAGACATATTAAGTTTCTAGAAGTAGAAACTTACATAGGAGAGCACTGACGGCGGCACTGACAGTAACTTAGCCATGGCAGAAGTCAGTTTCAGTATTCATAAGTGAGGCCACTAGGGTCACTGAAGACATCTTTATAAACCTAACTCCTCCCTGGGATCCACTCGAGTATTAAGTATTTCTTTGAAAATCCTAAAGTAACAACAGGCCCAATGAAGGACTCTGAAGAAAATATACAGCATCTTCACATTTCAAGATGCCTTTTACAACAGAAGTTTTCAAGATCTTGGTGGAAGACAGATTTTTTTTTTCCCTAGGCAGGCTGTGCTGCAAATTTTCTCAGTCTATTGGAATTTACTGCTCTTTTCACCTAAAATCACTGTAAATGTTGTGACATGTCTAAAAATGTGTCTGCCTCTCCCCTGTTTTATCTAGCCCCAAACTATTTATAATTTGACCATGCACTTTCAAAGAGTGCATTACTGTCTTCTATGCTAGGGCCCGTTTTTCTTTTTTATATGGGAAAACGGGAAAAAGCTTTTCTTTTTTTTTTTTAACTTGAGTGCAGTGCTGTAGAAGGAGGTTCACTAATCTTAAGTTAAATTATTTGGGACATGGGCTGAACACAGAAAAAGCCATAACTAGCTAACTAAATAAACTTGGTGGGATCAAACATATTTGGGTTTTAAAAAAGTATAGGCAAAGTAGACTTGTAATTTAAATTGTATTGCTAAATTGACAGTATAATTGTGTTGAAATTGGCTCAATTTTGAGAGTGGTAAGTGTTAGTATTAATAATTATTCAAGGATAATAATTTAAATTGAGATTTGTCCCAAATTGTAAGACATAGTCATCCTATTGATAGTCTTTATCTTTCTCTGCCCTTAGCTGTACAATCTGTGTGAATCACTTAACCCTGATGAGAATTAACCAGTGACAAAGTATGTGAGCTCCAATTCCAGACTTAAAACTTGGCTGTCCCACTTACTAGCTGTGTGAGCAGAAGGGCCCAGTCAGAGTTGGGTGCACAGTCAATAACATAGAAAAGAACAAAGGGGAACTGGTACTAATAAGGAAGCACTTTTCTATGTGGGTCTTGCCATCATTACACACTGAATAAAAAGTTGTGGAAAATGTCGCTACAGTTATATTCCAGCAGACAACAGGCAACTGATTTTTCTCCTAAAATTTCCTCAATGTCATAAATTTTAAAAAGGGCTGAAAATATTGACAAACCTGTAAATTTCATGCTATTCTTCTCAACATTATACCTACCCACCCATGTCAACTCTATCCTAATTTCACCCAGTCCAGCTCAGGGAAAAAACCAACTATGATATACACATGTAACTCAAAGACATGTCTATATAATTTCCTTTTAATATAATGATAAGAATATAATATTTATAAATTTGTAAAACTTAGCATAGTGTTGAAAACCAGACAGATTTCTTTCTACCACTTTGTTCTAAGATTACTCTCATTTCTAAGGAGGAACAGTAATGTTTTTGTATTTCTTTCTGATGGAATCATCTCATTGTTTTAAGTTATGTGTTGGAAGAAAAACAAAGTTTGAAAGTTCTTCCCCCTCAAAATGGAGTTACACAACAGAGACTTTAGAAGAAAGGGAAATATAAATGACTTTTATTTTTAGGCCACATTTTCCAGTTAGGAAGTTACCATCCATTTCCCAAGTTCTCTCTACTTCCATCAATGTGACAAGAGTGATAAGTCCTTGGATTTTATGCTGGCTGGGCTTAAAGCAGTCAATCAAAAGGAAATGTTGCCTTTAAGTTTTAGTGCCTTGTAATGTTCTGTAAGAAGCCATAATCTACTTCACTAGGCAAAAGGAGACAAATGGAGATGGCTGTGTGTGTGTGTGTGTGTGTGTACAAACATGTGTACAAATGTGTGTGTATCCCAAAGCAGCTTCCTTCTCCTTCTTGATCACCAGTAGGGACCAACTAATTGATAGAGACTACTTATGCAAAAATTTATCAGTCATGCAAATAGCCATTGGGTCAATGATGCCAGTTTATAGTCTAAAAAGGGGATGCTATTTTTCAAAGAGCCAATGTTGGAAAGTTATACAGAAAAATGAGAAAATAAAAATACCAAAGGTAATTAGGTAAGAAAAAATCATGTTCTAATGCTTCCCCTTTCCCAAACAGCCACCTAAAGACCTAGCTTAAAAGGCTGATTGCTTTATTTAAAGTATAGATTCCAGACACAAAATTCATGTATAATGTTTTTAAGCTTTGAGAGGAAAACTCATCTGGGCTTTGCAGAGGGTTGGTAAAATGAACCATTTTTCAATATTAGTAAGTTCATGCCTTAACAAATTATCTAAAGAGTTATTCAACAAGCCATTTTTAAAGATAGCAAGAGAAATATAGATGATAGATAGGACACTAAAACAATAAATCCTTGACTATGTGTACATGCAAAAAGCAATGTAAAATATAAAGGGCCCCTAGCTGGCTCAGTCAGAGAGCATGCAATTGGTTAAGTAAATAAATAAATAAATTTATGTAATTACTTAAAAATAAAAAATAAAAAGCAGTATCCAATATAAGAAACAATAACTGAAAATCATTTCTGTTAAATTGAGTGATGACATGAGTGTCATACCTGAAGCTAAATCTAAACAGAGTTTTGAAGTAGAGGAGTAAAGCACAGACCAGTGTATGAAAAGCTAAATAAAATGGAAGGCATATTAAGTTTCTAGAGGTAGAAACTTATAGAGGAGAGCATGAAGGAAGGCAACACTGACAGTAACTTACTCATGGCAGAAGTCAGTTTCAGTATTCATCAGTGAGGGCATGAGGGTCACGGAAGGCACCGTTATAACCTATACTGCTATCTAGGATTCACCAGATATGCCATCTTGTTTGCTTATTCAAGTGTTCCTGATAAGCCAATGGTAAAATAAATCGATAGGTTGTGAAATCCTCTCAGCTTGTCAAGCCAGACCCACAAAATGTGACTAGTGTTACACAAAAATTTTTGTACAGTCAACAATACCTTACGGGAATAAAACTGCAAACTTAAGTCACAAATCAGTTAAATGGGCTATCTTTATAATCAAACACCTGGTGTGAATCCTAGTTCTGCTATTTCCTACTGTATAACCTTGGGAAAGTTGTCTGACTGTGTGGAGGCTTAGTTTTCGTCTACATAAGTTGTTTTCAACTTCTTCTAAGATTAAGTGATAGTTACACATAGAATTATTGACATAGAAAAGCCTTTTGGGATCATCTAGTACAACTCTTTATTTTAGGTGATAGGTCTAAGGTCCAGAGAGCTGACTGATGTTATCAAGGTCATCATAGCACAATCAGCAGAGCTGATCACCCACACTCTAGCATTCGGCCTTCTGATACCTTAGGAAGTAGAACTTTTGGTTTAATTACTGAAACATTTATGTTAATACCTCCCCAATACTTGGTTTTCCTATATGCTTTCCTCTAAAACATTTCCATGATATGGACTGTCAGGCAAGCTAAAAGGAAGATGTCAAATATCAATAAAACTTTAGTGAAAGTTAGTTGTATCCTTTGGTTATTTTGATCTGATAAAACCTCTCAGAAATAATATCAGTGGTTTCTGTAGCTAGCGCTTCTTTGGACTGGAACTTTAGTAAGTACAATTACATGGTGTCTTCACATAAAAATCAATATAGTAAATTCAAATAAATTTAAAGTTATTATAATGCAATATCCCATGAATTATGTTTCTGAATTTAAGAAACTGAGCTTCAAAACCCAATGATAGGACAAATCACATTGAAACAAAAGACATGTGGCTGCAGAGTTCACACACCTCAATGAGCCCTAAGAAATGTATAGAATTGCTGGGGGAAAGAAAAGCATGGCTGTTTTAAATTATCCACTCTTTCAAGTGATGTTTTTCAAATTAGCTACTATCAAAGCTGTTTTGAGAAAAAGATAATGTAAACAAATTCATACACAATTATAAATTACTGTCAGCTTAATCTATTCTTCCAAAGATAACTGAATTTTGCCAGGCAAAAGCAATCCTTTAGCAAACCAAAAAGAACTATAATGATTGAGCTCTAAAAAGGAAGGCATCAAAGCCAGCAGATAGATCTTTCAACTTATGCTACAGAGTGACTGCCTCCTAATCCATAACTAAACCAATTAAAATCCAACTATAATGTGTATCAGAATCACCTGGAGATCCTATTAAAATACAGATCACTGTGTCCCACCCCAAGTTTCTGATTCAAGATTCTTAGGGGACACTAAAGCTGCTGGTCAGTCAGTGGGTTGCACCTTGAGAAACTTTGGCTTAGACTGGCACCATTTCAAATGATAATATGATGGGTTAGATAATACCAGCATTGCCCTCTTGGGCAATCGTGTATCACAGATAGAATATAAGAATATAGGACCAGGAAGTTTCAGGACCAGCTATAAGACTACAATAGTAGGTAGGTGGCTAGAGGCCATGGAAACTATAAAATTTCCCAATTGAATGAAATGTAGGAGCAAAGCATCAGGCCAGACAGTAGACCAGAAATGAAGGTGTACCTAAGGAGTGGGAAACAAAACAGTGGTTCCAGCCCTGGGTAAACATCCTAAACTGAGCAAACAGAAGTACCAATGGGACATGATGCTATAGCCTAAGCTATTAAACCACAGAATGTGAAGTGGCACCATGACCACAAGAGAAGGACATAAAACCGCATTGCTACATAAGCCACTTCTTCCAAAGCCCCGTGTCTAAGTCACTATCTCTTTTCTTACTTTCTTGACCTAATAACCCCTACCTCACCATCAAGCTGCATGTTTGCTCTTTCCATATGAATTCTATTACTTTTTTTCATCATCCTAATACCTTAGTTATTAACTTGTTCAAACCTCAGCACATTAAACTCTAGATCAAGCATAAGAGAGTGCAAGTCCTTGACGAGGACATGTCCCTTGTCTTGCCTGAAAAGGAAGCCAAGCAATGATTCTTGTTACAAGCTCCAAGGTGGCCAGCAGTGATACTGAGGATATCCACTCAGGAGACAGAATGATTTGTGAGAACTGACCACCACTTACACACACACACTCTTTCTCTCTCTCTCTCTCTCTGTCTCTCTGCCTCTCTCTGTCTCTCTCTCTCTCTCTCTCTCTCTCTCTCTCACACACACACACACACACACACACACACACACACACACACAGCCATTCTCCCTTTATCCAGAGCACCAGCGAAAGCCATTAAGAACTTTCTGGGAAAGCAAGAAGAGAATCCAGAATAAAGGACTGGTAATGGATCTGGGAGATGGAATTAAGAAACTTCCAGAGAGACCCAAGATTAACTAGCCTATGTGCTGGGAGGGACTTCTTAAGCGTTTTGAGCTTGTTAGAATATTAGATGTTTTCCATGCTTTATCTTTACTTTCACAATATTCTTTAATCTCTTTTAGGTGTGTCTGGTGGGTCAGTCAGTTAAACACCAGACTCTTGATTTTGGCTGAGTCATGATCTCACAGTTTCGTGGGTTCAAGCCCCATGTCAGGCTCTGCACACTGACCGGATAGAATCTGCTTGGGAGTTTCCCTCTCTGTGCTCTCTCTAAATAAATAAACTTAAATTTTTTTTTAAAGATAATCTCTTTTATCACCATTTTATAGACAAAGAAACCAAGACTCAGAGAGACCTTGCTCTAGATCAGCAAGTAACAGCAAACTTGGAATTAAACAGTATCTAATCTTGTTCCTTAAAGAATTATCATGACTGTTTAAAGTTGAAATCAATTATGTAATTGAAATTTACAGTAATTATTATAATTCCTATTTTTCTGAAGGTCGAAGAATCAGAATGCCCCCGAAATTCTATTTTCTAATGCCTTTCTCAAAAGTAATAAGTACTTCACAAGCATTACTTAAAATATTTTTATATATCATCACAAAATATGTATGAGGGGCTGTGTTCTACAATTTTAAGGATGAGGAAACTGAGGTTTTAAGCCCTTAGGAATATCATCCATCTTAGTAGCAGGTGGAATATTCAAATATAGACCTATAGGACTCCAGAGAGAAGGTCTTATCTATTTCACATTTCAATTTCTCACAGAGGTTTATTTTGTCTACTAGAGATAATGACCCAGCAAAAATAACTTACTCCATGAGGACTAAGTGCCAGGACTGGAACTATAGTGACTATTCCTAAGATATAATTGTGATATACTGACATGATAAATGGTTCAGTGTCTCATTTCCACCAAAGAATTAATATAAAGAATCTTTTCATGACATATAAAACCCTTCCCAGTTTTTCATGTACTAGTCAGCCCACCTCCCATCTTGAAGGATTCTGCCACCCACAAGCCCTTCCTCTTGCTATAGTTGATTGGACAAGAGATGTGTATTTGACGCAAGGAACTCAGTTCATAGGCTTTCCAGAGTTCCCTATCTTGAGTTCTGATAACCTGAAACGATCACATTCTTTTTGTTTTTTTTTCTTAAACTTAAGAACAGGGAGACCATGTAAAATAGCAATGGGACAGACACAGAATACTTTATGAAGTAGTGGTATGGATTGTGGAGAAGGCCAAAGCCCTAGAGACAAATTCAAAGGTAAAACCCTCCACAGGAAACATTGCAGGATGAAATACTGTACATTTATGTTCTTCACTGCATACATTTGAAGCACTCAATGATATTTTCCCCATATTTATTAAGAAAACAAGTTTTAGTGAAACCTGTGTGACTCAGTTGGGTGGGTGTCTGACTGTCGATTTCAGCTCAGGTCACGATCTCAGGACTGTGGGATAAAGCCCTGCATTGAGCTCTTCGCTGAGTGGTGGAGCCTGCTTGGGATTCTCTCTTTTTTTCCCCCTGCCCCTCTCCTGAATTCACATATGCCCATTCTTTCTCTAATAAAAAAGAGATATTTTCTAATAAAGAAAGAAAGAAAACAGAAAATGAGTTTTAGAGACCATATAGAAGTTTTTAAACAGCTTTGGCATGTTTTCTTAGTTAGCATCATTTAAGAATCTCTGCTTAATTATAAATAAATAAATAAATAAATAAATAAATAAATAAACAAATAAAGAGCATTAATAATGTATAGAAAATTCCTAAAAGTATTTTCTGTTCCCAATATCCTTTTATTAATATGAATATTTAATAATATATAATAGATTTTAAGTTATATATGTAAATGCATTTGCCAGTCTCTGATTCTTTACATGGGTTCAAGGTCAAAACTCCTTATGCAGACTTCCCTCCAATGTGGTACAAAGGAAAGCCAAAGGATTCCAGAGTTAGTCCCAGGTTCAAATTACCTGCTGATACTTATTAGGTGTATGACTGCACATGAGAAACCCTCACTCTAGGCATTATTTTACTCTTCAGTAAAAGATAAGCTATATTAATTCATACTCCACCTCATTTTCAATGTGTAAGGTAAAGCAGCTCTATGAATTGTATAGTGTTCTTCTTTTAGAAGGCTCATGGTTTATCATATAAAATATTGCTCCAATATATATCACTAAGGCTTAAGAGTCATTTGTATCACACACAGAGTGTGGCTTTAATAGTTTGTGAAAAAGTAGGTCTATACTTAGGAAATCAACTGTCATACCTCTTCCTCCCATATCTGGTGATTTATAAAGCCAATGTATACTTAGAATGGACATCCTTTAATAAACTTAGGATTTTCCTAGAGTGATACAGCAATGGCTTTCAGAAATCACTTTTTACAAATTCAGTACATCTCCAGAAATCTGGTCAAAACCTACCAAATTTAAATTTTCTACTTGTCATGTTGATTCGGGTCTCATAAAATCTGTTGTTTTTTGGCTTCCCTAAGACCCCCGATCTGACTTCCAGACCTGTACACTTTCGCACTTTTCTCATGAGTTCCTCATTCTTATAAAAAGAACATGAGGTAAATGATATTTACGCTCCACTTGAACACTGCAAGCATGGGTGTCCGGTCTCATGTGCCCCACACGCAGCCAGTGGAAGCTGCTTTCACAACACTGTTAATGCTTCATTACTGAGCCAGATGTGGGTGACAGCAGCATGCCCTTTGACAGTTCAAATGGCACATTTCTGAGAAAGTGTTTAATTCGGGACTACAAGTGGACAGAGCTATGCAGACCTCTTCAGCACCCTTATTATGGGTTTCAATTTTGTTGCTGGTATTTTCCCCCTTTTTTAATAGGTGAGGCAGCTGACAACTGAATTAGTACACTCTCCTTAGTATGCCAGTGGCTCATGACAATAGCCTAAGGGGGAAGATATAGATAACTGAGAAGTTTTCTCACTGTTGTGATATATATTTTTTATATGGTTAATAAGGCAATTGAAATGACATTCTGTCACAGTAGTAGAATACCGTGAGTGTGTGATTTCCCTTGTGCTGCCACTAGGAGGAGATGCATTTTGTTTAATACTTAAAAAAAAAAAAAAAAAAAAAAAAAAAAAAAAAANGAGACCAGGAATATGCTTCAAGATGTGACAGTTTACAAACTTGAATGTCCGCAGCATAATTACAGAGCAGGAGCACCTACTATTGATGGGATGGGGCTCTGTGCCAGGCTGGGCTTGCTCTGGTGATGAAATGGTAAAGTCGAATCAATAAAGAAAACTTTAAAAGAGCTCTTTATCGAATAGCATTAGAAGGTAGAAAAGCTAAATGGATGTGACCTCTTCTTAAACAAAATCTTCCCCCCTCAATAAATGGGATTTTATAGGTAGGAATATTCTAAGATCTTCCTTTGCTCTAAACCCTCTTACTAATAGAGGCCCACATCAGATATTAAAATGTACTACATTCCACATTCGATAAACACATATCTATGTATGTATGATGGTATGAGTTGAGTTGTAGTTGAGTAGTTGGTATAATATTACATTTGGAAAACACTTAACTAATGGTAAATTAATTATAATTTTGCAATTTCTATTTTTATTTGGGAAATAAAGCTATTTTCCTATGTCCTTGATACTTTCATTAGCCTTTGAATAACTCACAGGTCCTTTTATATCTTCTAGACGAGACATCTTGAGAGATATACTTTTTTTAAACCTTTTTCTTTTAAAGTTTACTTATTTATTTTGAGATAGACAGAAATAGCATGAATGGAATCCCAAGCAGGCTCCATGCTGTCAGCACAGAGCTCTACGTGGGGCTCATTCACATGAACCATGAGTTCATGACCTGAGCCAAAATCAAGAGTCGGACTCTCAACCAAATGAACCACCCAGGCACCCTGAGAGATGTACCTTTCAGGATGGATCTGTCCAAATGCCAGAAGATGAAAATTCTCAACTGTGTTAAAAAAAAAAAAAAGGTTTCATGACAGAGTCTCATGAAACAATTTTAATATTTAGACTGTGAGGACTATATTATCAAATATTGGTATCAAGTATATACTATTTGGTAACATGCTTTTATACAGGAAAGATTAGTATATTGTTGAACTAGCTATATCAGTTAAAATAGCTGTTGGATGAACAGGGGTGGACTGGTTCCATAAGCAATAACCTAAAAAAAAAAAAAAAAAAACTTATATGAGTTAACTAAGCAAAGAAGGGCTGGAATAGGTTTGTTTTCCACATGTGTGTTCAACTCTAGCTCCTCACTTTACTCACCTCCACCCAGTATTCTGCCTAATCAGCCACTTGCAGACCAATGACAACAGACATGCATCACCTGCTGCTAACACATCTCATGTACTTCACCTTCGAAGTTTAATATTCTATAAAACAGATATAATTCTTCTCCAAAAAGTTGGATTTATTTATTCATCTTGGTAAGAACCTCAGATGTCAGGAACCAGAGATCTAGTTCCAATGCATATGTAACTTTTGGGAAAACTTCACAATTTTCAGCTTGTCTTTAAATGTAGACTTCTGCTGTCCTCACTCCAAAAGAGAAAACTAGGCACCAGGAAATAGGATGGCTTAACTGGAATAATAGATCAATTAAGTGGTAAATTTACAACTAACATACATTGACATTCCAACTCTCCTTTCCATTGGCTCATGTCCCCATTAGGTAGAGAAAGAAGAGATGCCCCCTATATTTAAACAATATGACCCCTTTTGTCTACTTCCCATAATTTAACTGGATTGATTTGTCCCCCAGATAAAATGGAATAAATTTTCTTTTTTAAACTATTTTTTTATGTTTTATTTATTTCTAGGAGAGAGAGAGACAGCCTGAGCAGGGGAGGTCAGAGAGAGAGGGAGTCACAGACTGAAACAGGCTCCAGGCTCTGAGCTGGCAGTGAGCACAGAGCCCGACGCGGGGCTCGAACCCACGAACCGCGAGATCATGACCCAAGCGAAAGTCGGACGTTCAACCAACTAAGCCACTCAGGCGCCCCTAAATATTCTAACTCCTTAAAGAGAAAAGGTTAGAGATCCGTTCTGATTTCTGTGAGTTGTATATCAGTGTGATCTAGAGTAGCTCACCCTGGGTTAAACTATTAGTAGACCAAAGTTCTGTGGGCTGTGTAGATGATTAAGTTCAAATAGCTCTTGGGGGTACCTGGATGGCTCAGTTGGTTAGGTATCCAGCTCTTGATTTCTATTCAGATCATGATCTAACAGTTGGTAGGATAAAGCCCCGGGTCAGACTCTGCACTGACAGAATGGGGCCTGCTTGGGATTCTCTCTCTTACCCTCTCTCTCTGACCCTCGCCCATGAAGACAGGCATTCTCTCTCTCTCTTTCTCTCTCTCTCATAATAAATAAATAAAATTTAAAAATAAAAACAATAGTCCTTTAGGGATGTCAGCATTTTGTGGGAACCTCAGATAACAATTATTATAAGAAATAGGTAAGAAAAGATGAAATTTTAAAGGAGTGACTAGTTCACTGATTATATAATCTCAACTGTCTATTACTGTTCAATAGAAATCATTGGCATGTACCCTAGTTCCTTGGAATCCCCACGATTAACACACAGACTTTCTAGAGTAAGAGACCAAGAATCTTATAACAGCTGGGACCTAAGAAGGGCTATTTAGGCAAGGCAGCAATGCCTTGGGGGAAAAAAAAAAGTCCTAAATATTCAATTCAAGGACCCCAGCAAGAATAGATGCTAAAGGGAAGCCTTAGCAATTTTTAACACCTCTGTCCTTATCATTGGTCGGGAGGAAAAGTTTGCACTGGTGCTTTAAGGTTTCATATGTGACTAACAAACACTTTTTTTTCACAGTCTAGCCAACTGGGAAATAGTTCCCGAGGACTTCAACTGATGGAGACTCAAATGACACCTTTCCTCAGCGACATAGTACAGGAAAGAGAGTATATGTCAGGAGTTACACACATGATTATGGAGGGTCTTTCTCATACCTCTCAAATGGCTTCTGGTGCACTTTCTCATAAGCTAACTTGAAGAGGAGTTTGTATGTACAGGAAACACATCATCTCCCTGCTTATGTTACAGGACAGATTTGGAAAACACAAAGAATATACTTAGGTATGGAATCATCTATATGCCTCAGATGACTCAGGCAGACCTAGTTGCTGGTAACATGATACATATCATGGTAAAGTAGGCTTTAGAACAACCCATACATATCTTCTTAGTAAATAAATTCAGAATTAGTAATTTGAAAAATATAAAAAAACAAAATCATATCCTTCAAATAACACTGGACTATATCATCCCAGTAAAAAATAATATTCAACTCTGTTGAGGTGTGCCGGCTTATGGACAGCTTAGGAGGAAACTGGCTATAATCTTCACATTTGGTGACTTGAACTAGAATAAAGTTTAATTCTTATTGTCTCTTTTAGGACAAGAATCCCTTACCCACATTTCAAGGCCAGCAACACATAAGTAAAGGAGAACTACCATGAGATTTCCAAGGCATGAAGTTTTACAAAACTGGAGGACCAGCCAAGGGCCAGGACTGCTGTTTCACATTAGGGTATCTGGATGATTAGAAGCATTAGATATTGGAAACTTTAGGATAGGCTAATGGAGGTAGAATAAGTGGAAATCAGGTAGCATCCACTTACAAAAGAACTGTTACAACCTCCACCAGAGTTCAGTGTGCATTTTTGAGTGGGTGAGAAATCATGCGCTCAAGAGTTTCCACTTGCTGACTACCAGGCTGAGGAGACACTGACAGCCCCTCTGTGAACTGCTCAGCGTAAAGGAAAGCATACACGCAAACCCAACACAAGATTCTTAAACATAATTTCCTGTAACTTCTCTCCCTCTCAGGACAGCAATGGACACTAACTGAACAATATTATATAGGATCTGAGGCACCTGGGTGGCTGAGTTGGTTAAGCATCTAACTTCAGCTTAGGTCATGATCTCGAGGTTTGTGAGTTTGAGCCCCGCATTGGGCCCTGTGCTGACAACTCAGAGCCTGGAGCCTGCTTCAGATTCTGTGTGTGTGTCTCTCTCTGCCTCTCCCCCACTCGTGCTCTCTCTCTCTCTCTCTCTCAAAAATAAATAAAAACATTAAAATATTCTAAAAAAAAAAAAGAATATTCTATAGGATCCATTACCACATGTGAATGAATTTATTTGGAGATTCTTCTGCTTGGCAAAGCAGGCATTAGGGCAGGCTTTTAGCCTGTTTCTTTTAAGCAATTTAGCTTTTGCCAAGGTAATGTAGGCCTGAAACAGCAACTTGGCCCGTGTCTGGGTAAGCACATTGTGGGACTTAAGAAAGAGGGAGAAGACGAAGGCTTCCCGACATCTACTGCTTAACTGTAACAAATTCTTCAGGAGGGAGAAGACTAGATTCTACATGTAAGTGTGATTTGAGCATTTTGTCTCACTACCACATTGCTTCAACTTATTCCTGGGACAGAGTAACACCCAAAAGGTGTAGATAACATATGGTCTCTGTGTTATATGAACTGATTGGGTCAACACAGAGGCTTAGCACTACTGCACACAAAACCAAGGGTGAAAGAAATATCAACTGAGGAAAATGAGGTTTCACAAAAGGCATTTTCTATGCATACTTAAAGGCCATTAATAGACTTACTAGAACACCTTTTTTACAAAATATTCTCACATAGATTTTTAAAATATATAAACGTTTAACAAATGGAATCTGAGCAGAAGAAAACTACCCAGAGAAATGTACACTTTCTTCTTAAAGTCTGAATCATCAGAATATCTCATTCAGTGCAATTTTCATCTTGTTATATGTTGAATGCAAATGATGACATCTCAGTTGTTGTTGTTATTATTTTAGTACTTGATAATGCTTACCTGTTTTTCTCAAACTCTATTCGGAATCTCCAATCACCTACCTTACCTGTACCTGTACTGTGCCAATACCTAGTCCATTAGAATAGCTATTATGAATTCACATTTGATTATAGTATATCCACCACTGCCCATTCTAAACACTCTACTACTACTTGTGAGCAATTCCTTTAATCTGTCTATGCCTTGCCTATACCTACGCGTGAAACAAGCCTGGGTACTAAAGTAGTGGACCTAAATCTAAAGGGAGGAGACATGGAAAGAGAAGGACTTCTCAGGAAATTAAGCAAGAGGAAGTTTGTTATGGATAAGAGAATTTAGCAAGGCCTTGCCTCCCTTCCCCTCCAGACACATGTACAAAAGGGCAAGTCTCTCTGAGACTTGTCCATTTTCCACTTTCTTGAGAAACTCTGAACTAAATGTCACAGAACTTTGTAATGGGCTTAAGATCCTACAGACCTGATTTCTGGAAATTGCCAATCCATTTTCTCCTTCTGAGAAGGATGCCTCAGGAAGTTATTTTCAACTCTTAAATTTTTCTTGGAACAAAAAGAATTAGCTTGCTGTTAAGAACAAAATCATTAAGTGTTCCACTCTCCCCTGTGCGGTATATAACCTAAGGATAGAACAAATTCTTGCCCTCAAGGATCTTACAATCTCTCAAAACACTGTACATTAGCATTTTAATAGTAGGATAATTCTGTGATGCTGTTGGAAATGCTTTACTTAAATGGGCACAACAGCTACATTTTATTCTAATGAAGATTCATTGACAATATGGATTAGCATCTGACAGTGGAAAGTGGCTATTAACCTTGATATATGTGAATTCACCCACATATAGTGGCCAAGTCTCCACACAGAGTACATTTTCTAAGGTACAATAACGCGGGGGTGGAGGGAGGGAGTGCGGAGAGATCATCTCCATGCTCTATTTATTATATTTGGTCTGTTTAAAATTACAGTACAGGTTCCGGACTTCAGGCATGGGTGGAAGATTAAACTTGTCTGACCAGTGACTACACTTCTTAAAACTCTGCCTTTCAGTATCAGAAAAAAAGAGGTTCTGCTCTTTACTATCTGGTAATTTTCTTTTTCATCACCCAGATATATGCCAATAAAAGCACCAACCTCATGTTGTTCTTCAGTAATGATGATAATGCTCATGCTATCAATATTGGCTATGAAATATAGGGCTGTTAAAAATGGAGTTGGAACCCTACATGAGAGTCCATTTATTTTCATAACAACCCTAAAGTAAGTATTAATATTACCCAAGGTTTTATAATGTATAGCTGTGGGTCCAGGATTCTTGCTCAGCTTAGAGTGAAACTCAATGTTTCTGCTCTTTTCACATTACTGTAAAGTTAACATCAGTCCTAACAAAAGTCCTAACTGCCTATCCCTAGGAAAGGCAGTCTTTCATCCTCACAAACAGAGCCACACCTATATGCATACATATATAAGAACTTTGCCAACAAAAATGCCAATAAATTATAGAAAGCTCTCACTGCTTCAACCCTCCTAGAAACATTTTAATTACACAAAGCATTTGAACATCAAGATTACCAAGACTGTACAGATATATCAAATGCCAAGAAATACAAGATTCCCCTTTTGGAGATACTGACTTTGAAACATCGTGCCTCCCTGATTTATCCCAGATTTAGAAACAATGACACCACCGGAGCAAGGCTCTTCCATTCTGGAATGCTGTATCACCAGCCAAACCTTCCAACCCCCTGGACACTGTCTTCAGTTTCAGTGATGGAGTTCTTTTTGTTTGTTGTTGCTCTGCTTGTCTTTTTTATTTTTACTTACTTTGATGTCTGTAATCCTACTGATCCACGCAGGTGACCAAACTTTCATCCGTAATCTGTAGCATTCAAATTAAAGGAATGGTTTATAGATTCTAGGATTTTCTGAGCACCTCACATAAATCCTTTGTAGGCCCCTCATGAATGGATAAAGCCAGGAGCAGAGGATGAAGTTAAATTGATCCCAATCAATGTACCACAAAGCATCAAATTGCATTCACTGCCAGTCAACAAACAAACAAAGATCTATTCTTCCCCATTTTAAAATTGTATCTCATTTTTTTTATTATGTTTTAGTTTCTTTCCTAGTGCCACTTGATCACAAGTTACTGTTTCCTAGCAGGTAGAGATTTGTGGGAGTAATTTGTCCTTCGTTAGGTGGGAAACAGCTTTACATTTCCACAGAATTAAGTTTCTTGCTCCCTTCAACAGAACACTTCTGAAATGCTTATGCTCTGTCACATTAAGAACAAATATAATCTTTTTATATAGCAAAATTCTATATCTCTTTAAAGAAAACAGATAGAATGAAAATAAGTGTACTTTTTCCCAGTCACATTAAACAGAAAGGTTAAGCTCCTACTGACAGGAAAGATGTATTTGCAAGTGATTAGTTATATTTCTATCATAGTGCTTGTCTGTATTCTTCCTTTGATGTTTAAACAAAGCTCTTGAACATGCTGGGTTGTATGCTCTGATGTTGATTTATAGGTAGAACTGAATTCCAAACACTAAGCCAGTAGGTAGACTTTAATAAAAGGCACAGACTTTCCCCCTGCTGGTTAGTGTGTGACTAAGCGATATCATTCCAGGGCCCCAATCTGTCAAGACAGGTGTACGGTGGGGGAGTCCTTCAGGCATAAAAACCCGAGCTATCCACAGAGGGCCACATTCTGCTCCACAGGATTGCTGAGTTTTAAACCCTTAGAAGAAAAATAAACTGTGTGGTTTAAAAAAACAAAAAGCAAAAAACCAAAACTCTTTTCTGTTCAACAACGATGTTGGCACACCTTCATTTCGAAGGTAGCTATACTTAGCAGGAAGAAGCTGAAGGTAATCAGGCAGTCAGATGGCAGATGAAATTCAGGCCAGTCACTGCCAGTCCTAACGCAAACGCAAGGACATCAGAAAGAATGGTAGAGCATCTTCCACAGGTTTATCCATGCCTAACTGGCTGACATCTCTCAGTGTGCTGGAGGATGGGGATCATGGGTAGCTCAATGAAGCTATCTGCTCGTGCCACGAAATGAGGAAGAATTAATGTAATAAAGATATTTGGTTAAATTAACAAAGGCATCCCCATCTGGCCAAGCCCAGGGAGGTATGAATTACTGTAGTCATAAAGCGAGGGCCTGTGTAGCACCTAACTCTACCAACTTCACGATCTCAACACACATGGAATGCACGGGGCCACACCATCATCTGAAGAATGAAAGAGCAACTCACTACGCAGTATTGCTGGAAATGCTTCATTTCACCTGGATATTTTGCAATACATTTTTCAAATAATGGATTGTAATTTCTACTTTACATCCAGTCTATTTTTGGACTCTCTGGATACAAAATATAATTCTTTGAGGGAAGAGATCTTAAAAACAAACAATCTAAAATCACTAGCATGTACTACTTTTATAAAAGGGCTAAGTATATATATAGTGTATAAAATATGTGAAAAATAGAAAATTTACAAAAAATTGATATGGCAAGCTAAAGTTAGCCACTTTTGTATTTCCTTTCAAATCTTTTCATATAATTGGCATAGGAACATATCAACTATATATAATATATATACCATCAACTATATACTATATATATATATATATAGTTGATATATATACATTTATACCTACACATATATTTATAAATACAGGTCTACAAACATAGGATATAAAACTTGCTTTGTAATTTCCTTTTTCTACTTATCTTTTATCATAAATACATTTCATGTAAAAAATAATTTACAGCTTCATTTTAGTAGTGAAATATTCTCAGTAATTGGAAGTTTAGATTTTTCTACAAACTTTATTATTATAAATATATCACAAATTTAAATATAATAGATTTAAAAACTTGCTTTCTGAATTTAATACATGAAAATGGATATCTTTTAATACATACTCATCTTTCTCAGGGCTCAATTGTCTTTTTTTTTTTTTAATTTTTCACATAAGCTCCATGCCCAATGTGGAGCCCAACACAAGGCTTGAACTCGCAATCCTGAGATTAAGACCTGAGCTGAGATCAAGAGTCAGACACTTAACTGACTGAGCCAGCCAGGCACCCTTCAGTTTTCCCTTTAAACATGATATTTTTTTTTTAAATGCTGTTCCACTCACAAATAAGAATTATGAACTTGGACGTAGAAAGGAAAACTTTCTTTGTTCCTAATTTGCTCTAAGAAGTTATATACCAAATTGTATATTAACTCATAATTTCCTTATAGAGGAACCAAATGAATGGGAAGAACTTGTATATAGCCTTGTTTTCACTCAAAGAGGCAAGAAAATACTATAAAAGGGTCTAAGAATCATAGGACACACAAATAAAATCTTCTTAAAAATTTATGTTTGATATTCAGATATCTCTAATCAACATACTTTTCATAGTTTTTATTTCAATGTATATTTACACCTAGTTCTTAATACCATAATGATGAATTAAAGCATTTGGTATTTATGTCTACTATTCCATATGTCAATATTTATGACCATTAGGTTAAGATTCCATTTGTCACTGGCTCACACGTGTTTTGATTCTTTATTAATTAAACTACTTAGTCATCTTTAAAAAAAATGCATATTCTAATTTGGGGGTCAACAAACAATGGCTCATGGTCCAAACATGATTGATTTCCTGCTTTCATATGATCTTCAAGCCTAAAATATGTTTTACTTTTTAAAAATATTATAAAAAAATAAAGAAGAATATGCAACACTGACCGTGTATGGTTGACACATCCTAAAATATTTACTCTCTGGCCATTTATACAAGAAAGAAAACTGACTCCCACTCTAATCCCATCTACAATCTGGGCTAACAATAGATTTTTCCAAAAAGAGTTTTAGAAATCTCAATTTGCTGGTAATAAACGTGATGATCAGGTTCTGTTGGTAGGAAAGGATGATGGGTATGGTATTCTGTATCAATTAAGCTTAGGAAACCTCAAATTAAATGCAATTAATCTATTTTTGTTATTATAGGATGACATAGTTTATAAATACACTAATACACATTTTGAATCCCCAAAGGTGAGAAGACTATGCAAGAAAATGCATTGTTTCTCAATCTTACTGATGGGGATATTTTATTTTATAGAGACAGAACTCTGTGAAAATTTGCTTAGGCACATTCTTTGAAATAAGGAGGAAAAGACATCAAAAATAAAAGGAGGGTATGATAAATTTATTTTTAGCATAGTAATAAATTCTTATTCTATTCACCCTATTCTTTTCTCAAGATAATTATGGTGACATGTTTTCAAGGTAACAGCCATATCTTTACAGGAAAAATTTTAAATGTCCAATTCAAACTCATTTAGATTTTCCTGGCTCATATTCTATCCTTAAATTTCTAATATTGATGATCAAAATTTGGGAGCAGAGTAGGGATGGAAAGCAGAAATGCTTTTATGTTGAATTTTGAAAATAGGTACTTGCTCTTGTCATTAGAAGACAGTTTCAACATACTGTTAGATGTAACATTTGATCCATCTAGTTCAATTTTCCATCAGCAGCTCTGGGAGGGGAAGGACTAATTTAACAACGCAGAAAATTTAATTACAAATAAAAGAAAGTAGCTGATGAAGTGTTTACCTTTTCTTGTTCTCAGCTGTCTGCTATGTGTTTGCATCATCACAAATGTTTTCTATTTATCAGCTTTGTCTACATGTTATTGACTTTCAAAGCCCACACATACTTTTGGACAGTTTTGCTCTAATTATCATGTTACATTTTTCCATCTAGGCATAAATACTGATGTGTTCATGCTCACATTTGGTTCCATCCTTGACACACACACACCATTGGAAACATTTTAGGTAACCTGTAAAAAGTTAGAGCCAAAGCACATGTAAGATAACATGAAAACACTGGTCAATAATTTCCCTTACAGATTTTAAAAAACAGATTCTGTGCCCATTAACTCTTCATTTGTTAGTATTTCACATTCCTCAAGTCAGGGAGTGGGACAGGAGGATCTCTAGAAATTATTCCAGAACTATGATTATAGGATGCTTATAATCAAACACTTTACACAGAACCTAGATTTCCATATATTCCTCCCCTTTTACAAACCTTCACACGCTCTGAAAACTCCTGAAATCCAAGTCTTCAAAAGAAAAACAAAAGAAGAAGCCAATTTCTATTTTATAGGGTAAGGAGATGGCATTTAACATCTCTTCTACTGCCCAACTATTTTAACCAGCCTTTTTCACCTCACTGTTTTGATGTGGTCTCTATGATCTTTGATCATAAGGCACAAAAATTATTTTGCACAACTCCCAATATAACTTCAAAGATGAAAATGAAAGGTGGAAAAGAAAACTGAATAACCAAAATTATCCTTGAGTGTATCTAGCAATTTAACAACTACATCATTGAAAAATGAAACTGAATTATTCAAACATCTTTTGTAACACCCCACTCAACACTACACAACCACACCTAGTCAAGGCTCTTATGATCTTGAAATTTATAATAAGAAATATATATTTGGTCTTTGTCCCCATTTCTGGCACAGAGCTCCTAAAACCCTTGGAATTTCCTGAGTGATGAAAGAGATACAGGTATTTTTCGTTAGGTCAATCATGTAATATTTGTAAAGCACCTAAGGATAGGAGTCAGTTGCCAGTGGAGTCAGTATGTTATTGGAGGAATGGGGATTTCAAATCCCATTCCATCCCTGGGGAGGGAGTTCAGGGTAAAAACTGAATTCAATTGCCACCAGCCAGTGATTTAATCATTCATGCCTGTGTACTAAAGCTTTCATAAAAACCCCAAAAGGATGGGGTTTGGAGAGTTTCTGGGCTGATGAACATGTAGAGGTGCTGGGAGAGTGGCACACTTGGAGAGGGGGATGCAAGCTCCAATCCCTTCCCCATGTCTTGGCCTACGCATCTTTTCCATTGGCTGTTCCCTATTTATATTCTTTTATAATAAACCAGTAATCCAGTAAGTAAACAGACTTCCTGAATTCTGTGGGCCTCTGTAGCAACTTTATCAAACCCAAAGAGGTGGTCGTTGGAAACTCTGATTTAGAACCAGAAAGTCAGAAGCATAGCTCTAGCTTGCAATTGGCTTCCTGAGAGGAGGGTAGTCTTGAGGAACTGAGCCTGTACCTGCGGGTTCTGATGCTGGGTAGATAGTGTTAGAATTGAGTTGAATTGTAGGGCATCTAACTGGTGTCCTGATCATTGCTTGGTGGTGTGGGGAGATAGTTCTCCCTCATGGTGAAATGGGTTACTCAGAACTCAACACTGTAATATGATTAATATATAAAACTATATAATCCTTGGATTTAATGTGCTCCTTAAATTATAACATTGAATTTTTGAGGCTCCACAAGACCTATACAATCTCTGAATGTAATATTTTCAGTCTGTAAAAAAGCTTGCCAATTAAAAAGTGACTTGGTCACTGGTGATAATTTGGATCCTTCATCTCATTAACTAGGATAGCTTCAACTACAATTATGCCCCTTTTGATGAACTTTTCTTCTAGATTCATCTGTCCAACTCAGTCACCTTAAATTCACATCCAACTCCTGCTTACCAGCTGTGTGCTCTTTTATAAAGTATGTTATCCTTTGAAATATCAGTTTCCATATCTGTAAAGTAGGAGAGACAATGTTTCTTATTTCATAGATTACTTGGAAGACTGTGCCTGACATTCCCTTACTGCTTAATCTATGCTTTTTGTTGCTTTAGTTGACATCCACCATTTTCCCTTAGAACTTGCTCCTTCCCTTAAGATCCTTATTCTGGTAAATACCTACATGATATATCCAATTACTCTACCCAGAAATTTAAGATTTGATTCTTTTGCTTCTTCATCTACTATTTCAATCTGTCAGCAAGCCTGATCCATCTACGTTTTACATGTAACTAGACTGCTTCCTTTCCTCTCCGCTTCTATTACTGCTGCAGACCCTTGTGATTTTCCCCGGGATTTCTCAGTGGTATTCAGATTACTTTCCCAACCTCTCTCTCAACTTTCTCCAGGACAACCTATTTTATTCAGTCAGAGGCTGAAACTCTTAACTGATCTCCAGCTTGAAGCTTTTTACGGCTCATTGTTGACTACAAAATAAAAACACAAACTCCAGCTTATCAAACAAGGCTTTTGATGATCTGACTTTGTAGCTACAAATCTTCTTTGCCACGAGATTCCAGTAACACAAATTCTGTAGAATTTCTGTAACATACTATACTGTTCATTAATTAAACAGTATAACTATTCCTTTTGTTAAAGAATACCTCAGTGCTCCTCAGTTATTTTTTTATATTTCATATCCCAGCTTAATTTTCTCCTTTTTGCCAAACTATCAATGACATTTCCAATCTTATGCTCTTTCTTATAAATGATATAAAGTTAGTGGGGCACCTGGAAGGCTCAGTCAGTTAAGTATCCAACTTCAACTCAAGTCATGATCTTGCCATCTGTGGATCTGAGCCTCACATCAGGCTCTGTGCTGATGGCTCAGAGCCTGGAGCCTGCTTCAGATTCTGTGTCTCCCTCTCTCTTTGCCGCTCCCCCAGTAGTGCTGTGTTTCTCTATCTCTATCTCTCAAAAATAAATAAAACAGTAAATTTTTTTAAATGGAGCTAATTAATCTGCCCCCTGTGCAAAACTAAACTTTATTAATACACTTAGTATAGTGGCTATCGCATCATTTAAAAATGATATATTTTATGTTTATTTTTTCTGAATTCCTTGATGAGAGATATGTCCACAGAGTCTAGTTCACTACCTAATATACATAAAAGAAACACAGTGCCATGTAGATGTGTTTAGTTAAAAAAAACAAAACAAAACTCTTAATAGTTCCCCCTGTATGTATAGAGGATGTTTTTTCTTCTAGCCTCTTCTAATAAAAAATGGATTCTGGTATTAGACTTCTGATAAAATCTTTTTTGTCTGATTCCCATTTAGAATTTTAACCTCTTTCATTAAAATTTGGGTTTACCTAATACCTTTTGTCTCTAACCCCAAATCAGAAAACTTCCTTCTCCATGCTGTTTTATGACATCAGTCAAAATGGAAAGTATATGCTGAACTAGATAAGATCCATGAGCTCCATTTTTATAGGGGTAGCAGCCAGGGTTCCACCAGACAAACAGAACCAGTCTTATATATCTAAATATGTACAGGGATTCTTTCTTTTTTGTAAGGAACTGGCCCACATTATTGTGGGACAAGTTAGGCAAGTCCAAAATGCATAGGGCACGCTGTCAAGAAGGGTGATCTGGAATCTCTTGTGTGTGGGCTGACACTGCAGGCCACAGGCAGAATTTCTTTTCTTCAGGGAAATCTCAGTTCTGGTCTTAAAGCCCTTCAACTGATTAGGTGAGGCCCACGCAGATTATCAAGGATAATCTCTACATAAAATCAACTGATTATAAATGTTAATCACATTTACAATTCCTTTACTGCAACACTGTTTGACTGAATAACTGGATGCTTATTAAAGTTCACACATAACTGACCATCAATCACAATGGGGAATCCCTTTTTCAGAATGATGTACACCAGAATTTCATTCCAAGATGCTTTAATAAAAGGAAAAGTCCGAGTATAATAACTCCTTAAAATGAATAGCACTTACAGTTTAAAATCACAGAATAACACTACTTATTTCTATCTACCTTTATATTCCAAAGTTGAGAACCAAATTTGCAGTTTCATCAGATGCTCTTTTTTTTTTTTTCTTAAGTGTTTTTAGAAACATCTTCACTGATTTTATTTACCATCAGGTCCTGTGCATAACTTAGTGCATGACTACCTCCTTCTTCTGGACTAATGAAGTGTGGAGCAAGTTTCTTTGGCCATTAACACCACAAAGTCAACATTGGTAAAGAGAAAAAGAAGGGGGATAAGCAGCAGATTTTGCAGTTGTTAATTAAAGATACTACTAATTAAATGATGACTCCCTGCAAGGTCTCAACAAGTCTCAACAATGAAGGCATTGAATACAAAAGAGACTGCTTGCTTCAGATAATAAAATATAGTTAGGGGAAAAGAAAGGTGTTACTTTTTCTCTCTTTTGTTTTGTTTGGGTTATAGACTTATGTCATTCGTAGTAAATAATTCTGTCTAATATTATTGACATGCGTGCTGCAAACCCTTTTTTTAAGAACAGAGAGAAAATTTTGTTTTAGGATTCTCTGATAACTTTATCTGTGTTTCTACTTTTCATACATGTGAACCATGTAGATGTTTCCAATCCAGTAATATTATTTTCCAAAATTCTTTAGCTTAATGGATGACATTGACTTTTTAATTTTTCTAAGTTTACTACATAATGTTTACAAACTACACTTAAATTCATAATAAAACATATCCATCGATTTATTAGTATACCAAAGGCTTCTTATTTATTCCTAAATCCCAAATCAATCCTCTTTCTTATTAATTTTAAAATTCCAAACTCAGAACTAGTATTTTCTGATTTCACTCTGACTACCAGGGCAGTATTTTCCCTTGTCAATTCTGAAATATGAAATGAGAAATCTGCTTTTATTAATCTAGTTAGAGGAATAAACTTCAGACTTCTAAAATGCAGTAAAGAAATTGAGTCAGGCAGGAAAAAAAAATAATGAGAAAGTTAGGATGCCTTAGTGAGCAGGCAGAGTCATTTTATGTAGAGGTTTCCCTCAAGCAACTAAATCGAGCCCAAACAAGCCTATTTCTCTGAAACTTGCTTTACCCGCCATTCCGTCGCAAAATACATTGTAATAATATCATAAAACAGCTTGAGACGAAGAAGGATTCTGATTGACTGTTCAACATTCCAAAAGGGTAGATTAATATCTGTGAATCTCACAGCTGAAGCATTTTAATGCAAACTTGCAGTTTGTGGGAATTGAATCTGTCCGCCAAAATCATTTATTTATATATAGAAAATGGGGGGGAAATAGACATTTCATAATAGCAATGAGTCCAGGGGATGCTGTTATCATGAGCTAATCACATCCCATGGGCATGATAGCAGTCAGCTGTGTCCCCTGTCTTGTATTGCTCCAGAGGAATGATTATCTCATGATAATAATCCTTATCGTGGCTTAGTGGGTAATAAAAAAAATAACTTTCTTCCCAAGTTCTTGGGTGTTTATTTATCAGCTCACTTTTTCCCCCTTGAGTGCTGGTCATATGTTACTTCCTGCTTAGGAAACAAAAAGAAATTCGGTGTTCTGTTATTTTCTGTTGGCAAAGTGCAAAAAAAAAAAAAAAAGTGTGACTGTATTGATCTGTGAAAGAACAGCATTGCAGACAAGCTCTCATCTCCTGAGACCAGTGTGTGAAAGATCCATACTTGCATTGACATTTTATAGGATGTCTAGACTGGCTAATCCACTTTGGAGAAACAAATGTATTTTGTAGCATGGGAACAATAAGAGAAACAGATGCTTATACAACACCATACTTGTTTTTGTGTTGTAGTGTGCAACTATCCAATATGTACATTTAGTTGGAGCTCACACACCATGCAACTCAAAATGTGATTGTTCCACTTAGACAAAAACCTCCCACCAATGACCTTCACGCTGCAAATGGCCAGGTACATCGACAGAGATTCAAAGTGGTGTCCGTCACAACACCAGGGACACCGGAGCTTTCCATCAGTATTTGCAGTTGAGGGTAGAAATGGGAATGGGAATGGTAAGGCAAAGTCATGGAGACACAGAAGGGCAAAAAGGAATTGGAGCCAAAGACAATAGGGAAGGTGTGAAGAGGGAGAGAGATTTCACAGTGTGTTTCTATCTCTTTATTTGTTGCCTACATGATAATCCCCCAATTTCCTTATCTACCATATTTACTAATAAAAATATTTACCTCATTTTTCATTTCAAAAAAATGTATCCTTAACACAGTATTTTCTGCGAGAAGCAGAGTATTTATAAGATGCACTTTTTTTATATACTAACACGAATATATAACATAGGCAATACTTAACATTTAAAACAAATTAGGATAAATCAAATGAAATAATATAGCCCTGTTAAACATAGCATAAAAAATATAAATGATGCAGCTAAAAAAATCCTGAATTCTCTATGTATGTAGTCACATAAAATCAAGTAGTTGAGAACAATGTTAATAAATGGCAATGCATGAAGTTCTCATTCTGGAGGATACAAAACCCCACAGAGCATATTAGACATATGCACATAAGGAAACAGAGATCGTAGTGTACTATGGGCTAAAAGAAAGAATAAGAGACTGTTTCTAGTCGTTACCTGACTATCAAGAAGAGGTGGACTTGAACAAGTTACTTTCTCTTTCCATTCATCAGTTTCTTTTCTTCCTAATTTTTAAAATTATTTTAATGTTTATTTTTGAGAGCAAGAGAGAGCACAAGTGGAGGATGGGCAGAGAGAGATGGAGACAGAAAATCTGAAGCAGGTTCTAAGTTTCTGGCTGAACTGTCAGCACAAAGCCCAACGTGGGGCTCGAAGCCACAAACCCTGAGATCACCACCTGAGCCAAAGGTCGTCTCTCAACCTAGTGAACCATCCAGATGCTCCCACCAGTTTGTTTCTTTCTTTCTTTCTTTCTTTCTTTCTTTTAAAGAAAATCACAGTTTAGGTATGTTCTCGTGCTCTGCCCAACTCCAACTTTCTAATAATTTATAATTATATGTGGATCACACAGAGTTTATCTAACAAACCACCATAAACAAAAATGGAAACATAAAATGCCATGTAAGCCTAAGTCTAAGAGGAGAAATAGGAAATGATACAAACATGAAGATAATCTTGGGTTATATAAGTAAGTTGTAAATCTGCTAAGTTAGTCATCATTTAAATAATAAGTTTGGTGGAAAAAAATGTAAAATGCCATGTTAAAATTATTTACAACACTTTAAAAACTTCTTAATTATTATTTAAGTAAAATATCAGCATATTATTACTCATGTTTTACATATATAACTGAAATATGTTGACATAATACAAAAAACAAACTAGTGGCTTTCAATGCAAGATGGCAGGATGGTGGTTTGTGCAGTCACATTTATTTTCCCTGTAGACCTTCCAAACATCCCACAAAGCTGATGAGGAGGAAAAGAACACTGAATTGAAATAAATAAATAATTCTGTTTATTTGGTTGGTCTAAAATGTGTTAGGTTAGTGAATTTAGAAGACACAGTGGGTGAAATTGACAAGATCAGGGAGTGTTTACCTTGGGACCAAAAAAGAACTTTTAGCTGAAGTTCTTGGAAATGTAGGAAATCTACCTGAATCTCAATTGCACCAATTGTATCAATATCTTCTTGGTCACCCAATACAGACACTCCTCACTTTGATGATTTTATGATGAGGTAAGCAATGTGCAAAAGCATAATGATAATTAGGCATGAGAGACACACAGTCTAACTAGATCCACCCTAGAGTATATTAGAGGAAAATTTTTATAGGCCTGGAAAGTGAAAGAGGGATAAAATCAGAGGGCTAGAACTTATTTTTTTTTAAAGAGATTCAGGGAGATAGTAGTGTGGCAGCATAGTCTTTCAAGTCTTCCCAAATCCACACCAAAAACTGACATAGCAGATAGCAAAGGCCAAAACACGGGAAAATATTTAAAATAAAATTTAAAAGGTGAGGTTAAACTACTATCAGCCACATAATACAGCATCTCTGTATGTGAAGAAGGAAGTAATGGGGTAACAATTTATGGACCTGAAAATAAGAGAACCACAAAATAGTCTGCAGGTATGATTCAAAGGCCAACTAGCCAACTAGAGAACAAGGTAGAATATGTGAGAACAAAAGGGACTGGAAAGGTCTAGCTCCTCTGAACTCTCCAAGCTCACTAACCAGGATTCTTCTAGAACAGAGTCCTACAGTGAAGAGGAACTTCTGGAAGTGGAATCAAAACGAACAAGAGAGAAGGAAGGGGTGGGCCAAGATCAAAGTAGTGGAAAGGAACTGAGTCAGGAAATCAACAACAGAAGATGGAGTCCTATAAAGTTGGTAGTTTTCCTCCCCCTGCATCTTTTTAAAACTAATGTTTTAAAAATGTTTAAAGGGGTGCCTGGGTGGCTCAGTCGGTTAAGCATCGGACTTTGGCGCAGGTCATGATCTCACGGCTCATGGGTTGGAGCCCTGATTGGGTCTGTGCTGACAGCTCAGAGTCTGGAGCCTGCTTCAGATTCTGTGTCTCCCTCTCTCTTTGTCCCTCCCTTGCTCGTTTTCTGTCTCTCTCTGTCTCTCAAAAATGAATAAACATTAAAAAATTTTTAAAAATAGGGGCACCTGGGTGGCTTAGTCAGTTAGCGTCCGACTTTCGCTTAGGTCATGATCTCGCAGTTCGTGGGTTCAAGCCCCGCCTCGGGCTCTGTGCTGACTGCCAGCTCAGAGCCTGGATCCTGTTTCAGAGTCTGTGACTCCCTCTCTCTTTGACCCTCCCCTGGTCATGCTGTCTCTCTCTCTCTCTCTCTCTCTCTCTCTCTCCTAGAAATAAATAAAACATTTAAAAAATTTTTTTAAATAAATTAAAAAAACATGTTTAAAAAAACTAATGTAATTAGTTTAAATATGTTAAAAATAAGCAACAGAAACTCATTAAGATCAAATTCCATGTATAATTATTTTTAAATAAAAGAAGAGAAAGAAGCAGAACACTCCCATAGGTAACAAAATCACACCAGGACAACTTGCTTATAAGAGGACAAATGCTATTTCAAAACAACCTAAAAGAGATGAAGAAAATGATAATAATAATTAAAGAATCACATGAATTGGAATTAGAAAAATTTTTAAATGAGAACATAGAACTAATGTAAGAATAAGAGACAAAGAGAGTTATCATATAATTAAGAATAGACTATAAAGAACACATGACCTAATAAATACAACAGATAACACACAAAGGGAAATAGAAAGTGAAAAAAATTAAATTCAAAAACAAATGAAAAGAAAGATACATGACAAACAGAATTTAAGAAAAAGTGACAGGGCGCCTGGGTGGCTTCATCATGTAAGAGTCCAGCTTCAGCTCAGGTCATAATCTTTCTCACTGTTCGGCTCCTAAGTCTGAGTCCTGCACTGGGCTCTGTGTTGACAGCTCAGAGCCTGGAACTTGCTTGAGATTCTGTGTCTCCCTCTCTCCCTGTCCCTCCACTATTCTTGCTCTGTCCTTCTCTGTCTCAAAAATAAATAAACATTAAAAACATTTAACAAAGGAAGAGAAAGTTACAATACTGAGTATAGGCAAAGAAAAGGAAAAGATAAAACATACGTATGGAGAAGAAAACCAAAGCAATAAAACAAACAAACCAACACTCCTAAAAACAAAATTTTAGATATCTTCTCTGAATTAATAAAATATTTGAAACTACATATTGAAAGACCAAAGTACATACCTGATAATATTGACCCAGAACAAGTAACATCTAGACATCTTCCAGCAGTAATCTTAACAACAAAAAGTTCTTTATTCATTTAGATAAAAAGAGCACATGACTAATAAGAAAAAGAAAACTAAATTATTCTCAGAGTTTTCAACAATATTCTTCCTCAGCAGAAAATATAGAGCATTAAAGTATTTGAGAAAATAAAGTATGGAAAAAGGATTTTATGCCCAGTAAAGCAGATATTTAAGTAAGATGGGGGCACAAACTACTAACTGGATTGCAAGAACTCAGGGAATATTTTTCACATTACTCCTGGTGAATATTCTAGAGAGAGAGTTTCAGACGTCAACAGTGACTAGATAGGCATCAACAGAAGACTGATCACAAGAAATAAGTCTATAGTTACCTGTAGAAGTAAAGCTATGAAAGACCTAAAAAAAGTGACAGTGTACATTGCAATGGCTGTATGCTTTGACAGTTCATATATAGTACAGCCAAAAAGCATGGGGGAAGACATACTAAAAAATTAATGTTTCCATTAACTATATTGGCAGTAGTATTATATTTTATTCTGAGACAGTTGCTTGTATGAAGTAAAACAAAAAAAGCAATTACAGAATGTTTTAACCCCATCATCACCCTATCCTTGAGAACCAAGACTTTAGGGTAGAAGAAAGAAGATGCAGTAGGGTAAAAAAGAAAACAAGAAAAAAAAAGGGGGGGTATACAGTAGGGAAGAAGTTGAAAAAAAACTTGGATTGAAAGTATCAACATAAGCTAAAAGAGCTTCTTGGAGAAAAGGTTGATTTCTGGGGTAAGAAAGAAATGCACATATTAAACTTGGAACCTTTTATTCTACCAGATGGTAAGAACACTTTGGGTGACTCTTAGAGAACTCAGGGAATAACTTGAAAAGGCTCCCACCAACCAAATATGGGAAATTTTGAGTTTATTGGCAATATGATAAAAATTACAATGGATTATTACCATTAAATACATGAACCTATTAATATTTTAAAAATCAGTCACTTCTGGAGGATAATAGGGAACCAGTTTGTTCTCTTGATGTCTAGAAAATAAAGAGAAATAATCAAGTGTCAATTTTCCCTTTCCTACCTTAACTATAACACAGAATAATCACATAGTAGCTGAGAATATGTCTTTGTAAAATACTCCTACTAATTAAGGAAAAATAAATATTGGAATTAGAACATCATCATTTTTAATCCCTAATGAGTAGATAACAGACATTAGGCATCAATGGTTGCTAACATCATAAATAGATAGAAACTGGATCCCATGTCAGTCCTACATTTTTGGCCAAATCTCATCAATAGTTGTGCCAAAAACAATGAAGCTGAGTGTGATCCAGTTTCTAGATTCCACAGACAATTTATCTGAAATGCAAAGGCAAAGAAATAAATTAAACTATACAACGGGTATATAATCAGCAAAATCCAGACTGTAGGAAATGCTATAGAATGAATGGCACGGGTTTTCAACAAGTGAAATAAAGGGCTGGATAGAAACCTAGAATGAAAAGAGAATTAAAAGACATCAAATTTAAAAAGATATGAACAAGATTATAGTGAATAGGGAGACACATTTGGATGATAAGCATCTTTTAAAAATTCACAGTAAATACTATGTAAATACTATGGGGCATAGGAACTGGTGTTCTGGGGTAGATTATAAGGTTCTATTACTTTCTGGTGATGTTTATAGGGTATTTACCTTAGAATAATTCATTAGGTCATATTTTTATCTGATGTACCTTCCTTAATCTGTGTTTTTTCCAATGAAAAGTATAATAAATAAGTAAATATTAAACTGTATTCATCAACGTCAATAAAATGGAAATATTTCCTGAAAGACACATATAACAAAAAACCAACACAAGAAGGAGAAAACACAGAGCTATTAAAGAAAATATGTAATATATGCAGCCATCCTTAATAGCAGCAAATCTAATCCAACAATATACACAAAGAATTATACACATAGCCATGAGCTCTTTATCACAGGAGTGCAAGGTCATATTAAAATTCAAAAAATTATTAATGTGTTAATTTTAACATGTTAACTAAAAGAGCGAAACCTTATGATGATCTCATTGGATACAGAATAATAATTTAACCAGATGTAAAATCAATTGTTGATGAAAACTCTCAGCATACTAGTATTGTGAAGGGACATCCTAATCTTTTAAACAGTACTTACAAAAGACTTACAGATTGGCCAAATGGTGAAAAGCAATATGACACTCCACACCAAGTTTGGAAAACAAAGGCAAAGATATCCGTTCTTGCCACTCGTATTAAATATTTTATTGGAGTTCCTAGACAGTGCAATAAGAAATAAAAATAAACAAAAAGCATATATATTAGAAGGTAGGATAAAAATGTCATTTTTTTGCAGATTGTATAAAATCGAAGTTCTCTCCAAAAATTCACTTAATGAGTAAATTTAGCAACAAGCACACGATGCAAGGCCAATATGTAAAAATCAATTATACTTGTATTATATTAGAAATACATAATTGTAAAATGAAGTAAAAATATTTCCAATAATGTCAAAAAGCTTAAAATACTTAGGAATGAATTTACAAAAGCAAAGTCTACAATACTTCTGGTCTAACAATTAGAGAAGATTGTTGAAAGAAATAATTAAGACCTAAATATATATAAAATACATGTTCATAGTTTAGAAACCTCAATGCTATTAAGAATGCAATTCTTCAAATTGATACAGAGTTTCAATACAATGCTCATGAAAACACCAGCCATGTATTTTTATAGAAATTGTTAAGCAAATTATAAATTACTTATAAAATATAAAAGACTTAGAATATCCAAAACCATTTTGAAAAAGAAGAACAAAATTGGAAGATTTTCTCTGTCAAATTTCAAGCCTTTCTAGGATTGGCATCCTGATAGACATATATACATATGGGAAAAAATAATAGTCTTGATTTTATCTCACACCATGCATAAAAATTAACTCCAATCCTAGAGCTACAGGTTAAAGCTAAAAATACAAAACTTTTCGAATAAAACACAGGGAGAAATTAATAAAATTGGGTTGAGTGAAGTTATCTTACATAGGACACATTTTACAAAGCACAAACCATAAAGTAAAAAATAACAGGGGTGCCTGGGTGGCTCAGTCGGTTAAGCATCCGATTTCGGCTCAGGTCATGAACTCACGGTTTATGGGTTCAAGCCCTGCGTCGGGCTCTGTGCTGACAGCTAGATCAGAGCCTGGAGACTGTCTTCAGATTCTGTATCTCCCTCTCTCTCTGACCCCCTCTGCTCATGCTGTCACTATCTCTCTCTCAAAAATAAATAAGACATTAAGAAAAAAATGTTTTTAAATAACATATTTCACTTCATCAGAATTAAAATCTTCTGTACCTCAAAGACACCATTAAGAAAATAAACAGTCAAACCAGAGAATGGGAGAAATATTGTCAATATGTGTATCAAAGTACTGGTATCCAGAATATATAAAGAAGTCCTATATTCAAAAATAAGATGAATAACCCAATTTATTTTAAATGGTCAAAAGATTTTAGCAAACAGGTATTTCACAAAAATGATGTAGAAATGACAAATAATCACATGCATTGATGCTCAATAGCACTAGTAATCAGGTATAAGCAAATTAAACCACAGTGAGATAGCATGACACAACCAACGGGGGTGGTGAGGAAAATGTGTGATGGGCATTGATTGAGGAGGGTACTTGGGATGAGCACTGGGTGTTATATGTAAGTGATGAATCATGGGAATCTACTCCCAAAGCTGAGTACACTGTATACTCTGTATGTTAGCCAACTTGACAACAAATTATATTTAAAAAAATTTTTAATAAAGAGATGGACATTATCAAGTATTTATGAAGATGTGGAACAACAGGATCTCTCATAAATATAGGGAACGGCACAATAGCTTTTGAAAAAATATGGAGGTTTCTTACAAAGGTAAACATACGCTGACCATATAATCTAACAATTCCACTTATATACATTCACCCTGAAATAAAACTATGTCTTGGCACAAAAACTTGTTCACAAACGTGTATGACATCTTTATTCATAATAGCCCTAGAGTGGACATATTTCATATATTCATTCATAAGGAAATGGATTAACAAATTATGATATATCCTTACAATGGAATACTGCTCAGCAATAAAAAGCAATGAACTGCTGATGTACTCCACCACTTGGATGAATTTCAAAAACATTATGCTGAGGAAAAGAAGCCAGACAAAAAGTCTATGTACTGTATAATTCCATTTATATTGGTTTTTTGAATAGGAAAAAATGAATCACTGGTGACAGAAAGCAGAACTCTGATTACCTGGGACCAGAAGTGAGACTAACTGCAAGGAGGTGTGAGGGAATTTTTGATAGTGATGGAAATATCTTATTCATTGTACAATACAATAGTGATTGTGGTGGTACTTCCATAGGTGTATACATTGGTCAAAACTAAAACATATGCATTTTAAATAGACACTTCACTATGTATACGTCTACCTCAAAAATCTTAATTTAAAAAAAATCAAGAAGCCAATCCAGTAACAAGAACAACAGCAACTACTACAATGTACATGCACACCTAGTAAAGCCTTTGATATACAGTTACAGCTCTCAATATGGATATCATAATATAATAAGTGAGAATATGCTGCCTCACCTCTTCTACCTGAAAGTCATTACTGGAAACTACAGGACAGGGAGAAGATGAAACTTATTCTTGTGATGGCTTCTAGAATTGTGTTGAGTCCCAAGGTATGTGGAAATATTCTGACTTTCTTTCTTGCTTTGGTCTTTCTTGCCTTCTCAAGAAAATCCTACCCAACTTAATAGGGGTCCTGAATAGAGGAAACAATGGGTGAACAATTAAATGAACAATCAAGAGTTATCAGATATTCAAGAAAGATTTCACATTTTGAAGAAAAACAAGTAATTAAAAAAAGAAAAACAACAAGCAAAAATAATCTTAATTGTAATGTTAAAAATCCCAATTATCATCCTAAAATATGATTATAAATATATTTCATTAATAAATGTACAAAACTGTGCCACGTTAAATTCAGAATCAGCTCACAAGGAAAAGCCAATGGAAATTTTTTAAAACAAATAGAAAAAATTCTAATTGAAGTTTGGAATATAGTTAAAGCAATACCCCATACTTCATTCATTTATGCATTCTCCTATTTATTCGATATTTACTGGGCACTTACTTTGTGCTGGTGTGGATAATGCAGTGAATTACCCAAACCATAACAATGTCCACAGAGACACAGATGATTCATGTATAATATGATGCCAAGAAGTATTAAGTTCTGTGAAGAAAACCAAAGCAGGTAGGTAAAGTACATAGAACAAATGGAAGGATTAGTCAAAGAAAGTTTTTCCATATAAAGAAAGTGGAATAAAGTAGTAAGGCATGTGAAGTCTGGGGAAAATGGTTTTCAAGCCATATCACCTTCAAAAGTCCCAAGAAGAGAAGTGTGATATATGGCTAGCCCAACGATAAAGTCAGTGTGAACTAAGGAGAGGATGATAGGAGAGAATGACAGAGAGGAAGGAAAGGGCCTTTTAAGCTACTGGAAGGGCTTTGTGCATTCTTACTAGTGTGTTGGGAAACCACTGGAGCATTGGGAACATAGATGACCTGTGGTCCGGTTTATATTTAAAGATAGGGTTCCCTAGGTGGTTCAGTTGGTTGGGTGTCAGACCCTTGACTTTGGCTTAGGTCATGGTCTCACAGTTCATGAGATCAAGCCCCAAATCAGGCTCTGTGCTGACAGCAGGATCCTGTCTGAGATTCTCTCTCTTTCATTTTCTCTGCCCCTCCCCAACTTGCTCTCTCTCTCTCTCTCTGTCTGTCTAAATAAGTAAACATTTAAAAAAAGATGCCTGTGTATGTAGAGTTGACAGTGGAAAATCCAGAGCTGAAGCATTAAAACCAATTAGGAGACTATTACAATAATTTTGATGAAAATTATGGTAACTAATACTAGGGGGTTAGCAAGGAGATTAATATGATGTAATTGGATAAATGATAAAGGCATTATAAATATAAAGATTATTTGGATCAGATGTGGGATGTAAAGAAAAGGGAGACAATAAGAATTAATCATCCTTATTTTGCAAAGTAAGCAATGAAGTAAAATTGATACCAATAATGGTAAGAAATATTTTTGCTGGTGGAAATAATGAGTTTTGCTTTAGATATGTAAAATAACTATTAGATATTCAGGAGCCCAGGAAGAAGTTTATGTATAAGTATAGAACTTAAACAAATATATAAACACAGATAGAAAGACATAGAGACAGAGAATCAATCCGAAAAAGCTACTGTTTAACTCACAAAAATAGTGAAAGATTCACAAATTATGGTGAACGCCATTAATGCCAATCGAAAGATATTTCAGACTTTCTGCTTTCTATGAACATACGAGAATTTCACTTTCTGGCCTTCCATTAGGGAAGTGGAGGATGTAACCAGTTCAGGCCAGTGTGTCATCGACAGAAAAGAAAGGAGTTAGAACTGCACACAGTTTCTGGTGAAGACATCCAATGACTTCCTTTTATCCTATGGATTTAGCAACTGGCCAAGCTTATGATGGTGACAACTCTAGTAGTCTTGTCCTGAGTGACAGCAGCAAACACAGCCATGACAAACATGTAGCATCAGTAAGAATAAATTAGTTAGAGCATGTTGTTTTAGGACACTGATTGGTGTTGCATGTTACGACAGAATGAGTTCATCTGTCCTGACTGAATCAACTATTTCTCAAGGGAGAAGAAAGGAAAAGAGACATTTGTGGACCCAGACAGCCTGAGCTATTTTGCCTCGGTATGCATCTGTCCTTAAGACATTACTCGAAGGGAACCTTTGAGTCAGTTAAGCATATGACTCTTGATTTCCACTCAGGTCATGATCTAATGGTCATGGAATAGAGCTCCATGTGGAGCTCTGCACTGAGCATGGAGCCTGCTTTAGATTCTCTCTCTCTCCTCTCTCCCCCACCCTATGACTCATGCAAGCTCACTCGCTCTCTCTAAAAAAAAAAAAAAAAAAAAAAAAAGACATTACTGAAAAATATATTATAGGAAAATAAGAGAGTAAAAGAAGAAAGAAGATGATATACGGTCTGGGAACATGTGACTCCATCCCCTCAAAATGAAGAAAGAAAGTCTCAGGATAGGGAGGAGAACAGAAGCCAAAATAAATGAAAACTCTGGTAAAAAAGGATGTTATAATAATAACTATTATCATATATAAATATATATGAAGAACTTGAAAATATGACCAAAAATGTGCTTTAAAAAATGAAGGAAGGGTTATATAAACACCCTCCACTCACCACCACCTCCTCCTCCCTGCAAAAAGCCGAGGAAGTCAGAATTCAAGGATATCTTAAGTGCTACACACTTTAAAGAGAAGTCAGGCCATTTCAGAGACAAGAATTCACAAAATCTATTGATAAGTAGTTTGTGTGATAGGTAGTTGGAAGGTACTGGTACTAAGATAAAAACACAAATTTTAGAAAAGCTAAAATGTAATAATCAAAATTTTCCATGCCCTGTTATAAGTTATTTATAATTATTTACTCATTTTCTCATTACACCAATTCTATAAAACATGTTTTTTTTCCAATCCAATTTTAACAATGAGAAGACAGGTGTCTTGAGTAAGGTGTTCAAAGTCACACAGCTAGCAGCAAGTGGCAATGTCATTATCAGAGCCCTAAAAGTCTCTTTAAATTTAAAATATTATTCACCATGAAGTTAGAAAGACAGCTAGACACTGCAGTAAAAGGGCAATTCCAATACACACACACACACACACACACACACCTAAAGCAATTTAAAGCAATTTGGAGGGTATTATGAAAAAGGAAAAAATCTATTTTGAACAAAAGGAAAATGATATAGTCAAAAATATAGATAAGAAATAAGTACTAAATGCTTATTACTTTGCTCTGTGGTAAACACTTCACATACTTATTATAATGTAACTTCTGGTTATTTTAGTTCAATTACAAAATTAACCCGTAAATAAAACACCAAAATCTAAGTTTTCATTATGGAACAGAATTTAAATGGTAGCAGCCTACAGCCTTGAAGTTATGTGAACAATTGCTGTACGATGCAGGTAGTATTGCAAATCAATAGGCAACTTGTACTATTCAAACAATGTTACTGGGAAAATTGATTGTGTATATGGAATAACAATAAACCAAATAAAACTAGATTCCCCAGAGATAAAAATCACGGGAATTAAACATTTAAGTGTAAACAAGAAAAACTGCATAATATTTAGAATAAAATAGAGAAGAACATTATGTCCCCATGTTAGGAAATTATTTCTTAGCCAAGGCACTAAAGCACAAACCATAAAGAAAAAGGAGGTAAATTTGATTATGTTATATTCAGAAACATTTACACACTAAAAGATACTCTAAAGAAAATTTTAAAAATCAAGACAAAACAATCACGGAAACAAAGAGATTTTTCAAAGAAGCAGTGTACAGAGTATATAAACAATTCTAACAAATCAATAAACGTGTGGAATACTGGGCAAAGAACATAAACCAAAAAAAACCCATAAATTGCAATGAAAAAGGTAATGAGTAGTTTGGTTGAATTTGGCTTATATATTATATATAATAATGCTTGTCTGTATATGTATGTTATAATAATGTTTGTATGTGATCTATATACACTTGTATGTATCTATATATGCTTATATGTAAGTATGTTTATGTAAATACATATGTGTATATATACATTTTATTTTAGAATGCTAACTAAAATTGCATTTCATCTTTCCTAAAGAAGTTACCAGCAAAAATGATTAAAATTTGGGGAAAGCATAACTTACGTTTTTATCTACAGGTGAGATACTTCAAACACCCTAAGTTTCACAACAGGTTATCTTCTCCTAGGGACAAATTCTTCAGAACTAAAGTATGGTGGGCTCACCACTTCTGCTGTAATTTCTCTCCTATTATCATCACTAAAAATAAAAACTAAGATTTAAATTTAAAAAATTGAAAAATATCTTTCTAAGTGCATAGGACACTGTTTGAAGTGTACATATACAATATACCAAGGTTACATATTCAATATAAAACCTGTGAATTGGGTGGGCTGGAGCAATTTCTCATTCTTCAAACTTTTGTAGGTCAATTTTGAAGAACGGTCTCTCAATTTTCCTGATCTATACTATTATAAAAAATAAGTGTCAGTGGTAGAGGCTCCTGGGTGACTCATTGGTTAAGCAACTAACTCTTGATTCTGGCTCATATCATAACCTAATGGTTCATGAGTTAGAGCTCCACTAACAGCACAGAGCCTGCCTGGGATTGGCTCTCTCCTACTCTGCCCCTCCCTCTCTCTATTTCTCTCTTTAAAAAAATAAATGTCAGTGGTGACAGATTGTACTAAGGTCAAGCAGAGGAGCAGTCAAAGACATCTCAGGCAGGCTCTCTAAAAGTTCCATTAGCTCCCAAAATTATGCAAAAGAGAAAAATCCTTCCAAAATATACCAAAGCAGCATCTTCTACACAGAAATCCTAAATGGATTCTCATTCTAATTGTTTTTATTCATGGCAACAATAACTAGACTTATTTATTTATCAGGTTTCAGAAGTAATCTAAGTGACGTGATCTAAAAAGGAGAATATTTATTTTGCTAACATTTTGCAATATTGTCCTCAGCCCCATAATGTTACTGTTTTCTAATTTTTTAATTCTTTTTAAAAATAAAATCCTATATCACTAATCTTACCTATTTTGCCATTAAAAATATTCATTTTGCAAAGACTCCAGGGAATAGAGTGTTTTAGGCAAGAAATTTTGGCCAAAGCTTCATCATGTAATATGTGCACTTAAAAGACTTCACATCTTTCTAGGGTAGCAGGGCCAATTTGTAAAGCATCTCCAAAATGAACATTAAATGGCAAGAGATGATTGCCCTTTCAAGATTCTAGAAGTTGTTGTTGTTGTTTTTAAAAAATTGACTCAAATGGAAAAAGAAGAGAAGATGCAGAGAGAAAGAAGTAGAGGAATAGAAAATAGCTGCTATTATACTAAGTATTGCCCAGACACCATGCTAAGTAATACAAAAATATAAAATATCTATATACAATCCTCACACATATCCAGTGGCATAATTGCAATTACACTGTATTTTACCATTAGGGAAACTGAGACAGAAAGTATAAATTGGTTGCCAAAGATCACATATGTATAAACCTTGGAGGGAAGTCCAAGACTTGGACACAAAGATGCCTGAAAACCCTGGGCACCTTTGAAAGGCTACAGTCACGTGAAAATGATGTTCACTTGGATGACACTCATTTGTAGGGAATATAAGGATGCCATATAGAAAAAAAAAATTGGCTCTAAGCAATGTATAGTTCCTATTTTACTGACTATAATTTCACTATCATCCATTAACAAAGATGTACTTAAATACAAGATAATGCAAATGATGTCATTATCAGGATTACTTTAAATGCTCTTTCACTCAAGTAGGATAATTCCCAAACTTTCATATTTACGCCAATTTTTAGTTGCATATTTGCTATACACTCATGTTGGAAAAAGAACTCCTGGGTCTTTATATTTTCAGTGGCTCCTTATCTGCATGGAAAGACGAGCAGTATAAATTTTGTCCTAACTTACCAGTTATCTGTGCTTGGATCTTTGGTTACACCCCAGGCAGCCACATATGGGTTCTTGTGGTGAACTAGCACCTACGGTGGCTATGGACACAAGGTCAGAAGTCACACTACCAGCCCTGCTACTCACTAGGTTTGTGATTAGAGGCAAAGACCTTATCTTCTCTGTATTTCTCTTTCCTCATCTCCAAACTTGGAATAATAAAAGCATATATATATATATATATATCAATCACAGATTGCTTCCCTGGGAAAAAGACTGAGAGAAGGATTTTTACTATGGAGGAGATGTATGTAAGGAATGCATCTGGGATCCACACCTGCTAAAGGGTGCAGGGGGAGCAGCAACAGGCAGAGAAAGAAGTCGTGTGATGCAGATCTAAGAACAGATTTTGACAACCCCATGAAGAGCTCTGGAGCTAGACTGGTCATTCAGTGGTGTCTAGACTTGGGCGGACAAGAGGGTATGAATCAGTCAATAGATGTGAGCTTGCTTGAAAAGTGCATGACCTTGTACAAGGCAGCTGTCTATAGCTGAGGGAATCGCTGTAGGAGCTGACTGCTGAACACTACCTAGTGCTCTCCTCTAAGCCTGGGTAACTAGTCCCCCCTTGAAAGGAAATCTGGGCGGCATATTACAGCACCTACCACACTACCACATAGCATTGCTGTGGGTTAGATGAGAGAGTTATAGATAGAGGGAAGGAGGGAGAGAGACAGAAAAATTTTTGGCTTAGAGTCAACACTATGTAAAGTGTTGTCTTTTATTATTATTGAACAAATAGGCAACCTTATACAAAATATAGTGTTCATATGGAAGATAAAGAGGATCCTAGAGAAAAATTGGTGGGGGGGATAGTGATTATAGTGAACACTTATTATCATGTAATCCTTGGATAACATTATAATTGTGTGGGGGAATTAACACTCTCCCATTCCAACCATGTAGTTCCAGAGGGCCTGTGAACCACTATGCCCCATACCTTCCTCTGACCCTCAGAGACAGTGGGCATGCAACTCATGAGGCCAATAATGAAATTGCCTTCTAACCACCAAGCCTAGTCTGGTGTCTGGAATAGGGATGTGATGATATAAACTGAGCCATTCAAGTCCTAGCTGCAGAATATTCAACGTGGGAAGAAAAGGAAGATTCATTTCTCTCTAGCAATCAAAAAGCTTACAGATTTATGAATTCCATAATCTCACTCTAGTTAAATTCATACAGCGGGTCCTTGGAAGACATAACCGTAATCACTCATTTGGCTGAGAAACTGGTTAAAGCGAACATGTAATCCAGGATGCCAAAGACCATGCCATGTATTAATTCCAAGCACCAACATTCAAAAGACTGGGAAGCTCTGGGTGATTTGAATTGAAGCTGCTGTGGTTCATTTTCCTTTGTGAAAGCTAGGGTCAGAGTCTTCCACAAAGAATAACACTCATAGGACCAGAAACCACACTTACAAGTTACGTGGAACATGAGCCTTCCCAGATTTAAGCTACAAATTCTTAACCCCCCTAATATCTCCGTATCTTTCCCATCCCTCTGAGGGATCCTGCTCAGTTTGCAGTTGTAATCTGAGGTATTAACACTAGAGGTCTCTCCCTACTCATGAGCGCTTCTCTGCACAGAGGGCTTTACCTCCTACTCCTGCTGGCCAGGCCCACAGTCTGCAGCACTTGCACCAAATGTTAATTGTGCTAAGATTGGGAATACAGAATCTTGAAACTCCACATTCTAGATCTGCTTCTTAGAACCATGCTACAGTCCATGAGAAGCATGCAAAAAGCACACTTTTGAAAGGAAGGAAGGAAAGAAGGAAGGAAGGAAGGAAGGAAGGAAGGAAGGAAGGAAGGAAGAAAAAAGAAAACAAAATAAAGAAAGAAAAATCTCTATTAATATAGTGCTACTCTCCCTTACCCCTGACAAGAGCCAATGAGACTGGCTACATCCAGTAAGTCACAAAGGTCCTTTTACCCACAGTCTACGTATCTAGAGTAACAACACCATGCTGAGTGACCACTTCAGAGCCTTATGCCTTAGATTTAGATGTCAACAGCACCCCCTTGTGGTGTGCTGAGAACACCCCATACAGTGGTGTACTCAGACTTGGGCTCATCCAGATCACACTGTGTAGGTATCTAATCAACAGAGTGGAGGTCAATCACACCCAAAGAAAACAAAGATAAGGAGGGATTTTACCCATAGCCTAGACCAGAACATCTGGCCTCATCCCTCTACTTCAAGCCTATTTTACAGTGGTCTTCATTCCCCACTATAAAGAGGGAGGTACCCCAAACCAAAAGAAATGCCAGGGTGTGTTGGGAGAGAGAGAGAGAGAGAGAATTCCTGAGTTACACAAGCAAAATAGCTCCCATGCAGAGTTAACATTAACTCCTTGCCCTTTAAATTTCCTTGGACTCGATCCATCTTGTTAGGTATTCCTCCTTCTCAGAGTGAGGGGTGCTGGGAGAGAGGTCTTGAGTGGGATTGGGCTGGAAAGAAGACTAGAATTTCACTTGGAAACCAACACTCGTGTGCATCTGCACTTTTATTTTATGCCTACTTATGACTGGCCCAAAGATGGAATACAGAGCTCAATAAATCAGAAAATTTAAATTTAACTTAAGCTTAGCCTTTCTTCTTAAAACCTCTACTACTGTTACCATTTTTCCTCCCTAATGATTTTCGGTTGGTTAAGCATGGTGCCCCAATGTGGAAAGCTGGTTTTGTGAAAATAAAGTAGAAATATGTTGTTTTATTTATTTATTTTGAGAGAGAGAGAGAGCATGAGTGGGCTAGGGACAGAGAGAGAGAGAAAGGAAGAGAGACTTCCTAACAGGTTCCACATTGACACAGCACAGAGCCCAATGTGGGGCTTGAACTCATGAACTGTGAGATCATGACCTGAACTGAAATCAAGACTCAGATATTTAACTGACTGAGCTACCCAGGCACCCCTAAAGTACAAATATGTTTAACTTAACAGAGGATCTCCCAGAAACATGGTAAAACCTTCAGCAAAAAAAAAAAAAAAAAACGCACTGTGCATTATTGACCTTACTGGAGTTTCATTTCAAAGTAGCTGTTATTTAAATGTCAAAACTCCACATGCTTCAAATGTGATTCAATTTATAACTTTAAATTCACACAACTTTTCAGCACCACATAGACCACACTTAGTGAAATAAACCCGCACTTAACTAAAAAGCAGAATAGAAACGCTGTGAACTTAATGCTTTCACGGTCATTATTTAGGAAGAACATTACTTTTATCCACTACATAGGTCCCATTACATGACTTAAGCATTTTCTACTCGGGTTAATTTTTAGTGCTCATGAACAAAATATACTCATTCTTATTGGAAATGGTCTCTGGCTGTAATATGAAAAATATCTGCTAGAAATGACAACTTCCCAACTGAAAAGGCCTTTAAGCCCTGGAATGGGTATTAGGACATCGTAGACTCTTTCTTGAAAGCTTTAAAAAGTTGAATTCAGTCCCGTCAACAAATCAGCTACCAATGCAGCTCTTCGAGGGTTTACCACATAAACCCTCCAAATATTTTCTAGATGATGATCCTGAAACCTGTTTTGCATGCACTGTCCCTGTGAGTAGCAGGAAGATAGATGTGAACATACATGTTCTTCCCTTTTACCGTAGAGTCAGTGGCATGTTTTGCCACACTTTTCCAAGCATGATCCTTCTGCAACTCACCAATGTTTTGCCCATGGTTCTACTCATAAAACAGTATTACTTCCAAGGGATGTGGCATCAGCCCTCTGGCCCAGAAGCCAGCCAGGCAACACACCTCTTGGATGCCCCATCTTCATTGTAATTCTGCCCGAGCTCTGCCTGCTCCCTAGCCTCTCCAAAGGTCAGCCTGAGGTCTGCACTTCACCGCTAATGGGTGCACGCAGCCGGCTCCTTCTCCTGCTGTGGCGAAGAAACTCAGTCCCTTTACATCTCTCTCTCTCTTGCTCTCTCTCTTCCTCCCTCCTTTCCCCTCTCCTGTGCTTGCTCTCTTTCTCTGCCTTGCAAATGACTCTGAGGAGCTGGGCTGGTGGATGATTTATATTAAGAAAAAAAAAAGCACTCAAAAAAAATTTTTTTTTGAACTGGGCTCCCTGAGAGCACTCAGGGCTGCCTCGTACTGTTCAACGCCTACCTGCTCAACTGCAGGGAAACAAGCTTCTGAAGGCTTTAATGGGATTTCGCCTGAGGCTGTTTTATTAAGATGTCGGCTTTTTCTGCTGCCTCTGCAGCTGACACCATTCACTGTCAGCTGTCCCCTCCCCTTCCCACCCCCACTGCCACCCCCCCAACAATGCACCAAATTATTCGCTTCATTTAGTGCTCATGGCTCAGTGTGGGCAAATTGGGAGAAGGAGCCTTACTGGGCCAGATGAACCAAGCAGAGAGGTGAAAAGCCACTGTGCTACTTAACTGGGGGTTTAAGGGGAGCAGGGAAGCAAAAAAAAAAAAAAAGGAAGACTAAATCAATGCCACTGGGGCACACTTCCATCCTATTAGGAAGAATCATATTCAGTATGAATATACCCATTTTGGAAGTGCATTCACGTTACTCATTTACATGAAGACTTCGTTTGGGAAAGTCTGTATACAAATTACCTACAATGTGTATTTTGCATTGTATACACATTGCAAAGCAGTTTGGAAATTATGCCATTCATTTGACACACTGATTACAACAGAAAAATCAGCAGGAACACTAATTCATTAATGAATATACTGAATGAAAAAAAATATATGTGTACATTGTTCAACCTTCTGGAGAGGACTTCACTACCAAATGGAAATTAGCATTGGTAGCAGTGACGGTGACACAGAGAGTGGGTTTGTGCATCTATGTGTAAGTGTGCATGTGGGGAAAGTGTGTGTGTGTGAGCTGTATTTGTAAGATGGGGAGAGTATTTACAATCAAACAGTCAATTAATTACCTGCTATGTTTACAGTGGGAATAAATTAAATACAGCTCAGTAGTAGTAGGCTGCAGTATAATGATGACATCTAATTCATAGTAAAAAAATATGTTTCTATAGAACAGATCTATTAAGTGCTCAGGATATTTTATGAGTAATTTATAATGAGGGATAACACAGGGATACCTCCCATAACCCCATTTTATGGATGGAAAACCTAGTGGCATATTAGGAAGGAGCATTTGACTCAAGATAAGTCAGTAGTTCAGGATCAGATGCTGAGAAAACCATTGCATTCCATTTCCTTTGATTGACTTCTCCAATAATTTGGTGTAACAGGAATGCTTTCACTTAGAAGTGATTCACTTACTCAACAAATATTTACCGAGCCCTGATTTTTTGCACCTTCCATGTACTATCCCATGTGTTTGGTTTAAAGGGAAAAATGGAAAGCAAAAATTGCCATTATGTCTGCTCTTTTGGAACTTCCAATTTAGTGGAGGAGACAGACATTGGTGAAGAAATCAAAACTCTAGGCTGGAAGGAAGAGGCACGATTTAATTAGAACCTTTTTCAGGAGGATTTGAGGCAGTTTGGAGAATCAGATTAGGCTTCTTTGAGGAGGTGGTGGTGAGTCTGATAGCTGAGGGATTAATAGGAGTCAACTAGGTGAAGCCATGTGTGTATGTGTGTGGTGGGGGCGGGTGGGAGATATACATATACAGAGGCCCTCTGGCAGGAGTGAGATGATGCTTTTAAGGAAATAATATGTGACAAAAGCACAAATATCAAGTAGGCAGGTAATTCGAAGTGCTCTGGGAGAGGTCAGGTTCAGAGTTCAAGGAGCTCAGGGGGCCTTTATACTGAAAGCATTGAAAAGTCTTATGCCATTGAAGGGTTTCTAAACTGTAGTGATTTTGTGCATCTGTGGTAGGGGTGGCAGGGGGTATGTAGTATTACCTGATTCTCATTAGTAAGAGGTCCCTCTCTCAGTATGGAGAAAAAACTGAAAGGGTGGGAGAGTGATAGCACAAACATATCTAAGGGAGTTTTGCAAGGGTCCAGGGAGACATAATGGCAAGTCAAGCTTGGGTAATGACAGGAAAGTTGGAGAGAGGCAGAAAGATACGTGGCAGGGAAACCAGCAGGTGCTAGTAACATGAGGAAGAGAGACAGAGATGTCAAGGATATTTTCCAGATTTCTGGTTTGTAAAATGAATGAATGGCAGCCCTATTTGCTAAAACGGAGGAACACTGGAGGAAGGACAGCTGTAGAGAAAATAGTCTTTGAGTTTGGTTCTGGACATGCTACATGAGGTGCTGCTGAAATTTTAAGTTGCAAAGTACCATGTATGAAGGTGTGGATTAGATGCTGATATAGTTCACTGCTCAGAGGAGGAGTCTAGCCTGGAGAAATGTTTGGTTTATCTGTGCATTGGTGGGATTTGATACCAAGGGGGAATTGGTAGCACTGATTAAAAGGAATAGAGGAAAAACTAGGAATACCAATATTTATTGGGTTGCTAAAAGATATTAAACCTCAAAGGAAACAGAAGCAGCCAGAGGAAAAAAAAGAAAGCTTTGAGAATGAGGGATGTCAGGAAATAAAATATAAATTGCTCAAGATCATCCCAATTTATATCTACTGTCCCAATACAGGTACTAATACAACCTCTATTACTTTCAAAAGTGTCACTGTTTACATGATACAATTTAGGGGCATAAATTTTGTGTCTCGGTCCTTTCACATGTTTGTTACACTTTTCCATCCTTGAATGTCCCTTCTCTTACCCATTACCAATCCCTATCAATTCTGCCTTACAGATCTAAGGCATAACCACTCTCTTCCATTTCTGCTGCTAATGCCCAAGTCCAAATCACACTCATCTCTTGTCTGTATTTCAGTAAACAGCTTTTCCTGGCTGCCTTCCAATATATTTTTTATGTAGCAGCCACCGTTAATAATTTCATCATAAATCAGATCGTGTCACTGCCCTGCAGAAAATGAAAGAATGAATGGTAACCTTCAAAAGCTTTCCACTGGCCTTAACATAAAAACAGAGCTCCTTAATAATGCCTATAATGTTTGCCAGGATACTGTATTGCACTGATTGTATATTAATCAAGCTTCATATTATTTCATCTATCTAGTCTCCCTAAACAATAGCACATATAAGATATTCTAAGCGGTGCACACTTCCCTAATGTTGTGTGTATACTTTCCTTGCTGAGAAATATTTAGTCCACTCCTTACTTGGTGAACTCCTTTTCATCATTAAGGTCTAAGTCTGAAAGCCAAGATGAGTCCTATACATACAGAGTCCAAATTAATTCTCCCTGTTATTCTCTTATACAATGTCCTGTTCATTCCTTTCATAGCAACTTTCATAATTACAATGATAAATTTATTTTTGTGTTTACATATCTATATAAATGTTTATATCTATCTTGTCAGTAGATTCTAATCCCAGTGAAGAGAGGAATAATGCCTGCGTTTTCAATATTGTATCTTAATCACACCACTTATCACATCTTCGGGTTCACAAAGTATGTTTCAAGAAATAATAATTGTGTTAAATGTGGGCTGAGCACTGTATTATTGTCCAGGTAAGGATTTTCTGGGTTAATGACCATTCTAGAATAAAAACTTACCAAGTAGACACAGTTTTGATATGTTATTCTTTGATTACCTAATAATGAATTAAAGCTTATGGACCTCAGATAGAAAGGTAACTGATACATCCCATTTGTGATGCTATAGTTTGAACTCGGATGTCAAGATTGTTTGTAAGGGAAGTGTGTGAATATGTTTTATGTACACTTTTTTAAAAGATTGGAGAGTATTTTCTGCATAAATACCTTTCATTTTCTTGGACACCAAAACCCCTGAATACCTTGCCCCCCAAATAACTCTTTGATTATTCTCCACTTTCTCGGTCAGCTCTAATAGAAGTCAGGAGATGGTCAGAGACAAAGGACAATCTCTCCAGAATAATCTGAAACAACTAGACACAGCCATGATACTGCTATAACAACTCTGAGATCTACTGATCTGCCTGAGCTAGATCTACTAGCCTAGTCTAGATCTACTTCCTCTAGCCTGAGCAAGTATGGCTTTCAAGAATATGTTTGTATCATCCTTCATCAATATTAGGGGGAAGCACCCATTTCCTGATTTCCAACCCTTAACTCACCTCTAGATTAGGATCCCGTCTTTCTCTTTTTACTAGGTCAGGGAGGTTGGAAGGCTAAAATGAACTTGCTCGAGCTTTATCCATCCTTTTACTTTGTGCTCCTTGAAAGCTATACTCATCTAGAAGGAAACAATCTGCTCTAACTTCACCTGTGCAGTTAGAACATTCATTTGTAATCTGTCAAATATAAGTATTACAGGCCAGGTACTGAAAATTCAAAAATGACAGATGAGGGGCGCCTGGGTGGCTTAGTCGGTTGAGCGTCCGACTTTCGCTTAGGTCATGATCTCGCGGTTCGTGGGTTCGAGCCCCGCGTCGGGCTCTGTGCTGACTGCCAGCTCAGAGCCTGGAGCCTGTTTCAGTCTGTGACTCCCTCTCTCCCTGACCCTCCCCTGCTCACACTGTCTCTCTCTCTCTCTCCTAGAAATAAATTAAAAAAAAAAAATTAAAAAAAATGACAGATGAAAAAGGCCAAAGTTCAGGAGAGGAAAATGAGTAGAATATTCATGAACCATTTGTAGGTAAATGGTTCTCTAGATACTCACAAAAGCATACAATTTATGTGTATGTTTGTGTGCATACACAAACACATTAAGCCTGGAGTCTCACAGGCTGATGACCAAAACTAACCTATATGAAGTGGAAATCCTCATCAATGGCCCATTTTTCTTTGTTCTATATTTTCCATCTCTGTGAATAATGGCTGTAACCACCCAGTTAGAAATATGGGTCACAAATGTGGGTCAAATCCTTGGTTTCTCCATCTGTCCCCTTCTTCCTATTTGTGTTAGTCCAGTTTCTTCAAGAAACAGACACCAAACAGGATTACATATGCAAGATATGAAGGGAAATGCACATGAGAAACGTGAAAGGGGTTGGGAGGATGGAAGACTTGTGAGATCTACATGCAGCTATAAATGCAAATGAAGGAGAGGAAAAGGGAAGGTGGGAAGGATGGAAGGCAGGGGAGGAAAGAGACAAGGAGGGAGGGAGGGAGGGAATTAATTAGTTTGGGTGGAAGCTTCTGAGACTGGTATAGTTCTAAGTAAACTTTGGCAAGACAAGCAGGGAATCTTTGAGCCAAAGTCACCCCATCAGAGGAGACTTACATTTCCTAGGAATTAGCTGGCTTATTACACTTGATACACTTAGTTTGGAGCTTCTAGTTATCCATGGGGCATGTGGGCTCAGTGAAATGCAGAGATGGACTTCAGTGTGTAGAGGCAAGGACTCCTGTCAATTGTACTCTCAGCAGTTGGCCACCTGGGAATCATATCTCAGGGCTGCCATACAATCCTCACTGGAGTTATTTTAGTAATGTCATCTCTCAACTAGACTAATGCCATAGTATCATCTCTAATCTCCCAGCCTTTAGTGTGGCCCACCCCCTAAATACACACATTTCGTTTCATAATAATTTATTCTCACTACAGCCAAAGTTTTGCTTTTGTCACTCTTTCTTTTACTGCATATTTGAGCATTTAATTACTCTGTTTACAAACGTCAATGGTTCCCCAGTATCCTTGAGATAAAATCTAAATGTTATATTTGACCACAAAACATTTCATGACTTAACATTCCTCTTGTAGTCTCATTTTTTTAAATATATTTTTTTATTTATTTCTAGGAGAGAGAGAGACAGCGTGAGCAGGGGAGTGTCAGAGAGAGAGGGAGATACAGATTCTGAAATAGGCTCCAGGCTCTGAGCTGACAGTCAACACAGAGCCCGATGCAGGGCTCGAACCCATGAGCCACGAGATCATGACCTAAGCGAAAGTCGGACGCTTAACCGACTAAGCCACCCAGGCGCCCCTGTAGTCTCATTTTTTAAAGGAATACATTTTATTTGACACAGCTACTTCTAAATGACTCGTCATTACCAACCCAAATTTTTCTCTCTGGTCTTTAAGTTTTGCAGGTACTATTCAGGCTACTTTAATGGCCTCCTCTATTTATTTCAAACTATCTTATTTCAGGTTTTGGCTGATATGTCATCTCCTCTAAGAAGTCGTTCCTAAGTCCCAAGGCAGGGTATCCTTATATGCGCTCTCATATAACATGTTCACCAAGCATGTTTTGCCCTGCATTGTGATTCTCATTTTGCTTGTCAGACTCTTTCATCAGTAGCAAACACTGGAATATTTCCTCACCCAGCTCAGTTTATGCTCTAAATATCTGTTGAACACATGAATAAATCAATCACATTTAATTGACATTATAATACTGAAAAGGAGTAACTAAACTGTTGATAATGAAGACCACTATTAAAAGTTTGCATTCAAATGAGTAGCAGAGAACTGGGACAGACTATTGTTACTCAGTGTTACAAGACAAAAAAGAAAAGAAAAAAGACAAAAAAGAAAGTTCCTAGTCTGAAGTAGGAAAAATACAATGTCTATGACTGGATTTTCATACAAACTAAAATATCTTTCTTATGAAATTTTTCACTATTAGCCTTTTATCTGCTGAATTTGGTGAAAAATGTATCAACTTACATGTGATATGAAACTGCGACTCTTCTAGACCTTAAGGCATATATATAACTGCAAATATAATATCGCATTTAAAGATTCCATATTCTTCAGGTTGAAAGAGGTTGGAGGTACCTAGATGATGAGGTGATATAACATTATGTCTCAGATAAAGTAAAACAAAATTTAAATATGATTACTCTTGGAGATTCAGAAATCCATAATTCTAAGTAGAATATGTAAACTTTAATGTCCAAGTATGACGGTCATCACAGCAGCTATATTGAGAGCTACTATTATCTTTCTCCTCTCTCAAGTCTTATTTCTACACTACTTAAAGTAACATTGTAGAAAATTCAATAATTATATCAACACTAAGTTTGGCTATATCCAGAATGCAATTTAGAGATTAGTCAGCTTTGTGACTCCTGGCTACCATAACGTCTTCATAACTTCATACGTATTATTATGACAACACGACAGCTAACATTTTGGGGTATACTAGATTTAAACTACACTCTTAGTTATCAGATATGTAAGCAATAATTTTTTTCTTATTTCACATTTGTCACTTGTACAGTATGATAATGAATACTGACATAAGAAAGGACATAAGGTTATAAAAGATGCTATAGTGTATATACTATTATTAAAGTCAAATTAAATAAGCTTTAGTTATATGACAATTTCAGTCTTCACAAAGGATAGAAACTACCTATAAAGGAAAGAAAAGATATGTTTTAGAATCAGATGGACTTGGTTGAAACTCAGTTTCATTAATTAAAAGCTTTATGCCCCTGATCATTTATTTAAATTCTCTGATCCTTAGTTTTCAACAGCCATAACCTGGGTCATCCAGACAGTAGAGATCACGGCAAAGCTGACTTGCTGAGGCTTTCCTGAGTGGTACAATGTAAGAGGAACAAGAGTGAGCAGAACAGAAGTATGAGTCAGGAAAGAAGGAAAGCATGTACAAAATGGTACATTATCAATTCGCCCACATCTTAAGGAAGAAAAAATTTAACAGGCAGTTTCTTGGTCATATGGGATGTCTTCCAGATAAGCTTTGTGGAAATATTGCATCTTGGAATGATCCACCAGAAAAATGAAAGGACAGAGATTTATCTTGTTGATCTTTTCTATCTCCTAAATCATTAAAATTCACCCAATGGGGCATTAATTTCTTCCACTTACAGGTTGGCTTTCCTCCAGGTGGCCCCAAGGCACACTGCTTCTTATGAGTCCAGAAGTGGTCAGAAGGAACCATATTATCTGTGAGTCCAGTCTGAATGGACCTGGACTCTGTGCAGCAAATGATACGTGTTGTTCAGGTACACAGGGATAGAAAATGACAGGAAATAATACTGACTGTCATAATGATGGTTATGACAGTGATAGCTATGGGCATTTTATCCATTCTTTCTTTTTTTAATCTTGACAAGAATTTATTATTCTAAATGTCAGAACTATTCTTGCTTGGGGGCTAAAATGATAAAGATGCAAATACTGCTCCCCAAGAGCTTATAGACATGTGTGGGTGTTTGTGTCTGTATTTGTTTGTGTGTATGCATTCAGGTCATTAAGATACACAGAAAAATTGTTGAGTAAACATGAACATGAGTAGTTTTATTTGTAAGGATAGAGTTCTCTCTTTTGGAAGTCAAAAACTGCTTGTGATTCTTATTGCATCTTAAGTTTCCAGTATTTCCCATTTCTTTGGAAATTGGAAAGTTCCCTGAATTTACCTCTTCCAGAAAAGAACCATGAAAAACAACTATAGAAAACACTGAGGTTTTCCATGACTTTAGTGAGACTTCTTCCTTTAGGATTTTGGTTTTTTTCGCAGTGATGAGTTAACACCAAGTTCAGGGTCAAGGTGATTCAAAGCCTACACATATTTTTTGTTTATTTTAAAGGTCCTGGAATTCATGACACATATGAGATGAAGTTTCTGGAGGCTGTTAAAATACCCAGCCTTATAATCCCAAGAGTCTAGTGTTAATCAGGGAAATACAATACCAAGGAAAATTGTCTTACCCTTTCCGCTTTTTCTAGTCCATCTTTATGTTCCTCTATCATCTTTGGGATGTGAATGTCATGGACTTGACAAAGAATTCAATGAAGCTGGTTTCTATTATTAGAGTTCAGATTACCCTCTAAAGAACCCAATATTCAAATATTTCCAAGAATAGTTCAGGAACCCTAGTTAAAACCAATCAACCACTGAGGGAAAAAAATTAAAAACTGCCTATGAGTCAACTTTTATCTGAAAAGAGTAAGCAGAGGGGCAGTCAGCCTAATCTAGCATAAATCAAAATCTGTACGAATTTACCACTATATTTATAGAAAGACTCTAGTTATAAGACAGCAGTGATTATGCCCCACTGTTTTACTTATTCACTTTCTTACTACTTTCTCTTATCTCCCTAATGGCTTGTCAGAGAAAAGACATCAAGTGTTTAAATAAGGACAAACCTATAAGAAAATAACTTCTTGATATTTTTAGAAAAGTCTGTGTATTACATTTAAAACTCATTACTGGACTGAGACTTGAGAACAGACAGAATTTTCTAACTTTTTTTCAATCACTGTGACTAATTTACAGATAGGAAGTAATGGGGACTGATAGAATTGTCTATTTTGTGTTTTAATTTTGAGAATTTTTCTTTTATTATTATTAGAGCCTTTTCTATCATGTGGTAACTAGCTATCACCCCCAAACATTGTCAAGATCATTTTAGATGTGGAACCAGAGTGCAGCTAGATGAGAAAGAGTGGCATGATGGGCAGGGTTTCTCTGAGGCAGGGTGAAAGTGCAATAAATCCATGTGATGAGGAAAAGGGATTAAAAACGAAAGAATATGATTAAATTTAGGCACATTAGCTCCAGCATATTTCTTTCTTTGTGGAATGAGGCTGTAAGTTAACAACTTAGAATCCTCTGACTGCCTGTCATTCCTTGGTTAAGAGTTGATTGTTCATGGAGACATAGTCATCTGTTGGCCACTAAGGTATCAAGGAATGCCTGTAACAATTCTGCCTTAGGCTTTGAGAGAAAAACTACTTCTAATAGTAACTCATTAAAATGTTCTTCAGTTAACTGAAAGAGTTAAGGTCCTTCCTCAGCCCCTGACATTCAGAGAGAGGGCCTAGGAATAATTGGGCCCTCTGAAAATTATCCTTTCAATTCTATAGTGAATATATTTTAAATTACTTCAAGAAAAGGAGAACAAATTAGTCCACGTAGAGGTTCATGTGAGATTTAAAATAGCTGTGGTTGCATCTTGCTCTTACTACATAACTTTATGACTTTGGATAAGTTAATGAAGTTAAACAATATTATCACTAGCTTTAACAGCTTAAACCTGCATAGAAGTGGACATTGCTGAAACAGTCCTAAGGCAGGACTATTTTATTACCATTGTTTGTTTGTTTTTTTTCCCATCATGTCCCTTTACCTGATGATGGTTGCTATGCCTGAAGTACTCCAATGGCAAATGTACTACCTTTATATACCTTCCATGACAAATACGGTTGAGAGAGAGAAAGAGAGAAAGGCAGTTTTAGAAGAACTTGGCATCCCAGGTAATGATGAAAATTAACTCATTAAAAAGGCATACTTAAATATTATAAGGTGGCATTTGTATAACATATTACTAAATGCTAGAGATATACAAAGTTTAGGCTGAACCTTTGCCTGTATATTTTAATCCACCAAATACATCAAGCCATCACCCTCACTTGTATACTGTAAACTCATGCGTGCAAAGCTCTGTTCTATAATGGTGGTTTTAAACCACAGAGACATTGGCAATGGCTGGGGTGGGAGATGTTACTGACCTGTATTGGGTAGAAGCCAAGAATACTACTAACTAAACATCCTACAATGCACAAGACAGCACACAGAAAGAAATAATTATTCAGTTCAAAGCATCAGTAGTTCCTGTGTTGAGAAACCTATGTGCTATACTTAGATAATCAAATGATATAAATCTTTTTTTTCCTCTCAAAGAACAATAACATAGAAAGTGGAAACACAGAAACAAAATAGATAAATGATTATGAAAGGTGATATATAGAGAGAGTATTGATTTAGTGATAGAAGCAATACATGACAATGTTACTGAGGAGGAAATGGGGAAGGAGGAATGCGAAGCCTGGAGAAGCTCACCCTGGTGAGGTGTTAATGAAAATCTAAGGCTGATAAGTAAAGAACAGGGCTTAAGGCCCACAGAACCAATATGCAGACATATCCTCAGGTATGAGGGGGAGCAAGTCTACCAGATGACTAGACTGGAGGCCTAAAGGAGTGGAAGGTGAGATTAAAACGAGGGGCGCCTGGCTGGCTCAGTTGGTTAAGCATCTGACCGGCTCAGGTTTCTTGTGTTCAAACCTCTCATTAGGTTCTGTGTTGACAGCTCAGAGCCTGGAGGCTGTTGCAGACGCAGTGTGTCCCTCTGTCTCTGCCCTTCCCTTGCTTATACTCTCTTCCTGTCTCTCAACAATAAATGTTAAAAAAAAAAATCAAAAAGTAAAATTTGTTTTCTTGTGGTCAAAACTACAAGAACATTCGACATTATCCTAAGAAATTTAGATAGCAGTCTATAAAATAATAGAGCGCCATAGAAGGTTTTTAAACAGCAAAATAAAATACTGCTAACTAGCGTTATGTTTCACAACTTCGTTATTTCTTTATTTTAGCATATCAGACTATTTACCCAAAGTTGTACCTACTTTACCTTTTTTTAAAACCATTTTGGACATTTTCCAGTTGCTTGAAATGATCTCAGCTGTATAAATGCCAAGGCTTTTAAAGGATCCACCAATTTATTTTACCCTACATCCAAGAAAGCTATGTATCTTAATTGTACTTGAAATAAAAGTCATATCTACTTGCTCTATTTGATCATATTCTACCTTGTAACAGAGTTATATATTTATATTTACTTTTGCGTTCACACTAAATTCCTGAAGCCAGGGAGTAGGGCTTATCCATCCTGGCCATTTAAGAGCTTGGTGAAGGTTTATTGACTGACCACCTGTGGGGATCCAGGAGAAAGTACACTCTGGAATTATGGGAAATATGCAGCAGGAATTGTTCATTTAATATTTGTCTATATTTAATTTCTTTTTTTAATTCCGGTATTTGTGGTGATCCTTAAGCATTAACAGTCAAGTAATGTTAACTTTACATTACAGTTGATAGTAGGGAAAGAAGGAAAACAGGTAGGATTATCTGAAAAGTCACAGGCAAAAACGCCAACAAAGGTCTCAAGCAGTTGTGAGCAAAAATGCAACAATGATTTTCCATCAAAAGATGATTTAAGTCTTACATGGAAGCCTGATCAATAGAATGCATAAAAACAGAGTTGATCTATCAGAAATGGTTCTTCTCTACTTCTTCCCACTATCCACTAAAACTCTAAGAACTTCCACCCATTTGTCTATGATTCAACTGTGAAGAGTTAAAAACCAACTGACAGAGCTCCTAAAAAGAGCAGAATGTTTTCATTTCAGTTCCATGCATGCCTCTAAAAAGATGGATGCTATGATATTTTGTTTTCATATTGTTTCCCTACTTTGGTTGAGGACCAATCTGAGGTCAATTTTACATAATATGAGTTCAGGTTTTCCTCTTAGGTAAAGAGACAGGGACATTCATTCTCAACTAGAAAACTGAAAAGTAGCAAGTAGCTGTTTCTAAGAAGGTCAAATTAGTTATATTGAAATGACCCTTTTTATTTTTTCCTAAGGAAATACCCAAATTTCATGTATATTACATGAGCAGAAATGAGAGTTTTTCTGTGAGGTTGGCAGAGTTGTTGACTTCACTATTTCTAGAAAAGGAGCGTTGATGGACCTTTGGTAAATCTGAATCAGATCCTCATGGTCACGTGTGTTCTCAGATGTGTGCTGACCATTCTCCCAACAACGCTTCTTCCTCCTACTCAAAGATAGCTGGGATGTAGGATGTTTATCTAAGTGGACTGTCTCCTACTTCTAAACCCATTAATTAGCACAGCACAGATAAAAGGCCAGGGATAAAATCCATTACTTGAGTAGGGAGATGCAGTACTCCAGTAGTCATTTGTTTTATATGCTTTGAATTTCTAAAATTATGAAAAAAAATAGCAACTTTTATTTCGGACTGAGCCAATGGAATCACAATTTTTGTTCTTCAATGTGCATGGTTTGCAGTGTGCTTTTTGCCTTTCCAGCTATCCCTTTGGGAAAAGGGAACAGAAGCATATTCCTACCATATTTCTTGTACCCATTGCGATCTGATCTACTTTTATGTAGTAATTATCAAAAGTGTGCAGGTTCATGTAACAATGGAGGCATTGAGTGGAAATGAACCTTAGATGCCTCTAGTGTTCCCTCCCTCTATCACTATTTAAAGGAGCTTCTAGGGGTACCTGGCTGGCTCAGTCCCTGGAGCATGTGACTCGATCTCGGAGCTGTAAATTTGAGCCCCATATCGGGTGTAGAGATTACTTTCAAAAAATAAAATATTTAAAAATAAATAAATAAAATAAATAAATAAAGGAGATTCTGGTTCTTTGATTAGAAGTGAGACTATGTTATTTCCTATCCCTAACTTCAAGGGACAATGCAATGAAAATAGCGAAAGAGAGGGATCAGGACAAGTATTAGTGAATTTAACTTAATGGCTTTTGGTAGTTATTCATTTTTTTTAAAGTTGATTAGTCTCTCTGTGATTCATGCCATGCTAGTTTTAGTTATGAAAGATGAGATGGTGAGTGATCTTGTACTTTTCAAACACACACACACACAAAATGCCTTTTCTTTGATTTCCTTAAAAACTGCATATGATTTTTCATCTGGTTTTTCCTCTTTTTCTTTCCCTTAGATTTTTTAGTAGTTTTATTTGTACTTTTGTGCAGAGACCTAGAAGAGAGGGAAGTAACATCAACCAAGTTTCAGCACTATTTAAAGCCCTAGTTTGTTATAATCTTGTAGCAGTGTATATACATATTAAAATTAATTTTATCTCTAATCTCTTTCAATTAAAAAGACAGGGTTGCCTTCAGCTTTATGAAATTTATGATATGAAACACCTTAGATATGCTAAAACTGTTAAACTGAATTTTATTTAGTATTTTGATTATAAATTAGGGAAATGGTACATTAACTCCTTTCTGAGGCTAAGATTAAAAAGGTTCCATTTATTTGCAGTTGTTGTAGTGTTTTGCAACATGTTATATTTATAATTGCCTTATTAAATCTTATACATTGTAAGTGATAATCATATTGCCCAGGGCTATAAAATCATCAAAATATATAATGGCATTTAAAGTTGTTGTATCTACAAATGGGAATTTTTATTTTTAGCTTTTTAATAATGTTTTCAGCTGAGTGTTGGAAACAATCATCAGCTATTCAGAAGGGAAATATTATTTCCACTAAGTATTTGGTAAGTGATATTAAGAGGAAATCGTAGTCAAATCTCAGCCAGATAAGCATAGACATTATAGAACAATTCCATTGTAGAAAAGAACTGAGTTTGGGCCATGGTTAGATGGAGACGGAGATAAAATCAAGTTCATAAGGCTAGTTCAAGGATCACTCTCTCAACTAGCAAACTCTCTTCCTCTCTTTTCTACTTAATTATGTTCATGAACCTGAATTCTAATACGCCAGTTTATGTCTCCTCCTTTTCTCTCACCACTCCCCTCTTACTTCTTGAAGAGAATGTTCTCAAGGTTTTATTTTTGAAACTAATCTCTACTTTCAGTTTTCCCATCAATATAACTTTTCAGTAGCATTATCTAAATGTAGAAGTGAATCCTAAATTAATAATTTACTTTTAGCTCAAATAGCTCTCCCAAGTTCCAAAGAAGCATCAACAATGGTTGGTTGAACATATTCTCTTGGAAATTTTCCTGATGCTTTTTTTCTCTCTTAAATTTACGATGTCCAGAAATAAACTCATCGTCTTCTCTAAACAAACTCCCTATTCTAACCAGTTAACCAGTGCACCAGAGCATCTCCAGGTTCAAAGGCAGGCAGGATTTTGACTAGGACTCAGTATAAAATTTCCTTCACTGAACTGTAGCACCAAGCCAGCTATCTAGGAATCAAAGACATAAACAAAATCAAGAACCTGAACAAAAAAGTCGACAACACAAGTAAGTGGGCACAGCCTCAAGTGCCTGTCTCTCTTCTATATGGAAGCATGATAAAATTCTGGTCTTCTGAGCATCCTGGACAAATTCATCAGGTCAGGGAAGCCCAGGAACAAAGTTTGTATTCCTTCCTTCTAGTGAGGTACTTTTTTCACAGTAAAGCTTGCAATTTATTTTTCTTATTTTATCACTGGGTTTACAGTAATCTTGTTGAAGGCTTTTCTACCAGAGGGACTGTCACCTTCCTGGCTGTTGCCCCAGCTTATAGCTTGGAAATCACCTTTGCTTCTTCCCTCTCTATTGTCTCCATATCCCATTAATTTCCAAGTCTTACTGATTCTGCTTCTGCACTGACCAACAACCTCTTTGCCTCTTCAACTTTTACATCTCATCTCTCTAATTTAAATAATTAATATCACCAAATGCCAGAAGTAGTAAGCTTCATCAGGCATATAAAAGCATTACTTAAAAGATCAGCTTGTATGCCTGTAAAGGTATTGTTGTTAAAACCAGGTTTATATAAGCTGGCAGAGCATGGGAAGAGTCCCACTGGTCCCTTAGCAACAGGATTTGTGTCTCCATATTGTCTAATGCAGACTAAGTGCTCATAAATACAATTGACTTAAATTCATATGTGTTTTGATTTATCTTCTGCAGGAATATTTCACTAATTGAGAATGTACTATAATAAATCACATGGCTTCCTTCATGAAGGATCATCACATGGGAGGTGTGGATTAATGAAGAAGAAATGGCATATTAAAATCTTTAAGTGTGAAAAACAGAATACAACTTCACTTGTTGGATAAAATTTTTCATAAGACATCACAGTATACCTAAAACAGCCCAGACTAAATTGTAAATATTTACTGGAGTCTCAAATGACAAACAATCCTTATTTATAAATGTTCAGCAGAGGAAAAAATAAATAAAGCCATGAACTATGAATCTATCATTTCTATTCCACCCTCAGGCAGAGTCTAAGACCCATCCTAAGTACATCTCAGGAGTATGCAAAGTTTGTCTTCATGATCCTATACAAGTATATTCTTCCCTATTTCATGCAATCAATATCCCACTGAAGAAAAAGCAACAGAATAATTTCTCAGCATATATTTTTCAAAGAACACATCTGGAAAAGAGAGTGGGAAGAGATGACGGATAAGACTTGGAAATGTGCAGTCCTGAAAACTAAAAAATTTTGTATTTGAGTGTGTCAGTCTATATACATTCACAAAAGCATTCAAATTACAAAGCAAAAATTAGAACTGTAAAATTTAAGCTCCCTAAAGCCTATTTTCAGTCAAAGATTTTGTCTTTTACAAACATGATATGTGGACCTCCTCACTAGAAAGAGCTGTTATCTCTTCTGAATCTTCTGTTTTGCTAGAACATTCTGCAATTATCCTAGGGAAAAGTGTGGACATGTCTAGTTAAACTAGATCTTGGGCTAGCAGGGCTTGGGGAACAGTAGAGGAAAAGCAGAAGGGCTGATTTAAAAATGCACCACTCTTGCTTTCTATTTAATGAAGATGAACAAAGCCTTCTGAATATCTAGGGAACTGAGGTGAGGACAGTAAGGTAAGTGGGGAGAAAACTAAAACAAAATAGCAAAAAATAAAACATAGGGGTGCCTGAGTGACTCAGTTGGCTAAGCATCCAACTCTTGATCTCAGCTCAGGTCTTGATCTCAGGGTTGTGAACTCAAGCCCCAGGTTGTGCTTTGCGCTGGACATGAAATTTACTTTAAAAAAATAAATTAATAAAAAATTAAAAAATAAACCTTATACAGAGCAAAAAATCCCTGGACTAGAAGTGAGGGCTGGTTCTACTAGTAATAAAATATCTCTCAAGGAATAATATTCTTTCTTCTGGGAATTCTGTGTACCTGTGTGGGGGGGGATGGGGGTGGGAGACAAAATCTGTAGAATTCCACCTTCAAGGTCCATCTGGAACCAATCTTCTAAGATCCCACAGCCTGATCTTTTTTAGTGCTTATTTGTTATTTTGAGAGAGAGCAAGGAGGGTAGTCACAGAGAGAGAGAGAGGGAGAGAGAGAATCCGAAGCAGGCTCCACACTGTCAGTGCAGAGCTTAACATGGGGCTCAATCACACCAACTATGAGATTATGACTTGAACCAAAACCAAGAGTCAGACATTTAACCAACTGAACCACCCACACATCCCCAGCCTGATGGTTTTCTAAGACAGGGATACTCTGGAATTCTGTCTTCATTTATACTGGGCTCTTTCTCCCAATATTGTCTTGTTTCCTTGGCAGACTTGAGGCTGTGAGAGTAGAAACATGGACTGAAAGGAAAACTTCTATCTGCTGAGGAGGTGTTTACATTCACAGTGAGATTCAAGGACTGTTAAGAGAAGTCTTAGACCAGTTAAATAATTTATGTTCTATCCACACAATGAAGTAAAAAGATAGAAGGAAGATCACTATATGTTGCTACAGCACACTGTTCAAGACCTATTATTAAAATTAAAAAGCAAGGTGCAAGAGAATGTGTAGTACGTTAAGATTTTTTTTAGAAGGAGATAGGTATACATATACATATATGTACTTATGTTTTCAGAATGAAATGATGGGCATAAATAAAAGCTAATACAACGAAAACTAGAGTTCTTTGAATGAATCTTGATTACAATGTTTGATTTGGAACAATTTAAATATTTTACTTTTATTTTATTGTATTTAATCAAACAGAAAATTTATCGTGAATTAACAACAAATGGACCTGACTATATTTCAAGTTGGAGGCAAATCTACACAGAAAATTATTTCAAGTGATTTTAAAATATAGTGATTTGTCTATCCTAAGGACTATAAAGAGTGAGCACCCACACATATGTAGTAATCCTTAAATGAAGTCATTGAGTTATCGCAGTGATCTGGTGTTTATTCTAATATAATTGAGAACTAAAGTCTTCAGAGTAAGTAAAAAGAGATGCAAACAAAATCAAAGCAATTAATGAATGAACTCATACTAATCTAAAATATATCTTAGGGGTCCTAGATTCCAGCCTCAGGGCCATTTCCTTGGTTATATATTCAATTTTTATCTTAAACTCTAAGCAGAAGTATGCTTATTAGATTAGTCAGGGTCAATGAGGAATGCTTGAAAAAACGGGAAAAAGGAAAATAGCGTAATAGAAGTATATAGCTATCTGTTTGCACACGTACTTTGCACTAGCTGCTGTGCTAAGAGCTTTCCAAGCATTCTCTCATTAAATATCCCCCCAAATCTTAGGATGTAGGTGGAATAATGATCCCCATCTGTGAGCACTAAGCTTTCCAGATTTTAGGTAAATTTTGATGTGGAAAGCAAACAGGTTTCGAGTAAAAAACTTTGGTTTCAGACTTCACTGAATTTGAAACTGAATTTTATTTGTAAACATTTACTTATGTTACTTCAACACTTCAAAACCTTGATTTCCTCAAAGTCAAGAATAAATATTTTGATATCACAGAGAATTAACCTGGGAATCTAGGCTGACTGATTTGCCTTCTTTTGGAAAAGGTAGCAGTGTGTTTTTAGTGAAAAGACGTTACAAGAATAACTTTAAGAACAATTTCTATTTATGTAATAGGTTTCTTCCATGAAGACCCTAAAGAAAAATTCCTGTAGTGGCTTTAGGCATCTTTCTGCGAGAAAGTGACCAAGTACCAAGAAGATGTAGATCCCAACAAAATGTATGAGTTGCTAGTTAGTTCACATTGGGAGGGGAAACACAAAGTAGCTGAACTATATAAAGAAAATTCACTTCCTTTCTTCAAAGAGAAATTTTGCTTTTACCAAAAAAGTGCTCAGACCATTGAAATTCCTTTCTTCCTCAAAATTCTTTTCTTCCCATGGATTCTTTCTCCTCTCGGGTTTGGCTCCTACCATTTCTTTTCTCATGCTTCATCTGTGTCCCTTCTGTACTGAATTATCTCCATCAGTATAAACAAGTATAGTCTCTTATCTGTCTACAAAATCTATTTTAATTCCACTTAATTCCATCTGCTATAGCTACTGGCCCATTTCTCCATGTTTTTCATAGCAAAACTAATCAAAACATGTGCTTTCTCTCTCTCCATACACCCTTTTCTTATGCCCTCCAAATGGACTTCTATGCCCACAGATCTATAAAACTGCTTTTAAAGGTAACCAATAACTAGTAACTAATAACCTTAATAACTCCAATGGTCAGGTTTCTTCCCTCTATTGCATCACTATTTCACACATCCCTACCATCTCCTCCTTGCCAAACTTTAGGTCCTGTTGAAGGCAGAGTCCATTTTGGAGAAAGTTGATTTTGTTTGACCAGCACTGAGACGCCTTATAAGCTAGTGGCTTTCTTGATCTCCCCATTTTCCATCTCTTCCACCGCCTATGTCTATGTGTCAAACATACCAATTTTCCATTTATCTAAGGCCTACTCTTCCATCAAGTATTATTTTGATCCTATCCTCCTTTATGTGATTACCCTTGTCCTAGAGTTGTGTTATTACTCATACTACTACCTAGATGGCATTGTAAATGCTATCATGTGTTGAGATGTTTTTGAAGCACACGTACTCTACCTATTATCTATCTGTCTGTCTATCTATCTATCTACGTATCTATTTATCTGTCATCTACCTCTCTTCTATCACTCCATCTATCCATCCTAGACTTAAGCTTCTTTGTACAAAAGTTTTATTTTTAACGTTTTGGTTTTGTGTCATAAGAATATGCATTTAACCCAAAACCATTTGTCAGAAAAAGTAATTTTCCCTGATTGTACTATAGTGTCATACATGTCATAAATTAAGTGACTGAATTTACTGGGTCTGTTACTACACTGTTGAATTTGTTCCACTATTATAAATAATGCTGCAAAAAACAAACAAAACAAAACAGGAGTGCATGTATCTTTTGGAATTAGTGTTTTCATTTACTTCAACTAAATACCCCGTAGTAGAATTACTGGATCATATGGTATTTCTAATGTTAACTTTTGAGGAAACTTCATGTTGTTCTCCACAGTCTTTGCAGTAATTTACACAGGATTCCCTTTTTTCTATATCCGTTCCAACACTTGTTATTTCTTCTCTTTTTTTATACTAGCCATTCTTACTGTTGCGAGGTGATATCTGACTATGGTTTTGATTTGCATTTCCCTGATGATTAGTGATGTTGAGCAACTTTTCCTGTTGGCCATTAGTCTTTGGGAAAAAAAAAATGCCTATTCAGGTCCTCAGCCCCTTGTTTAGTAGAATTATATGGGGTTTTTTGTTTGTTGGTGTTGAGTTGCATTAGTCCTTCATATGTTTTGGATATTGGCATCTTATCAGATATATTATTTGCAAATATCTTCCCTTATTTAGTATGTTGCCTTTTAAAAGTTTTGGCATTTCCTTTGCTGGACAAAATCTTTTTTTTGTTGGTGTACCCCAATAGTTTATTTTTGTTTTTGTTTCCTTTGCCCAAGAAGATATATCCATAAATATGCTGCTAAGGCAGATGTGCAAGAGACTATTGCCTATGTTTTCTTTCAGGAATTTATGGTTTCAGGTTTAACACTGCAGCATTATTTGCAAGAGCCAAGATATGGATGCAACCTAAATGTCCTTTGATAGATGACTTGGTTAAAAAAAAAAAAGATATATGTTTTGTACAGTGCAATATTACAGCAATAAAAAAGAAATGAGATGTTGCCATTTGTGACAATATAGATGGACTTAGAGGGTATTACACTAAGTGAAAGGTCAGACAGAGAAGGACAGATATCATATGATTTAATTTATATGTTAAATCTAAAACGAAGCAAAACAAAACAAATGAACAAACAGAAAGCAAAAACAGAGTCATACATAGTAGAACAAAGTGGTTCTAGGGGAAGAATTCAGAGGGGAAGGGTTTGGGGGAGTGGGTGAAATAGGTGACGGCAATTAAGAAATACAAATTTAAAATTATAAAACAAATAAGTCACAAGGATGAAAAGCATAGCATAGGGGATATGGTCAATAACACTGTAATAACACTGTATGGTAACATGTGGTAATTACACTTGTAGTAAGTATTATGTAATGTGTAGAATTATTGAATCACTGTGTTGCACCCCTGAAACTAATATAACAGGGTACATCAACTATACTTCAATAATAATTATTTTTAAAATAAACAAAAAGTAAAAGAATGTAAAAGATATAGTATACAAAGATTAATAAAGAAACAAAAACTACTATGTTAATATCAAACAAAGCAGACTATGGAGAGGAGAAAATTACTAGAGACAGATTTCATAATCATGCAAAAAAAAATTAAGTCATGAGGAAAACATAGCCTTCCTGAATGTGTACGCACCAAACAATGGAGTTTCAAAATGCATTGAACAAAATCTCACAAGCTAAAAGAAGTAGGAAAATTAAAATTATAGTTAGGGATTTTAATACCCCAATCTCGGCAACTGATAGAACTATGAGAGAGAAAATAAGCATTGATACAGAACTAACAGTACTATCAATCTAGAGAATCTAATTGAGTCTGAAAAAGCCTTGTGGTAAATGATATATCTCTGTATCTTGATTATGGTGACAGTTGTACAAATTACACCTGTGATAAAATTGCATAAAGCAACACACACACACACACACACACACACACACACACACAATGAGTCCATAAATAACTGTCTAAAGAAATCTAACTAAGCCCTATGAACTGTACCAATGCCAATTTCCAGGCACTGATACTCTATTATAATTATGCAAGATACCAGCACTGGAGGAAGTTAAGTGAAGGGCTCTTGGACTCTTGCTATACATTTCCTTGAAACTTAGTGTAAATTTACAATCGTTTCAACATAAAAGGTTTTTTTTTTTAAGACAGGAAAGAAAAATACCTAAAGAATACGTGAAGAATGGTACCAGCATTCAAATCCAACTGGTGTCTCTTCAGGTTACACTACTAAGGAGAAGTTCTCATAGTAAATTTGTAATTAGTACATTTTTAGTAAATTAGTAAATAATAAATGTTTTATTATTTATCCAAATAACTGTCACAAAGACATCTCAATTCTTCACCTTTGTCTGCTAGTGAAGATATTTATGAAATACTGATCCATTGACAAACTTTCTAAGGCAAATAATACAATTCAAATTACTAGAAATCAAATAAGGCTGCCTTACAGATACCATGTCCTGAAAATCATCAAAGTCAGTTGATCTTTTGTCTTTGGACAGAATTGCCAGCAAGGTGTAACTCTTGTATAGGATGAAAGAAATAGAGCTTGCTTTAATCCTTCCAGGGTCATGTCCAGCTTTAGCCACAAGCTCAGTCAAGAACATGTTCACAGCCTTTATTTTAAAAATAAATAAATAAGATGATATTACAACTTTCCACAGTCCTCCTTTCTCTTTAGATATCTTTCATTCCTAAAATATGGCTTTAAAAAATTTTTGATAAATTGTATTCGATAGTTTAAACAGCTATTTGGTGGCAATATGTTCAGCTGTCCTTATTTAATATTTTACTTTTACAGGATAAATCACTTGAGAGGAAAGTCAGCTCAAAAATATCTAGACAAAAGTAACTCAAGCCTCAAACACTCCACAAGAATAAAGGCTGAACTCAAATTTCTGTAAATTAATCCACACAATAATCAAGAAATCTACACAGTAAGTTGAATGGTGTTGCATGAACCATATAAAAGTTTCATCTGCAGCTACAAAATTTTCCCTTTTCTGTAATCTATATTCATTTTTAAAAGTCAGGCTAAACAGAATTCTACAATTTCATAAATTATCAAGCCATTTTAGGGTGCATAATTAATTAGATTGTTCTGTCCCATATTTATGAGGGTTATTCATGCACAGTATGAGATAATCATAAATTATTTTGTTAACAAAATCTCGAGAGACTTTTTAAAGAGCTTTCCCTTGAGTAGCTTCCCTTGGTGCGACTGCTGTCTGATTTCCCCCCCCCCCCTTTGGTTAAATCAGGAACGAGCTATTTATGACTTTGTAATTATAAAAGTAATCTGAAAAATACTGAGGCAATCTGCAAAGGAGGTGCAAAGCAATCTTAGGATTCAGAATTTTCACGTTTGATACAAGTTAATGAAGACAACGAAAGGATATTTGTAGATTTGATGTCTATATTTATATTTAAGTTTCTCCATGAGTTGCAGCTGTATCTTGCTCTGCATTTCTTGGCACAAAATTTATAAAAGCCCTGAGGTTTTTTATAATTTTGCTGAAGCAACTTTTAAAAAGCATTGGTCCAAGCGAAGTTCATGACCATAAATATGAGAAAGGAAAGGGAAGGTTTTTTTCCTAAAAAATATAAGGCCAAAATACATCAAATGATATTTAATTGGGACTGGAAATACTCCAAGTTTGACTTTCAAAAAAAAAAGCTTTGATTTACAATAGTTCATGTTGGGCTCATGTTGAGCCTGCCAAAAATCCAAGCTAGATCAGAGCCTTTTTTGAAATAAACACAAGCTTAATCTGCTGTAGGTATTTTCAAACTCCCACTGCTTTAGTTATAACATCATCTGTTACTGAATGATTTATAAATCACCCTCTATAGACAAATTTCTACAAGATGGAGGGTGAGATATTTTAACCTGAGGACATAAGGACACATCTAACTCATACATTAAAGCCACGTTTAAAACAACTCTTCTTGGAAACGAACAAGACATTACCTGCCCACACTTTGTCAGGACTGTGATTGTATCTGAAAATGTACAGTACATAAAATGTTCCTTCCTTGTTCCTCAGTGATCAGTGAATAAACGTTCATTGTTATCATTACCCAGTGCCAATGGAAGACTTATTACTTACAGCCTGCAGTGTGCCAGGCACTCTGACAAGGGCTTTCAGGGAACAATTCAGATTTTGGATGCAAGTCAGACCCTAGGGCTTGAATCCCGGCTCCCCCATTCAGCTGCTATGGACCTTGGACAAGTTACCTAACTTCTCTGTGCTTTACCTTCTCCTCTGATAAAATGGAGATAATAATAGTGCCTGCTTCTTAGGACTGTTGTGAAGAAGAAATAAGTTAATACACATAAATCCATTAGAACAGGGCCTGGCATGAAAGCATTTATTAAGTGTTAATTACTATTGCTCCTCTTACCATTATTTTACCCATGTTACAGAGGACAAAGCTGAAGTTAATTGATTTTCCTAGGTCATATGACATTTGAATACTGGCTTATCCGACACCACGGTCTCTGTGCCTAATCACAACCTTGGATGGCCTCTTAGAAGCATTGCTCATTCTCCCACATGAAACAAAAAATAATTTTTTTAATTAGGACTTTTTTTTTGTTACATTCTCTGATATTCATCCTTCAGTTAGTTTGGACCTTCAACAGATCTAAAAAACAGTTGTGCCTATGAACTTTCATGAAAGAAATAACCTACCCAATAATCTGTATAAATTTTCAGGGAATCACTGAAAATGGATACTAGTTTATGAGGTTCAGCTGTATTCACAGGAGCTGATATACCTCCTAACTTCCTGAAAATTTCTACACAATGCTAGTTAGTGCATCTAGATGAAAAGTGGTTGAATGAGTAATAAAAGAGTAGCAACTCAAGGTAAAAACTTCTTATAAATATCCAATCTTTAAAGTTGTTAGGTCCACAAAAAATATCTACTGGTTTCACTTGTAGGAAGATCACTTTTATAACAATAATACAGGTCTGGGACAGACCCTCCAGTTTCAAATCTTCATTCTACCTGTGTGATCTTAGATAAGTATTTAGCTGAGCCTTTCATTTTACATACCAGCCATATTTCTGTAAAAATTACATAGTGCTATAATGCTTCTAAAGCATTTATCACAGAACCTGAATATTTGCAAATACTCAATAAATATCATCTGCTACTATCAGTGGCGGTGATGGTATTGTTATTATTTACATCATGCTAACTAGTTTTAAGTCAGATTGTTTTCCTTCCTAAACACATTATGAACATGATCCATAAAAAATAAATACAGATTCTAAAAAATTGGGACTTCTACAGTTCTTCAGAAGGCAAATTTATAAATTCTTTATATTGGTACATGGATAGAACTGTAAGAGAGATTCTCTGCTAAAAAGTCCCATATATCTGGGGGCACCTGGGTGGCTCGGTCAGTTGAGCATCTGACTTTGGCTCAGGTCATGATCTCAGAGTTAGTGAGTTTGAGCCCTACGTTAGTGAGTTTGGGCTCTGTGCTGACAGGTCAGAGTCTGGGGCCTGCTTCATGTTCTATGTTTCCCTTTTTCTCTGCCACTTCCCCACTTATGCTGGCTGTCTGTCTCTCTCTCTCAAAAATAAATAAACATTAAAAATACCATGTATCTGAAACAACAGGAAATGACTACATTATAAAGCACAACTATTTTCTCCACTTTACAGTTCAGCCCAGAGAACTTAAGCAGCTGGGTCTAATGTGGTTTCAAATCCAGCCTGTAGCATCTAAGAACCTGCCTCAGGGAGGAGGGTCATAAGCAGTTTTGTGTCCCTCCAGGGATTTTGTGATAGTGTTGCAATTGGAGAGAGCACTATAGAAACAGGCAGGGTAAATGTCCCAAGACAAAATATGAAAAGTCCTTAAGAAAGGAATGCAGAACAATTAAGTTATTTGCCATCTTGTTGGTGGCAATTGCTCTGTGCAATAATGAACTGAAATCTAATTATTATTATTAAGCAATTATATAGCACTTTATTTTTTACAAGTGCTTTACAAGAATTTTTTTATTAGATATTTATCACAATAACCCTGTGAAGGAGGTCAGAATATCTCCAAGGAAGAAAAGATGAAACTTTTTTTTTCTTGAAACATCTTACAATAAAATGCACCAATTTTCCTAGTGCTAAATATAAAAGTTTTATGTTGTGATTTGCTTTGGTGCTCTAACACATGACCTGGTTTAATAAGGTGCAATTTGGAATCACCCTGCTTCTTAACTGCCAGATGCAATAGCTGAGAAAGTCATGCACCCTCAGGGACTATACAAATAATCATAGAAATAAAAAATGTGAGGAATAGATAATAAATAGCACAGAAAGTCAGAAAAGAAATGGTTAATAAACTCTTGGAAACTGTTTAATCAGACCCAGTAAAAACAAGGAACATTTTCATTGCTTTACAATTCTACAAACACTTTTAGTCAAAGTATATTAATTAATGTCTTGTTTAATTATAAGTAGTCTTAAGAAGTAAAAAAAAAACCCATTTTCATAGATGGCAGAAAATGGAATTTAACGAGGTAAATAACCAGCTCAAAGTAACACAACTAGGAGTTAATAAGGCTGGTAGTTGATACAGTCTTCTTAATCTAGACTAAGCTAGACCCATTTAACCTATTGGTTTATTATAAGTGGTATAACCAATTTACCTACTAATGTTGACAGGTTACACAGAAGAGTAGAATTCCCCCCCCCCCTTGCAAAACTGTCCATGTAAACCAGCTTCCTGCATAAATCACCTCCCCTCAAAGTGTGTTACTCCAGTTTCTAGGAGCATGATTCACATTATACTTGGATATCGGTCCTAGGAGAATGAGAAATGATGGCATTCTGGAATCCTGACGCTGCCACTGGTAGTGCAGGTAGCTGTCTATGTGCCACCTGTGTCACTGTATATTTACCTGGACAGTGTTTGGAATGATATAGAAACCATCAGTTACCCTCTGAACAGTCAAAGTGCATTGCTCTCTAGAACGCCAAAGAAATGGAGTTGCCAGCAGATAAGGAAGCCTTGGGAAGAGAAGCTTTGTGTTGCAATAGCATAGAACAAAAATGGAGGCTTCTCTGTGAGACTATATATTACTGGCTGCGTCAGGTAGGAATTCCTGACCTCCTTTAATTGGTGTGTTTTTCCCTTATGAAGCACTGTGCTGCCACAGGATACACACATGGGAGACTTTTACAGACAGTGCTGTGGACAGATGGACTCCAGACAGAGAGGAGCAGGTGTGAAGCCAAAGAGGAAAGAAATAGGGAGTCTTGTCAGCACCCACAGGGACTTTGCGTGGCAGGAGGAAGAAATTCTGTACCCAGCAGCCAAGAGCCAAAGCAGACCCTAAGGGACCAATGCAATGGAAGAAAAAGATCTGGGGCCAGGAGATGGCTCAGAGCGAAACGCTGGGCCGCTGCTCTTCCTCTTTGCATTATGTGCAGGACTACGTGTTTGCGCTCTGTTTGCTCTCTTCCCTTGCCTTTCAGTCTAAGTGCACTTGCTGTTGTCATGCTGCAAAAGCAAGGTCTCAAGAAAACATCCAGTGCAAGGAGTGTCTTAGACTTCAGACAAAATCTTTTGGAAACAAAAAGTTAAAACGATGGGATTCTTCTGTTGGATGCAGAAATCTCTAGCCCAAAGTTTCAAATGTAAGCTTCTCTGGTGTCAAGAAACATGATTCAGACTTTTCCATGTCAGGCATGAGGCAGATGCTTAATGTTGATTAACCTGTGGCCTGAACACAGACTTCAGGAAGCAGAAGAGCCAGTATATGTTGCCAGAGGTATTGACTTTGCAAAATATTCCAGCTTCCTTTTTTTAAATTTAATTTTTTTTAAATGATTATTTTTTAAATATAATTTATTGTCAAATTGGCTAACATACAATATATACAGTGTACCAGTGTGCTCTTGGTTTTGGAGGTAGATTGCCATGGTTCATCACTTACATACAACACCCAGGGCTCCTCCCAACAAGTGCCCTCCTAAATGCCCATCCCCCATTTCCCCCTCTCCCCCACCCCGCCATCAACCCTCAGTTTGTTCTCTGTATTTAAGAGTCTCTTGGGGAGCCTGGGTGGCTTAGTTGGTTAAGCGTCTGACTTTTGCTTGGGTCATGATCTCGCGGTTCGTGGGTTCGAGCCCCGCGTCGGGCTCTGTGCTGACTGCCAGCTCAGAGCCTGGAGCCTGTTTCAGTCTGTGACTCCCTCTCTCTCTGACCCTCCCCTGCTCACGCTGTCTCTCTCTCTCTCCTAGAAATAAACAAACAAACAAAAAAGAGTCTCTTATGGTTTGCCTCATTCCCTCTCTGTTTGTAACTATTTTCCCCCTTCCCTTCCCCCATGGTCTTCTGTTAAGTTTCTCAAGTTCCACATATGAGTGAAAACATATGACATCTGTCTGTCTCTGACTGACTTATTTCACTTAGCATAATACTTTCTAGTTCCATCCACGTTGCTGCAAACGGCCAGATTTCATTCTTTCTCATTTCCAGCCTCCTTTTTTAAAACAGGCATGTTTTTAAAGCAGCAGTCCTGCAGTATTTATCCCCAAATTTTTAAAAAGTTTGTCTTCCTTCATGTCATACAGATATATTAGGTATATATTTTTTTGAGTTTAATTCTATAACCATCCCAGAAAACTGACACATTAGGATGTGGAGCCAGATGCTAAAGGGGAAATGAGGGTTTGTTTGCTCGTTTTCCTTTAAGAAAAGTAAAGCAAACCACACACAGCAAAAATTAACTTAGGGAACTTTAGTTATAAACTCTACATGCACAAGTGTTTTTTAAGTGGCTATTAAAAGTACTTTATGGTGCTATTTCTAAAACAAACAATGTTTTTCTATATTATAATGTGTTAATACTAATGATGATTAAAGAGAAATAATCATATAAAATAATTACCATGACTATGTAAAGTCGCTTTGCCCAAGGGCAGATTCACGTTCCAAGAGCAACTCTTTTCCCCAAAGACTGTCAGGTTTTCCAATTTCTCTATTAAGAGCTTTGTCCATCTTTGTGGGAGAGATTTGGCCCAGCTTGGGGAAGAGAAGGGCATGGGGGATGGTTACCCAGCTCTTTATTTTCTTGGTGAGAGGTGGAACACCTTCTGCCTGTGCATTCTCTTTGTGGAGATCGGCGATTAGACCCTTTACTCCCTGGAGCTTTGGGGCAGCTGTCAGGAGCACAGCCCACTCCAGGGCCTCAGAGCTGCATTTTGATTGTGCAGATGAAGGAAACTGCCTCAGCGCCTCATAGGAGTTGGAGACAGTGAGGTGGAGGCTAGATAATATGTAGCTTTTTCCTATAGCCTTTATAATTTGGCAACTATTCTCAACTTTGTTTATTTCAGGTCTGATACCCCAAATGAGGACAATTCAACTGAATAATTCATCCAGCAGAACCTAGAATATGTAGTCAATTATGTGATGAACTTAGTCAAATGTTTCTTGACTGTTTATAGATAATGCATTCAGATATATAAGCGAATGAAGATAGATACTGATATATAATTGTTCTGTGTATGTATGCATACACACAGTTTTGAAAGCTATGTTGTTTCTTTTATGATTCATCTTGTAAATATTTAAAATATATACCTAATATCAGAAGAATTTATTTAGGCACATAACATTTTTGCCTCTATTTGTCCCAAATTATCTCTTTTATCTATTATAATAACCAGAATGGTTGTTTTTTGGGGGGTTTTTTTTTGGGTTTTTTTTGTTTTTTTTTTTCTTGCATTATAAGCCATGTAAAAATGTGTCACACAATTTAGGATTCAGAGTATTAACATTCTCAGCTAGACTTTTAACCCCTTGAAAACCCAGGTTCAATCTTAATTTCTTTGTACTTCTAGCCAAATTAGATTTACAAATGTGCACTTAAAATGCTTAGTAATTTGGCGTGCCTATGTGTACATTAGCAAATGTTGCCAGGTTGAATGAAACAGGATGCCATGTTGCCTATCTTATGAATGGACCATTCTCCTAAAAGCAATGCAACTCTGGATCCACAGGACCACCTGCAGATTTTACCAGAACTGATCTAGACCATTGCTTCTGTTTCTTACTTTTCTCACTTCTTTTACCAATGTCTTAGGCTGGGAGAAGTTGGTAAAATAACTAGTTTGTGTTTTGACAAATTGAGACTTATAGGACATATATTTACCTAAGGACTCTTGGAATATCACACAAGCTAAAGTTTGTCTTCAGGGAAAGTATATTTCCAATAGGGCTAGCCAAAGCACTTAATTTTAGAATTTTAGCTTCTCTCTATTGAGAAAACTAAAAAAAACTTGTGTCAAAGTACTTAATTCCATCAAATTACTCTTCTGGGGTACTTCTATAATGAGTATGTTTGGTTGAAGAAATAAACCCTTAATTGAAACAAAATACAAAAAAAATGCAAAACCATGAGCTTAAATGCACTTATTAAACTATTTCAGTGATTTTGGTTTGGGGGATTAAACATTGTGACAGAATATATAGCAATTTCTAATTTGCATTCTCTGCCAGATATCTATACCAGTGTCTGAGGATTCCTTTAACTGTCCCCAAGCTTTTAAAACACAGAGAACATGAAGGAAAAGGCCTGAAGAGGAACTCAGAGAGAGGAGGCAGCTGCCATACTTGCCTCCCTCCTTACAACTCTTCCTTTTCAAATACTGTCAGAATGGAAGGTGCTAAAGGCTCTTCTGATTTTCCTTGAGCCTTAGTCTTTGCATGAATCTGTGACCCCATGGCCTCAGAAACTGGTCAAGAAGTTAAAATATATTTTTTCTTGGGGCACCTAGGTGGCTCAGTCGGTTAAGTGCTCGTCTGACTTCAGCTCAGGTCATGATCTTATGGTTCATGAGTTTGAGACCTGCACCAGGCTCTGTGCTGACAGCTCAGAGGCTGGAGCCTGCTTCAGATTCTATGTCTCCCTCTATTTCTACCTGTCTCCTGCTCACACTCTGTTCTTTCTCTCAAAAATAAATAAACATTTAAAAAATATTAAGAAAAAAGAAGTTAAATATATTTTTTTCCTTAAACAGTCTTCTTTCATGAAAGGGGCACACTATTGACTCATTTACTGCTGTCTGTTGTTTCAATAAGCAAAACACAGTCTGTAAATGAAATGCAATGAATATAGTAATATTTTTTATAATACACTTTTTCAAAAAATTAAGGCAGCTGTAGAAACTTAAACTGATGACTAAACATTTACATTTGCACATTGCATCTCCTCAAATATTTGCAGGTGCATCAAGGCTCCCACTTGGGGCCCTTTGTCAAGAAGGTACAGTACCCTCTTGCTCCAATATAGATGACAGTGGGATGGGCCTGCCTCTAGGTCAGTGCTCTTTCCTTCCATGGGAGTCTTCCAGTTCCACCTCAAGCCTGAATCTGAAGCCAGCATCTCTAGTGCCTTGAAATCCTTTATTATCCCAGTTTGGAGTACATCGTTGAAACTCTTAAGTTTTGTCCAGAGATAAATCTGGAGGAAATTGGGAAGAAGGCTATGTGTTCCCAGGGCAATATCCCTCTTCTTCCACTGCCCTCTCCTCACCACTGGTGATCACATGAACCTTTGGAACCTGTCACCTGTGACTCCCCAACCCTTGCCCCACCAGAGGCATCCTGGGACCTGGTCTGTCCTCCTGCCCCAAGGCACTCTCACAATAATGACCGGTTAATAAATGGTAGCTGTGTGTCAGTCCCTGAGCTGGTGCATCACATAGTAGGGGTTATCTCATTTCCACAACAAACTGATGGGGCTGGTGTTACTATCCAGGCATCTTAGATGAAGCGATAGGAATTCACAGAAGTTCAGTGGCTTCCAAACAATCACAGACCTCAGGAGAGGTCACAAACCAATGGAAGCCCATGATTCCAGCTGGTAATGGAGTGATGAGACACTATCCTCTGCACCTTGCAAAGGAGAACTGAAACCACTAAAGGTAGTCAGTGTCATGGTAATGTAAGGGGCTCTTTTGCCATGCATTAAAATTCTTCCTTGGACTATCCTAAATACAGTAGAGACCCATTATATAACCTGTACTTTTAGTTTTCTTCATTTTTGTAGGCCTGGGAGTGGGAGAATAAGAGTCTGTCTTGGATGCCTCGAAATCCTGCAGACTGACAGTACGGTTTAGGAGTGTTTGGGCAGTAGAAGGCTGCTGAGCTTAGGAATTAGACCACCCTGTTCAAAGATATTTGAGTTAGGGGCACCTGGGTGGCTCAGTCTGTTAAGCGTCCAGTTCTTGTTTTCGGCTCAGATTGTGATCTCACGACTCTCAAGATCGAGGCCTGCCTGGCTCTGTGTTCAAAGTGTGGAGGCTGCTTGGGATTCTCTCTCCCTCTCTCTCTCTCTGCCCCTCCCCAGCTGGCATGCTTTCTCCCTCTCTCAAAATAAGTAAATAAACTTAAAAAAAAAAGATATCAAAGACATTTAAATTAAAATGAGGCTGCTGGTGGCAAGCTGGGAGAAGGGATTTTCCTCTTTCATACTGAAGCCTTACATCTACCCAGAAACAAGGCAGGAAATGGTTATATCCTCTTTACAGTTTGTTCATTCTAGAACCATAAACTCAGTAAATCTACAACAGTTCTATAATTTAACTGTACAATGGTCATTAAATAACTTAGTCCAGGTTCCTAAATCACTTCATCCAGGGGCAGAAAGACTCATTCTCCAAGGATTTTGTAATGCTTTAAATGGAATAATAAATATAAGGGCAACTAGTATAGTTATTAACTCAGAGTAACACTCAGTGTTTTGTTAGTGTTTTCATCTATTTCCTTTTCTCTTTCTTTCATCCTTCCCATTTGCTTTATAAAGATGGGTAAATGTGGGAGCACCCCAGCATGCCATTGCTTATGAGGCACAACCCCATCTAACTACCAGGCCGTCCTGAATTCCTAAGTAGTTAGAACTACTTGTTCTCAGCTCGTTCCAGTTCTGAGTAAAGTCATGAACAGGTGAACCTAGAGGGCAGAGCCTGCTCGCTGGAAAGTGATTGAAGTGGCGTTCCAGCCATGACTAATTTATTTAGTATTCAAAAATCAGTAAAGATTCTTCAGTCACATCATTCTCCCAAATAAAAAGGAATAAAAATAAAATAGAAACCTGTTTGATGCCTCAGGCATGTTCAATGTGTTGTTCAGGTCAGTTCATTTCAGTACTTAATCTGTGGCACTTCATTCAATGGAATCATTTAACACCCAAAAAGTAATTATAAAAATGAACAAATTTGGTTTCCTGGGGTTGGTATTTGACATTGCAAAGCACTGAAATTCCTATGCTGGCTCAAGCTATGTTTGTCATTCAGTAAGCAATTAAACTAAATGAATCTGAATATGGGTTATGGATGAGCTCTTGCATACCCCAGTCTTAACTTATTTATATCGTAATTGAACTTGATAATAAATAAAAGAATCATTCCTACAACATGATCACTCACTACTTAAGCAACATACTAGGATACTACCTTACATATTATCCTACTTCAAGGTGAAGATACCAGAAGTTGGAACTAGAAGAAAACTACAGGTCATCTAGTCTAGTCCATACTTTACATGTAAGAAAATTGCAGCTCAGAGAAGCTGAAGGATTCACATGAAGTCACACAGCCACTTAGCAGAAAAGCTCATGTTTCAAATCACTTCTCTTCCAAACAAGCACATTTTCTATTAAATTATATCGATCCTAGTTGATACAGCCTATGAGGATATGTATTTATTTCTGAAATAGAGAATTTGTCGATTATTTACTCAAGTGTCTTATCATACATTAAGTACAAGATGTTTGTTCAGATCATATACTCTCAGCCCCTATATCTAGGACCAGGGAAGTTGAAGTCATGAAGAAAATGAATAGTATATGAACTCACATCCCTCTGTACCCTGTAGCTGTGGTTACTACCTTGGTTTAAATTTGTAAATCTCTCTGGATAATATGCTCAGAGAAAAATACTTTTGGAGGCTGAGAGGCAAATTAAACAAAGAGAAGATGTATTTGGAAAGGTAAGAAAAGCCTATAATGAGCAGTTATTCATTCTGGAAAACTCTACAAGCCATTCCAGCTTTGTCCTCATTTATATCCCCAAAGTGATCAATCAAGAAAAATGGAGGAAAAGTCCACTGTATGCAAAGCACTATGGTATGAGTTTCAGAAATAAAAAGGACAAGTCACGTTTTCTGTCCAGTGCATAACAGAGCAAATTGGGGAATACAACACATGCAGATAATGAGACAAATCATAATCAAATCATAATAAAGACCACATAGAATTTCTAAATGTTTGAAAAGAAAAAAAAAAGGTGTTACAAATTACAAGAAAAGATAATTAGATGCACTGTCAGAAAACACTATCTAGAGAAAAGTAGCAGAAATTCACATTGATTATACACATAGTAGGTGGTTTATAAATCTATTTGATCTAAAACTCCTAAGAGACATTATTATAGAAGGAATATATGAAATATGACATTGCACTTAAATATAGGGACAGGTACAGAGCTGAGCTTAGCTTGCGCTAGGTATGTAAGAGAAACTTAATCAGTGTTGCTATGGTAACTAGATAAACTAGATGAATATCTAATAGGTAGAGAGAATGAGTATTCTCTTTGTCTTTTTTCTTCTTTCTTTTTTTTGTATATGTGCTTTATTTTTTTCTACATAAAGACCAGCTTTTGCTTTCCTGTAGTGCATCTGATATAAGATGGAAGTTCTACAGCCCAGAGTATAAACTAGCTCTGTTATGCAAAGAGTTCCCAATAATCCATTAGCTCAATCTCAAATCCACATTCTCAGAAGAAATAGTACAATTATCCCCGTTTGAGTCATGTGCATAATTCTGGCCCAATCAATTGTAAGCAGGGCAGGAACAGAACCACATAGTACAAAATATAGCTGCCCCGGACCACCTCTTGACTGAGAAATCAATTGTCAGACAGTAAAAAAAACCCTATGACTCAGCTTCTCTCTGACAGCTGCTCTTTGAGCAGAGCGTATACCTCACAAATTATCTAAATTATCAAAGTTACAGAGCTATCGAGTGTCAAGGCAAAGAGTCAAACCTAAGTCTCAATCCAAGTATTCTGCGGTTAACCACTACTCTATTATCCTCCCAAAATTTGATTAAAATGTTTTCCTATGATATATCATTTTTAAGAATTAATCTTTCTCAAATATATATTGCTTCCCGTTATAAATATCAATACAGTAATTCTAAACTGTGTGAAAAGTTGTTAAAGATGGAGATTTCATTCTCTGGAACAATTTCAGAGCTCCAGCTGCAGTCTTAGATAACATAAGAATGTTTAAATGAATATCTCCAAAAGTCTTCACACTTTGGGAAAGGCTTAGCTATATTAAATGGCATCTCACTAACTTAAATAACAGAGAGACGCTTGTAATTTAGAAAGTGAGTTTTAAGAAACACCAGCATTATTTTAAACTACTATTATTCTGTTTATTAAATCACTACAAATGTAAGAATAGGTATAAACTTCTTATGATAATAGGTCTCCAAAAATTAATTATGTCATTTTTTTTACTTTGAGAGGGGTTCAAGGAGAGAGAGAGATAGAGAAGCAAGGGTGAAGTGCAGAGAGGGAGAGAGAGAAAATCTTCCATGCTTAGTGCAGAGCCCAAAGCAGGGCTCAATACTATGACCCTGGGATTATGACCTGAGTCAAAACCAAGAGTTGGACAATCAACTGACTGTGCCACCCACGTTCCCCATAAAATAAATACAAATTATTATAAAAACTACTACAGAAATATGGTTTAATTTAATAATATAATTTAGTATGACTTACTTAACTAAAGTTAAGTCAATGCTTGCTTTGTAAATATGCTTCCTACTACTGTGGCGTAGACCATGTATTTACTCATAGCATCTCACATCACTAATACTACCAACAGTACCATGTGCCATGAGGAAAGTTGATTGACCCAAACTCTCCTCTATTTAAATTTCTTTGGAACACTCCCTTGTACCTGATGGCATATTGCTGTTTGATCTTTACTTGAGTAAGCATCATTTACAGTTGCAGTATGCCCATTTCTTTCCTCATTAGCCCAAATATATGAGTGACTCTGCCCTTGTATATGAGCCAGGCATCTAGACGAGTCCAAAGTCGCTTACCCTACATTTCTCAAATTAACTCCTGAAAAGAAAACACAGAATTTTGAAAACATTGTTGGTATTACTTCTGAGGATTCAGAGAAACATTGAATTTACACATAAATATAATGTGCCTTAAAAAATGCACAGTGAGACTAAGGTCATGAAACAAATACTCGCTAAAGACACAGCCAGTTTTATTCCTGCATGGTTTGGCTATTGATTGCATGAGTATTAGTGACTTGAGGTCAATCTAAGACTGCTCTTAAAAAAAAAAAAAAAAAAAAGCCTGTTCTCCCACTGGTACGACAGGGAGTAAATTTTTCAAATCAGTTTCACTGCTTAAGGATTAAGTCACTCAGTTCTAAAAAATGTAGCTGAGGGGTCACTCAATCACTTCAAAGCTCCCAACACTGCCCATTCAGGACAATGGCCAGCTTGCTTGCAAATAATTTCTATCATACAAGGTGGGGGGCACTCTTTGGAAAGCCACACTCTCAGTGCATATTCTATCCTACCATCTCAGGGCTTAGGAAAATCAAAAAACGGACCTCTCTCTCTCTCTCTCTCTCATATACACACACACACGCACGCATACATGCACACACGTGTGCACAGACAAATATGTATACTTTACAAGCAAGGACACTATCATTTTAGTTTGAAAGGAAAACTATATTAGTCATTGAAGTATAATGTGGAGACTAGTTTCACTCATATCAATTACCAGGACTCTGATAAATTGAATACTAGTTAGTTAAGTTTGGAGGCATCACTTTAGATGAATCATAGTAGGACAGCAGGTATGGGTAAAATAGCAATGCTACTAGTTCATGTTCCTGCATTTCCTGTTTCACTAAACTTCCTTACATGAAGTTTCTCAAGCCAGAAAGCCATCCTTTACTTCTCTTTATTTTTTCCCTACCACATGCAACATATTATCATTTCTTTTGAGTGTAGCATTTAAATAACTCTGAAGGTCACACGCTTTTTTTTTTTTAGCACTCCTGTCCCACAACCGAGGTCCATGTGGATTCCTAGTAGTAAATTTCTAATGGTACCTCAATCACCAATAACCTGCTCCACCCGCAATCCATTCTCCAAATTGCAACCAGAAAATTATTTCAGAATTCATCATATTCCTGCTCCCAGACCTTTAATATTAAAAGTATTACATATGCAAATGTGAAAGTATTACATAGGATAAATTATGTGTTAACATTAATACATAGGATAAAGTATTAATAAACCTTGCACAGCACTCTATAAATTGGCACCTGGATACCTCTTCAGTTTCCCTTCTCGCTACTTTTATCTCCCACTTTAATGCTTCTTTCAGGTACATTGTCTCACGTTTAAAACTTCACACTCATCATTCCTCTGTCTGGGACACACTCCCCAGCCTCTGCCTCTCCCCCCCTTGCATTTCCAAATTTTATCTAGTGCTAGAATGACGTGGTTGAGTAGTACAAGCACCAGGCTCTGGAATGACTCTGGTCTGGAACTAAGTCTGTCTGGTCACTAACTCCACGTCCTGGAGCATATTCTCATCTTGCATATATTTTCATTAATAAAGATAATAATAGCACCTACTCTAGAGGGTTGTTTTACATATTTGGCATGGAGCCAGCCTCATACTAAGAAAGCAGTAATGGCTAGCTGAACACAAATCAAGGCAACATGAGTTTAGGTCTTTTCTACTCATCATTCAGGATTTACATGTCACTTATTTTTAAGCCATTCCTGATGCATTTGCCTGATTCTAAGTGTGACTTTGTTACCTGTAGTATAAACTCTTTTAATGCCATAGATTTTGCCTATGGTAGCATTTATTACACTGTGTTTCAGTGACTAGTTAACTTGTAGGTCTCTGCCAACAAACAGTATGACAATCAGTCTGTTTTCCTGGTTGAAAGCACCTGCTATAGCATTCCTTTACAAAGTATATTCTTATTTGAATTAAGATCAAGCAGCATTCACAGCAAACTGTGTCTGCTTTTAATCTATACCAATAGTCTGCATACAGGCTACTCAGTTTTGACTTGTTCCATTTCACAGATTATCCTTCTTACTGGAGCCTGAGACTCTCACAAAAATAGGCACTAGCAGAAGGTTTAGTGAACCCAATTCTACTTCTTAAAAACTAATTTAAATGCAACAAATGCAAGTAACAGTGGTCATGTTTCAATTCTATCATGTTTCATATTCCAGATTTGGAATAGAAATATTTTTACTGATAGTAAAACAATCTTAAACTTAGTATATTTACTTGTTTGTTTCTCCGTAAAGACTATTTCTTTTTAGGGCCTTTGTCTTCTCTTTATATGACTTCTAGACATTAGTCAGCCATCTAACTATTATGGTTATTTTCTTATATTTCTTACCTTTATGTCTAAATAACAGATCTTGGGGAACATGGTGTGTCTTATTTTTGTTTGATTCCTTCACAGACTTAGGACAAAAAGCAATTCGTTATTAAAAATAACCAAGAAATATGAAATGACTGGTGTCTACTTTTATTTTTAACAGACTTCTTATATTTTAATTTTTGGAAGATATGCTATTATTTCAAAATTGTGTCAATTGAAACTGGTGTAGTTACTCTCACTTCTCATTGAGTTGGGAAGAGAAATGGAGTGTGAGGATAAGGAAGAACCTGTTTCGGGTTCTTATTTCACTTACATCCTCTTCAGGGTTGGTAAATCTCCTATCTAAACACACTATGGCATTTTAAGTCAGGGTTTCCCACAGGAAGCATTATGCCTTCAAGAGAGGAAAGAAAAAATCATCATGGCATGCCAAGCAGGATGTCACTTACACTCGATTGGCCACATCGTCAAGGTTCATTTCCATTAAGCTTTGTGTCAGTTCGGAAACTTTACACATGAGGCTGTATGTAGCAGTCTACCACTGCTGACTGCCCTGGGGCTAGCCCAGAGTCCCAATCTTGTCATTGGTTTTCCAGAATGCCTCTGTGAGAATTAGTTGCATATGCTGGCCAGACTTACCATTTGAGACAGGGCTGTGGTTTGGTTGTATTTTTCTAAATCACTCTCCTACTAAACATTTACCATCTTTGACATATTTAGATAGGAAAAGATAAGAACAAGAAGAGAGTGAAATAGTCACAGATAATGGTAGATAGATAGGTGGATAGATAGATGGATATAGATAGAATGGATGGATGACTTCTGACATTAATAATAGAAAACTAATGTGAGAAGGGTATTGCTTTCAATTTCCGTCCAATGCTTCTAAAATGTGTTATGAAATGTGCATAAAAAAGATATTCAGACTCTGTTTTTCAGTAGTGACCATATCCAACTATCTGCATCAACTTAAAAATAATAGAGAAAAAAATGCTTCTAACCCAGATTAACACTCAATAGGGAGAGGGTAAATGAGGGTGTGGATATAAATTGAGGGAGCACGGCTATGTCGTTTTATTTTTTGTTGGTGTAAACCCAAGAAGCCATATTGGTTAAAAGTATAAGAAAGCTAGTTATTATTTATTAAAATATTTTTATTTAAAAATAAATATCTATTATTCAAAAATATTTTATTTTGGAATATTTACTGCTTTGATCTATTGCTACGTGAACTCCTCTAAGTCATTAAGTTAATTTGGTAAAACAGGATATTTTACTGTACTATTTTACCTTCCACTCATCTGTATGTTTCAAACCACTTCATTCATTAGATACCGGTATTAAAATGGCTTGTGATTTACATGATGCCATATGAGAGTATTAAAAATTTCCCCTCATAAAAACTGTCCTATGCAGACTAGTTTGCAAAGTGACTGGATTTACACTATTTGTGATTGATTCATTATCATAAAGACTGCTACCAATAAGTTCCATGTTATTATGAACCATAAATTTCATAAAGGGCAACACATTGATTCAATATGGGTCAACAGCCTCATACTGTGAATTTGTGACAGTAAAGAGGAGAAATGATGACATAACACAAACAAGTTTTGATAGAGACTGAAAGAGAACAAAGAGGTTATGCATATATTTGCATATCTTAGCTAACTTTCATTTTTGTTCTTCTACCCCCTTTGCAATTTTATGTAAATTGTACTGGTAAACTACAATTTTGTTTATAGTTTGCACAATATCTAGACAGATTTATAACAACAAAGAAACAAATGATACCCAAAGCTAAAAGCAAACACTGTTGAGATTTTGGACTCCTCGTCTGGTGAAGAGGATAAGTGCATGTATTGTGTATATAAAACATACAATAGATTAGAGACCTATTTGCATTATGAAATGTAGGAGTACTTTACTATGTGTTACTTTATAAAGTGGATGAAAAGCCAAAGGAATATAATGAGCTGGGTGGTGACTGTTGTATTCTGCTCAGAATACAAACAGCCTTCCTTTGCTATGGAAAATTCAACACGGGTGAGGTCCATGCCACACCTCTCATCATAAAAAATCAAGAGGATGCAGATAGCCTTTTCCCCAACTTCCAGACAACTAATTTGGAGTCTGACTAGACCCAGCCAATTTCATGTTCCTACCAATTGTTTGAATCTTGGGGTAGTAATGGAAAGGCATTGGGTTTGTAAGAAATTATTCATAGACTACTGGCAGCAAGTACAAGGTAGCATGACCTTGGCTTTGCCTTCCTTTCTCTTAGCTCCTGCCAGTCTTCTGTGACATGTTCTCCAGCTGCTCAATCAATTCTGGGAGCTATTTTATGTTGATCCAATAAGTTACATTTTTGCTGAAAGTTCCTCAGACACGATACTCCTTCTTTGTAAGTATGTACTTAACAGATACCTATTTTTTTTAATTCTTCTTTTTTCTCTATAGTTCTGTCAACACCCATTCAGGAAGAATTTAATTTTACTTTCTAGGAACTTTTTTCAGAAAAGTATCAATGGCAAAAAAAAAAGAGAGAGAGAGAAAAGAAAAGAAAAGAAAAGAAAGGAAAGGAAAGGAAAGGAAAGGAAAGGAAAGGAAGGAAAAGAAAAGAAAAAAGAAGAAAGGGAAAAAAAGAAGAAAACAAAACAAAAGAAAAGAAAAGAAAACAAAGAAAAGAAAAAGAAGAATCAGTGGCTTTTCCCTGTGTTGCATTTCTCACTGCCCGTTTTTTCCCTACTGCTTATTTAGACCAAGGACTATGTTTTCTTTTTTCTTGTAACTCCAGTAAGATATCCTATTGTACTTTACAAAAGCTCAAGGCCAGTCCTTAGTGTAACAATTTATGTGATTGTCTAATGACATGATTTTAGTGGTGCTCCAGCCTGACATAAATGCCAGCAGCTCACATCTATTTCTTTGAATTAAGTTATCATGTTTAAAAAAAAAAACTTCAAACCTGCAAATCTTCATAGGAAAAGCTATATCTGAATGAGTACTAATGAGTTATCTTGATCTAATTAACTAGAAAAAAGGGAATCATTTTAAGAATCAGTAGAAAATAACTAGAAATAAAATAATAAACTGAGATTTTGGTCATGAGAATATTCAATGATGTAGCTGTATTTTTCCTAACTCAATGCATTGTCATGGATGGCTAGAAGAAAAGGAAGATTTATCTAAGTTTTGCTACATTATGAGGAAAGTCACTAGAGGGAGTGATGAGTGCCTAGTGGTAGTGTGTGAAAGCACTTGAGAATAGTTAGAATAATGGGGATGTAAGGCACTGAGCACAGTATCTTGTAAAGATGGTTTATTACAGGTGTGATGACATAGATTCATATTTACAGGCTTGCACGGCCTGGTCAATTTATTTTGAGCAGGTCTTTGGTAGGAATATGCAATTCTATCTGCAGGAAATCCCTTGGGCTACTTTCTTAAGCTGGTAGGGCCTGCTTGCTAACATGACTTTACACTGTTGAGGGCAAGGTTAGAAATTATTATGACATTCTGATAGTCTTATTTATTAGGCCTACTATGCAAAGAAACTTGCATTCCTTCTTATCATAAAATGCATCATCTTTATCTTTCCCTAATGCAATAGGTAGATAACATTTATTACTTTTTAAAATTTTCTTTGATATATGAATGATAGACAAAGAGGAAGACATAAGCGATATATACTTGATGCCAAGGGGTATGATTCCATTTTAAAAACTATTAGAATTTAGCAGAGGTCTTATGTGCCATTAAGACACACACACACACACACACACACACAGTAACATAATTATATGAGCTTGTTTGTGATATATCAGCCTCCCTACATTCACCTGGGAAGAATTACCTATACTCACCCTAGGAAGTATTCCTATACTCACCCCAGGAAGCCTCCCTATACTCACCCTGGGAAGTATTACCTATACTCGCCCTGGGAAGTATAACCTGTACTCACCCTAGGAAGTATTGCCTGTACTCACCCTGGGAAGTATTACCTATACTCACCCTGGGAAGTACTACCTGTACTCACCCTGGGAAGCCAAGAGACTGCTGCTGCTCTAAGTAGGGAGGATAATTTCCACTAAAGGCTGTAGCCTTTGATAAAAAATTTAAAGCAGCAAAATATGTTTTTTTCAATTACATTGACTTGTCACTCAAGTCCAGAACACACTGTTTATAGTAGGATTTTGAAGGGTGATAATTTGAGTGTTGCTTAAAACATGAAACATGAAATGCAAGGTATTATCATTATTTTCTTATGTTCAGTGAAAACACATAATTCTAGTATATGCTCCTCAGGGGGAGAAAAACCTATGTGTGATTGTGTGTAGTTGAAAAAGTACAAAAAAAGAAAACAAACAAAACATTAGTTCACTTTTAGCATATGTTGACATTAACAAAACTGTTTTTGTTATATTATTGAAATATTTAATAGTCTGATGAAAAAAGCCTTTGTGTTTTAATTGCACTAACAATTTTATGAAACCTCTAGCCTGCCAGATTTTCTACATCTTATTGTCTAGATAAAATGGGTCCACACATTGTTCTAGTTCAGTGAAGCTAATGCTATTGTTGCACATTTGTGCTTCAGTAAATATGATGCTACGTCCCTGTGCCAATATGAACAATGTTCCTGATCAACTGGTAACTTACCTTATTTCATTCATTTCCTATTGTCACTCTCTCAGACCACTTAGATTGCCTTAAAATCCTTTAGGCAATTTCTCATCACCTGGTCTGTTACCTTCAAAGCCCTGATCACAATCTGTAATTCTGATGCCTACTTTTTTCTTGCTTAATATTTGTCATCATCACAGAAATGTAAACTTCTGAAGGAAAAATTTTCATGTTTTGTTTAGTGCTGTAACGTCAGCATTTGACACACAGTGAGTACTCAATAAATATATGCAGGAATTAATATTGTCAGTCTGTTTTCCTCTGCTCTACGTAGGGTGAGGCACTGAGCTACTTTTTCTGCAAGCTCAAATCCAACCATGTTCTGAGTCCAGTCAGTGTTAATACTGCTAATGTTTTTCTCAATCCTGATTTGTCTGAAATTAGTCTTCCTGTCATAAACTCCATATCCAAGAGGCATGTGGTTAGTGAGCTTCCAGTGATCCACAGGTTCCCCTCTCTCCATGGTCCTACCCTCATTTGTATGCTTTCTGTCTTATAGTTTCTCAGACTCTCTTTTGGAACTGAAGCCTGGCTCTATGCCACAGCTCACTTCCTGGGAGCTTAAAACTATAGCTAGTCTTCAGAATCCCATCTTTTGCAGTCCGGTTTTGTTTTCACTCAGAAAGAGAATTATGTAAATCAAATTTCTCTGTCTTCCAGGACCTCTGTCAACAAAGAAATTAAATTAAGGATTTTTATAGTTTCATATAAGAATACTTTCTGGACTTTAAGATGGTTTGAATAGTAAAACAGATTATTAGGCAGAGAAAAAGAAGCTATCTTTGGTGATCATTAGGTATCATACCTCCTTTCCATTTTGAACAATTTCAAGTATGCACTTCCCAGCTTGTTAGGGGTGAAATTAAATCATCCTATTAGCCTATCCATGAATCTGTACATCAAATCTCAAAATGATCTAGACTTAGTGCTTCATAATAATGGTGAGAATGGTGAGAATATTCATTGGTTAATATTTTGGATACTGATATGCTAGGCTCACAAGAGAAAGTATGGTTTTTCTATTTTAAAAAAATTATGGAAATTTTTCTAATATTGGTTAGAAGACTTTTTCTTCACTCATATCTTCCCAATGAAAATCCCATCATATGTGATTTTCTTTATAAGACTATTATATTTATTGGTAACAGAAGATAGGAATCTTCTTTATCCATTACCCTGTTTCTTATTTTTAAAATTTTTTAATATTTATTTATTTTTGAGAGAGACAGACAGAGAGACAGAGACAGAGTGTGAGCAGGGGAGGGGTAGAGAAAGAGAGAGACACAGAATCCAAAGCAAGCTTCAGGCTCTGAAAGCATAGAGCCCAATACAGGGCTTGAACTCATGAACCGCAAGATCATGACCTGAGCTGAAGTCGAATGCTTAATCAACTGAGCCACCCAGGCGCCCCAACCCTGTTTATTATACCCCAAGATGTATTACTACCTTTATTCAGAAGCTCTGCTCCTAGCTATGCAATTACTAATTCAATGATTCTGAGCATTGACATCAAATCTCTATATTCATAATTTCATCTATTTTTCCCTCTTGGTTCAGTGGTAGAAGTAAATGTCCAAACAGGCAAAGGGGTGGTTTACTTGTAGCCACTCCCTGCTTTCCTCAATAAGGCAGGTCTTAAGAATCACGTCCCTTTTCCCACTAAGCTTCAGAAATTTTTTGAGTATACCCATCAAGGCAGATGTGCCCAGTCAACTGGAATTCTATTATAGTTGTAGAGCTACTAATCCATTCCTGAAAGATTCTAGATTGTAGTTCACCTTGGACCCTTTGTCATCTAGACCTCCTTATCAGGGAATGGGGCCAATAGGAAATAAAAGCATCAGTTGATATATTTCTGTGATTTACCCTACTTATATTATACTAATGTAACAAACCAAAAGAAAGGACTGACTTACTTGAAGCACTATACTGTTTAACTACTCAACCTAATTGCTATATAAATTCTTCCCAGGGTATTTTCATTGCAAAACAATGGCTGAGATCTGTGAAATGCAGCACAGGTATCATTTATTTTACAGCAAGAATGGGCATAACTACATAAAGGATCTATAGGTGGAACTGAATCCTCTGAAACAAGGATTACTAAGATTGACATATACCTTCTAAAATGGATTCTTCCATGTTTATTGAAGTTTAATTGCAAGACTCAGTTTACCAGAGTTGAGTAAACACAGAGCAAAATGATACTAGTGAACACTCATTGAGAAACAGAATGTGCTGTGGCATCTGGGTGGCTCAGCCTCTTAAGCAACTGACTTTGGATCACATCATGAGTTGGAGTCTTGCATTGGAGCCTCTGTCCCCCTCTCTCACTGTCCTTTCCCTGCTCTCTCTCTCTCTCTCTCTCAAAAGTAAGTAAATAAATATTTAAAAAAGAAACAATGTACTGACTATGAAAACCATATGTGACTGTTGAATTCACCGAATGTACACTTACTATCTCCATATTATGTTGTAGATATCATTCTAGACACTAGCAATGGTAATACGTAATAGTAACATGACTATGCATAATGTATTTCCTTAAAACAGATAAGACAATGAGAATCAGAATTTATGTGCACATATACAAACATACATAGATACAAACTAAAGGTGCAGAATTTTACAAAGAGAAGGGACTTACAGTGTCCTGTCTTTCTTATGAACTAAAAAACCTAGAATGATCTAGTCTATGGTCACACATTTCACTTTTGGCAGACCAAGGCAATCTCCTACACTGCCAGATTTCCAATCCTAAATTTCTGCATCAGAATTTCTCTAATTTAGCTTCAATTTCAAAAACAATTTTATGAATCCACTATTTGCTTGGCACAGCACAAACTGTTTTCAAATATTACAACCTGAATTTGTATGTGTGTATACACACAAATGTGTGTGTATAATATACATACACACATAGATGCTCAAATATACTTTATATATAACAATGTACATAATTGTTTCTAATTTACAGATAAAGAAATGCAATATTTATTATTTTTTAAATTAAACTAGAATAGTTCTCTGAATGTCTAAATGTGTCAGATTCTGTGCTTGATATCAGGGATACACAGATGAATATAATATCTGACAACAAAGAGCAAAGATGTTATAGAAGAGATACATAAAACTGAAAGATATGGAAGTGTCAACTCAATTTGTCCTAGAGGTTCAGTGAACTCAGAAAGACAATAATTACTGAGTTGAGTCATATAAAATAATCCAGTTTCAGAGTGGTTGAGATAGATGTATATCTAAAATGACTTGAGTCACTAGATAGATGGTGGTATCATTAATAATATAATGAACACAAGAGATGGGACACCTGGGTGACTCAGTAGGTTAAGCATCTGACTCTTGATTTCACCTCAGGTCATGATCTCATGGTTTATGTGATCAAGCCCCATGTTGGGCTCTGCTGCTGTCAGCACAGAGCCTGTTTGGGATTCTCTGTCTCTCTCTCTCTCTCTCTCTTTTGGCAGAGAAAGACTAT
>NW_027527977.1:846893-913272 GCF_008692635.1 Crocuta crocuta
AGTAATTTGGGACTGGTAAAGTGGGTCTGGGGAAATGATTTGAGATAATCATGGGTTAATTTGTGGATATACTGGGTTTGAAGTACTTGTGAAACATCAAATTGGATATATGCAGCAGTTAGATAAATAAGACTGATTTTTAAAGACTAGATCTGAATTGGAGATAGAATACCAGAAATTAAATTATGTGAAGGAATCTTCCCATAGACATATATTTAGAAAGAGACAAAATTAAATTTCAATCAAGGTATCTGGTCTAAAAGTTCAGGATCTTTCTGAGAAGAGCTATGTAATATTACCTGCTATTCATTACTTACTATCTCATTCTAAGTAAGAATTTGAAATAATCAGAAATCCCATTTTAAAGTAGGTATATGTATAGGGGTATGCAGGTTGTGAGGTGTGTATGTGTCTATTTGTATATAAGTGTGCTTATTTCTAATTGTCTTCTTTCAAAGAAATTCCTTGTTCAATAGAAGACTGCATTGTATGAAGGTTTACCTGAGGATGCTAAAGGACAAGTATTGTTCCGTTTTAGAGAGAAGAATATATGGAGAAAGAAGTCCATACAAGAGAGTTTCTGAATCAATGGACTGAATTTTTATTTAGCACAAGTCTCAACTGTCAAACTTTATTGAAAAATTTTCAACAAGACTATTCCTGAACACCTGGCAGTAAGAGGAGAAACATTTTTTCAACTTCATCCTTGCAGAGTTCTTATCAATATCTATTTGTTCACTCATTCATTTATTTTTTTATTTATTTGACATGCTTATATTAAATATCTACTGTATATCAGGCTCCATGCTCGATGCTAGAAATAAAGTACTGTACAAGTCAGACATGCTTTCTGCCTTTATAACTTTCAGCCTTTTGAGGGGCATTATATACATATATAATGTATATGATGTATGTATATATGTAATGTATAATAGGTATATAATACACATACACATATGTGTAATTGTATTATTGTTATCAGTGTATAAGTTATCCCCAAATACAGTGACTGAAAACAAATAAATATGTATTACCTCATTTTATTTATGTATTACTTTTATTTTTTTGTAGAATAAATAACTTTCTTCTTTCCTTTCTTTTATTTAAGTTACTAAACACTTAAATACATATGATTAAGCCAATGGCAAGCTGGTATGTTCTCACTCCTTCTAAAGGCCTGTGAAAATAATTGTTTCCCAGAGAAAGCAGAACAGTGCTGACTTGTGGAAGATACACTTTATAACCATATAGATTTGCTGTCAGCAAATGCAGAAACTAAACAAAACAAAAATTTACTGGAATGGAGCACAGTCTCCGTAATACACAAGGTAATACTGATTCTGTAAAACAAAATCAGGCTAATACAAGGATGGAAACAGTCTAAGATGAGGAAAGACTATCAAGAAATTTTTTAATGTTTTACTTAACAATTGATATTGATTTGGCTATTGGATTCATCTGGAATTTGCTTTATTATGAAATGTATTGTATAAGGAGAGAATATAACTTGAAGGAGGTAGGCAAATATGGAACATGGATAGAGGTGGCCACTTTGGCCAACCCAATGCCAATTCTATAAAAGATCTTCATAGGAAATGCTCCAAACCTTCCCATGGGATTGGCCCAGGCTTAAGAGGACTTGCATGGAGATTTGACTTCTTTGCACAAATCCTGGTTTATACTCCCCCCACTTTTTTCCTACTACTGGAAATAGTTGGGTTTTTTTTCCACTGAGATACTATCATCTAATAATTATTGTTTACAAAAATTCCATCTCCATCTTAGCATCTGCTTCCAGAGAACCACGCAACAATATTTGGTACCAGGAATGTTAAAAAAATAAAGTGATATGATGTAATTTTTGCAGCTAAATAACTCACCACTCATCTGTCAATGAAGATACCATTATTGGTGATAGAACGTAGGAAGTCCCTGGCTCAAGATGGTAGTCCAACTGTTAAAATTCTCACTGGTGATAAGTTGGGGTGGTATCCCAGTGGAGGGAATGCTCAAGCTGTTTTAAACATTTGAAACATGTCAACATGTATGTGGGGGATGAGAACACTATGGCTAAGCACCACTGATACTTTAGAAAAACATAGTTAAAAGTTGTGGATAATCAACAGGTGATTGAAGAACAAATATTGAAAGCCAATGGGCCTTTCTGGTAGCTTACAGAGACCTTTGTAGCTGGAGGACAGAGAAAATTGAGGACAAGGACCAGGACTTAACAGCGTGGTTTGGCTTTCTAAGGTTAAATACCCAACAAAGCTAGTTCTGTTACATTAGACAGAATTTATGGCCCTGTGTGAAATAGAAATGGTACCTGGACACTTAGGACAGGCACATCTGAGTGTATTTCCCTGAAAGTTTTGTATACTCAGAATACTTTGAACATTCTTAACCTGAACAAGTTATCCATTCTTTGATGGTAAGAATTAATCCTCCCCACCCCGTGTTTAACAAAAATGCAGAGGCCTCTCTGTCGAAAAATAACATGTGCCTGCCCTCTTAGATCTGCTCAACTTCCCCTTTTGGTCATTCAGCCTATAACATGACCTAGACAAGATACTCTGGGACTGGTGGGTGGACAAGGATTCTACTTTAAAGGACCATCAAGACCTAGTCATCATGAGCCAATGGGAGCAAGAGGAGTAAAGGAGGACTAGATTTCCAGAGTGCCCTATCAAAAAGTCTAATACATAAAATTAAATATATATGAGTAAAAGTGTTTTGAAGCACATTCCAGAGATAAAAGATTTGACATCCTGGCAAAGACTCTAATTAATGTTGCTAACTCACTACTAGGATAGCTCCTACAAGCATGAAAGAAAAGCAATGGTTCATGCTATGCAAAACTGAAATGCTGGAGTATCAAACTCTACCAACCTGTAGCATCAACTGCAACCTCTATGCCAGATGTGTGTTTTTTTGTTTTTGTTTTTGTTTTTACTGAGTAGATTTATATAGCTTCAGATTCCTTGTATGCTATCAGGTTGTTGATTTGACAAATGAGTACTTTCCTATTCAATTCAGAAAGGAGAAATTAGAAATGTTTGCATTCACATGAAAAGAGCAATAATATACATTTACCATTTCCCCCCAAAGCTACATTAATTATAGATCTCTGTTATAATTAGCCTAAGGAGATCTGGTCTGTCTTTACGCTTTCCATAAACAACATATTGATCCATCACATTGATCATATACCTATTACGGGTGAACAAAAGTTGCTATCAGCTAGAGAGATATATGTGCTTCAGAGAGTAGAGATAAACCCTATGAAGACTCACAGACTTGACATATCAGTAAAAATTTTAAGAGTCCAGTGGTTACAGCCTTTATAAAGTTAAAGACAAATGGTTGAACTTTTCACATCCTACCATGATGAAGGAAACACACTCAATGTTAGACTGTCAGCACTTAGGGGGAACTAGACCAAAAATGGGCACCCAGACCAAAAATGGGCACCCTACGAAGTTCAGGTTTAGGGCTAGCAATGATGCCATTTGGGCCATATGACCCAGAAGATTCTATGGTAATAAGACCCAGAAGATTCTACGGTATTAGTTATGTGAAAATATTCAAAGAAAGAATTGCAATGCAGGCCTCTGAGATTCTGAAGAAAGGTTTTGTCATCTGCAGAGGAGATTAAGACACCATTTTAAAAACAGCATCTAGCATGTTATTGGACTTGGTAGAGACAAAGCATCTGACCAGGAGACACCAACTGATATATCCATCTGAAATTTTCCAGCTTGAGTTGCGTCCTCTCAGTCTTCCCAGGTCATAAAACTAGGCAGAACAACCACCGACTAAATAAAGTGGTATATCAGATCAAGTATTAGCATGTGTTATGGGCTGAACTGTGTTCTCTCAAAATTCATAATCCTCAGTATTTCAGAATGTGACTATATATGAAGATAAGGAAATTAAGGAGATAATTAAGATGAAATGAGGTTTTATTCATTTATTAACAAAATTAGGCTCATTTATTCAATATAATCCATGCCCTCCTAAGAAGAGAAGATTAGGACCCAGACGCACACACAGGGAAGACATGCAAAAACACCTAGGAAAGCATAGCCATCTACAAGACAAGCCAAAGAGAGAGTCTCTCAAAAGAAACCAACCCTCCTGACATAACTATGAAAAAATTAACTTCTCTTGTGTAAGTCACCCAGTCTGCTACATTCTGCACAGCAATTCTAGCAAACTAATATAGCATGAACAGAAGGCATAGGTAAGCTGTTTGAGCAGAGTCCAGACCCATATGTCTCTCACTACTTTTAAACACTACACTGTTTAACAATGTCCTCCCTCAAGTCACTGCTGTGTCCATATGGAGAACCCTGTACAACAGTTAATAAAGGGGGAAAAAGCTGGAGATAGTTTGTTGTTCGAAAGAAGACTTCCATCTCCCTCCTATTAGATACCTCATTGTCATTCATGTAATTTGTGTCTCTTTGACAGTCATGTAAAATGTCTGACTCATATTTAGCTACAGGGAAGCAATAGAATATGGATAAGGCTATACTCCTTGTGAATCAGATAAGCCCAGGAATAGGTTCATGTCTAGACCCTGTCAGTTACCACTCTGACTTTCAATTTCTTCATTTGTAGAATGAAATTAGTTAATAAGAGTAATTACACTCTCAAGTGTTCATAAGAATGAAATGAGATGGTGCATATAAATTGTTTCTCATAGCACTTGACACTATGAGTTGGCAATTAATAACCATATTATTACTTTATAAATATATATAAATGATAATATTATCACTATATATATGTACACACACACATACAGACACACACGTTTCCCCTGCTGTAAATCTCAGTAAAGAGCTTTATATTTTGTGACATAAATTTTATCTGGTGAAATAACAAAATTAGGCCCATTATTCTAGCCTGTCAAGATCTTTTTGACTCTACATTCTGTCATCTAACAAGCTCACAATTTCTCCCAACTTCATGTCAAACCCAAATTTGATAAATATGTCATCTTGATCCTTGAGAGAATAAATGATTATTTAGTAAGCAGGCCTATATGGCCACTTCTTTTTCTACTTGTTGCATTTTCCAAATATAAATTGTTCAATTTTATTAGCAAAAATCACTGTTAAGTTCCATAAAACATTTTAAGATTGATGTTATTACCCCTATCATTTTTTTTTACTTTCTCTCTTCTTTGACATTCAGAGATATCTGTATTCCTACAGACCAAGTTCCAATTTTAGATGGAGGAACATTTTAGTGAACTGTGAACATTGTCTTCAGCCATGAGGTTGACCACTATTTGCCACTTTTCTGTCCAACCTTACCTTTTAGTCTACCTTTTAACTGTCAGGTGGCAGAAACAGTCCATGAAAAAAGAAGATAGTGAAATTAACATTTTCTTCTTATGCTTAAACTACCCAGGGAACTTTCCTGGTAACCATAGTTCTATGACCAAATCATTACAGAAAAATAAATAGTGACATGGGTCAAAAGAATGTCAAGCAGCTTGAAAGCTAGCTAAACAGCCCCTTACATCTCAAAGATTTCTGTGCACTTAGTCCCAGGCCTGTCAATCTGTAAAATTACTTATGCTTCAGTCTATGAGGTCAGAGTTATGATTTCTCACACTGTAATGCCAAATAGCCCAGAAAAGCCTGTAGCATTTGCATCACAAAATGTCTCCAAAAAGACCTGATGATTCATGTACAGACAAGAGAGAATAAATGGGATTTGCAATGATTAAATATTGAGACGGTTTTGAACTATTACCTATAACATATTAAAGTTTTTGTTTGTTCTCTTTTGTGTTGTTTCCTTTAAAGAAAGGCAGACTGCCACATGCAGACTCATGTGGATGTGTCTGGAGTCTTGGAAGCTTGACTACCCTGTGTTCTAAATAGACCTTGAGAGCTTGTTTGGAGGTTCTAGCAAGGGAGTGCAGCTACTCGTATACCCTTGACCAAACACTGGTCCTCCTCTATCGGGAAAGGTCATCCTCTTTCACCAAGCATGCAGCTCAGGAGGGACACAGATGGAGCAGTGAGGGAGGAAGGGAACACCTGCCTACCAGCCAGATCAGCCAAATTAACCCTGGCCATCAATGGCTGACAGGTGTCTCAGCCAGATCACTCTCACATCCAGTAAAGTTCATTTTTTAATATATTTTTTTATGTTTTAAAATGTATTATTTATTGATTTTCAAAAAGAGACAGAGAGCATGAACAGGGGAGGGACAAAGAGAAAGACACAGAATCTGAAGCAGGCTCCAGGCTTTGAGCCCATCAGCACAGAGCCCCATGTAGGGGCTCAAAACAAGGAACCCTGAGATGATAACCTATGCCAAAGTAGTCACTCAACCGACTGAGCTACCCAGTTGCCCCATAAAGTTTAGTTTTAAGTCTGAAAATTTTTAGGGATGTAAGCAGGCAGGCAATGGTCTTATTAACAGTGTCTAAAGCATTAATGAAATGGGGCACCTGGGTGGCTAAGTTGGTTAAGCGTCCAACTTCAGCTCAGGTCAGATCTCACGGTTCATGGGTTCGAGCCCCGCGTCGGGCTCTGTGCTGACAGCTAGCTCAGAGCCTGGAGGCTGTTGCAGATTCTGTGTCTCCCTCTCTCTCTGCCCCACCCCCACTCATGCTCTGTCTCTGTCTCAAAAATAAATAAACTATAAAATTTTAAAAAAAAAAGCATTAATGAACCTACATTTTACCATGCTTCTGCATTTTATGAAGCATTTAGGTCACAGTTAAATTTGTTAGAAGCAGTAAAGGAACTTGTCAATTATTTCACAGAAACCAAGGTGGAATTTTTTTCTGTTTCTGTGGATCTTATGATACCAATATCGGGTTTTCCTCTAGAGTTTATATAAGTTTAAAAAGGTTATAATTTTGTTTCCTTTTAACCAAAATTGTGCCTACCACTTAATAATTACACTAAATAGTTTAAATATTTACTTACGAATCAGATTATATGGCTTCTGTCTATGTCGATGTGGTTATTAAATTCATGGTATTTCACTTGATTGCTGCCTGTTTATTAATCATAATGTTTTAAACATAAATCAGCTTAGAAAACAACATTTCTTGGCAGGAAACGAGAATGGTACAGAGAATCAGGGGATGATATCCGAAATTAATGGTAAAAAAGGACATCCAATTCTGCCCAAGTAATAAGGATTGGATGTAATCTCCTACCAGAAAGCAAACAACAAAATCATACCAGATATATATAGAAAATAACAGTTTTCAAGGCAATGGCTATCAGGCATCTTTTGAGAGATGGAAAGCACATGAGGTAAGCCATTGATTGCCCCAGATAATCAACTACCTTGCTGGGGTTGGGATTCTAGGCTTCAGTGCAGACAGAGGAAACGAGGCAGAGACAGAAAACTCACTATGTTGAAGAAACTAAGGGTGTAGGAAAACCCAAGCTATTCAGGTGTACAGGATAGAGTACTGCAGAGGAGAAACCTGCAAAGAGAGAGAGCTCTGGAGACCTTCAGGATATCTCTCTTTCATATTCAGCAAAATGCTGATTGGTACATGTGTGTAAGAAAACCATCCAAGTTTGGGGAAGAATCCACTGAGATGATTAAACCAAACAGTGCCTGTCAATCACACCTGGCCAAGAATATTGTCAGTTCCCAACAGACTTAATAGATTTTCTTCAGGTTAACCTAGTTGTTGTTACAATATTTCTCATGAATCATGAGGTACTGGGTAGGGTAACTCAGAAAAGTTCTGCCTCAACAGTCAAGAATGTTTAGGCCTAGACTTAAATGCTTCTCTAGTTCCACCTAACAAATCTCAAAAGCAAGATCCAAAAGAATCAACCTGTTTCCAAATAACTTAGCAAAGTCCCAAACCAAAGTTCAAGATAATAGAGAGAAATAAAAAAATATTTATCACCTTTAAGGCAAAAATCACAATGTCTGGCTTCTAAACAAAGATCACAGTCTTGCAAATCAGCAGAAAAATATAATGTATAATAAAGGCAAAAATTAATCGATCAAAACTAAACTAGAACTGACACAGAATGAATAGATAAGACTATTAAAGTCTTTATTATAACTGTATTCTACTTGTTCAAAAGTTAATTCGAAATGTATAAGTTACATAAAAGATGCAAAACACTGCAATATCTGTGATGAATATCTATGCTGGTTAGGACTGATTGGCAAATTAGACAATGCAGGAAAAAAGATTAGGGAAATTAAAGACACAGCAATATCAATTATCCAAAATGAAAGTAAAAGGATAAAAAGGAGTTAAAAAAGTGGAATGAGTATCAGTGAGCTGTAGGACAACATCAAACAACAACAACAACAACAACAAAAACATGTAACTGGATTCCTTGAAGGAAGGAAAGGGAGGGCAAGAGAAAAATAGCTTTCAAAATTTTCAAATCTGATGAGAATTACAAACTCAGAATTCTAACTAAGGTGCTCAATAAAACCCACAAACAAGAAATATGAAGAAGTTATTTCCACCTTTTGGCTATTGAGAACACTGCTGCTATGAACATGCATTTGCATATACTTGTTTGGTGTATTATTTTCACATGAACATATGTTCATTAGGTGACAATGGCCCAAATGTCCATCAGTAGCTGAATAAACTAATTTATATATAGTGGAATATTATTCAATCATAAAAATAAAATATGAATCTCTAAAATATTATGCTTAGTGGAAGAAGCCGGACACAAGAGGACAAATATTGTAGTATTTCCCTCATATATACTATCTAGGATAGATAAGTTCATAGAGACAGAATGTATACTAGGCATTGCCAGAGGCTCAGGAGATAGGGGAGTTGGGGGGTTTACTGCTTAATGGATAAGGGATTGATAGAATGATGGAAATATTTTAGAACCAGATAGAGGTGGTGGTTATATATTGTGAATGTAGTAAGTGCCACTGAATTGTCCACTTTAAGATGATTAATTTCATATGAATTTCACCTCAATACACTTTATTTAATTGAAGGCAAAATTAATGTTTAAAAATGAAGACATGCATGGGCACCTGGGTGGCTCAGTCAGTTAACTGTCCGACCTCAGCTCAGGTCATGAACTCATGGTTCATAGGTTTGAACCCAGAGTCAGGCTCTGTGCTGACAGCTCATGCCTGGAGCCTGCTTCAGATTCTGTGTCTCCCTATCTCTCTGTCCCTCCCCTGCTCGCACTCTCTCTCTTTCTCTCTCAAAAATAAATAAGCATTAAAAACCTTTTAACAAAAAAATGAAGACATGCATAGCTTCAAGAATGTATCACTAGAATGTCTTCACTACAAAAAAAATATTAAAGGAAGTCAGTCATTCAAGCAAAAAGAAACTTATAGCAGCTATAAATATGGATTTACAAGAAGAAAAACAGAGCACCAGATATGGTAAGCACTACATGGGCAAATATATAAAATGTTCCTTATTATAAATGATAAGAAGTACAAAGACAGAACTGAGTATCAAGGAGAACTACAACCAGGCACTCAAATGTCCTGTGACATGTGTCTCGACTCTGCTTCTGGCAGTTTGTTAGCTCTTCTTTTCACCATTGATATAATCATTCTCATGGCCAAGCATCTGTTGTGTTCTGAGTGGCACACAGGAAAAATTAGTAAAAATATCTCACTTATTTAGTAGCATTCAGAAACTAAGTATTCAAAAAAAATGTATTTTTTAGATAACTGAAGTTTAGGTACTTATTATTTTTAAATTTTAATCATCATGCATGAAAACCTCTTAGGTATCTCTTTTCATTTTTTTATATTAGTGCTCCAAAATCAAAACAACATATGCAATAAAAGTAGTTCAGTATTATCATTATGAATACATTATTGAAGAATAGTCCTTAAAGTTTAAAGAACTATTTGCCCCAACACTAAATCGTCGTAAACAGAGTTGTTTTAGGTTCTTGGATTTGTCTTTATTTTATCGTTTGTTCTGAGCCATGATATTAGGCTTCCATGCATTCCTATTTTTTCATCTCTATGTGAACATTTAAACCATATACTCCTCTCTTGGGGCATCTGAGTGGCTGAGTCAGTTAAGCAACCAATTCTTGGTTCCAGCTAAAGTCATGATCTCATGGTTTGTGGGTTTGAGCCCTACACCTGGCTCTTATGCTGGCAGCATAGAGCCTGCTTGGGATTCTCTCTCTCTCTCCCTCTTTGTCCCTTCCCCACTCACGCTGTCTCTCTCAAAATAAATAAATGAAAAAAAAAAGATATTCTCCTCTCATCCAATCACACCCTGGCTGTGGTGAAGACATTACTGTAAAAGATTACTTCTTTTTTTTTTTATTTAAATTCAATTTATTGACATGCAGTGCAGTACTGGTTTTAGGAGTAGAACCCAGTGATTCATCACTTGCATATAATACTCAGTGCTCATCCCAACAAGTGTCCTCCTTAATGCCCACCACCCAGTTAGTCCATGGCCTAATCCACCATCCCTCCAGCAACCCTAGTTTGTTCTCTGCATTTAGGAGTTTCTTACCATTTGCCACCCTCTTCATTTTTATCTTATTTATCCTTCCCTTCCCCTATGTTTGTCTGTTTTGTTTCTTAAATTCCACATATGAGTGAAAACAAGATTATTTTTTTGGACTATAAAATCAGAGTAAAGCTTTGATCCTAGGTAAAAGAAAAGGTAAAGGTAGAGAACCTTAAAAACTCTTCATCCATCTCAAAAGTTTCTTCCTAGATGAAGAAAAGTGGCCTATTTTTATTGAGTTAGTGTCCAAGAATTGGTTTACTATGGCATAATACCGTTGCTATTGGAGTTGAACACAGTTTTTTTTTACTGCAAGAGTCAATTCTTCTCTGTATTAATTCCTTTTTCTTCTTTCTCATGCTCTAATGTGTCTTTTCCCCCTTACATATAATGCTATTCAGAGGATTACAATACCATTTCAAATTAAAAGGCATGTTCCTTTTTTGTCCTACCCTAACACAGGACTATACAGGAAAGGGGATTCTTTTATATATATATATATACATTCAAACGTCATTTTATTTATTTTTATTTTTTTACAAAGAGTTTATTGCCAAATTAGTTTCCACATGACACCCTGTGCTCATCCCCACAAGTGTCCTCCTCCATGCCCATCCCCTCCTCCCCCCCACATCCATCAGTCCTCAGTTTTTGTCAGCATTCAAGAGTCTCTCATGGTTTGCCTCTCTCCCTTTCCCCCACCATTTCCCCCCTTCTTCTCCCCCTTGTTCCTCCGTTAAGTTCCTCCTAATCCTCCTATACGTGCAAACATATGATATTTGTCCTTCTCTGCCTGACTTATTTCGCTCAGCATAACACCCTCAAGGTCCATCCATGTTGCTACACATGGCCAGATTTCATTGTTTCTCATTGCCATGTAGTATTCCATGGTATAGATAAACCACATCTTCTTGATCCATTCATCTGTTGATGGACACTTAGGCTCTTTCCATGTTTTAGCTATTGTGGAGAGTGCTGCTATGAACATTGGGGTACATGTGCTCCTATGCATCAGCATTTCTGTATCCCTTGGGTAAATTCCTAGCAGTGCTATTGCTGGGTCATAGGGGAGTTCTATTGTTAGTTTCCTGAGGAACCTCCACACTGTTTTCCAGAGGGGCTGTACCAGTTTACATTCCCACCAACAGTGTAGGAGGGTGCCCGTTTCTCCACATCCTCGCCAGCATCTAGAGTTCTCTGATTTGCTCATTTTAGCCACTCTGACTGGCGTGAGGTGGTATCTCAGTGTGGTTTTGATTTGTATTTCCCTGATGAGGAGGGATGCTGAGCATCGTTTCATGTGTCTGTTGGCCATCTGGATGTCCTCTTTGGAGAAGTGTCTGTTCATATCTTCTGCCCATTTCTTCACTGGGTTGTTTGTTTTTCGGGTGTGTAGTTTGGTGAGTTCCTTATAGATTCTGGATATTAACCCTTTATCTGATATGTCATTTGCAACTATCTTTTCCCATTCCGTTGGTTGCCTATTAGTTTTGTGGGTTGTTTCCTTTGCTTTGCAGAAGCTTTTAAGCTTCTTTTTTTAGACCTCTTGATGAGGTCCCAATCATTTACTTTTGTTTTTGGGATGTGTCAAGTAAGAAGTTGCTGCGGTGGAGGTCAAGGAGATTGTTTCCTGCTTTCTCCTCTAGGGTGTTGATAGTTTCCTGTCTCACGTTCAGGTCCTTTATCCATTTTGAGTTGATTTTTGTGCATGGTGTGAGAAAATGATCTAGTTTCATTCTTCTGCACGTTGCTGTCCAATTCTCCCAACAGCATCTGTTAAATAGGCTGTCTTTTCTCTATGGGATATTCTTTCCTGCTTTGTCAAAGATTAGTTGGCTGTATACTTTTGGGTNCGGTTGTGGGGAGGAGAGTGACGGTGCTCCAGTCCCTTCTTGAACCAAGCGCTGCACCTTGCATTTTTGGGCGTGTAAACTCCCCGTACCGGAGGCGCAGCCAAAGTTGGTTGCACTCTTCAATTCAGGCCAGGCCCAATCTCCAAATCCCAGTCCGCGCGCTCCACTGAAACTGCCTTAGACACTTCTTCCCAGGCAACCCCCTTGGGGCAATTCCAGGCCCCCTGCTGAGCTCTGGGGATGGAGTCAGAATTGCTGCTTCCAGGAAAGGGGATTCTTAAAACAGTTCCCAGCTTCACCAAGTGGACACAGCACTAACCAATGTTCATGACTTATCTAGAGGGATAATAAGTCGTCTTGTTGCATGGGAGAATATTTTATCGGTTCCATAAGCCAAGATGATCATTTACAAATACTCTGGTATTAGAGCAAACAAATCTCAACATTTCATTTCCTACAGAGTTTGGATTTTCACTAGACCACCAAAAACAACAACAACAACAAAAACCCCACAAATGAGCAAAAACAAAGGCAACTATGGAAATCTTAGATTCTACTCTTCTTCAATGTCTCAGAGACTTAATTTAAGCTGCCTATGACTTGCAAGACTAGACAATCCCAAATCACTCTTCTGTTTTTGAAGTACTCTTGTTCAAAATATAGTGTAAATTGACAGTCTCAGCTTCTAATTTCTGTAATTAATATGACATAAGCTCCCAGAAACAGAGACAATGGAGGCCTCCCTTATCTTTTTCTACTTGATGGAAGACCTAGTCATGCCCAAAGCGATCCATCATGAAATAAACCAATCACCATGTGTTAAGTGCTCCTTTAAGCAGTTTGTTTTTCTAATAAAAAAAATCTTGTATTCCCTTGAATATGTTCTTATGCTGCTTATGATAAAGATGAGGTGGTTGGAATTTACCTTTCCAAAGGTAGCCATTACAAACAATAATTAAAACACTTGAGGCATCTTCAGATCAGACTGAACTATATTGAGACAATGTCAGAAAAAGAGAATTATACATGTAATCATTTAACATTGATTTTGGTCCCTGTTGAGTTCACATCTGGAATTAAATCCAATGTTAGATGACTCAGAAAAACTTAATATACTCATAACAGGGAATGTTGGTGAGGTTGAACCTGAGATTCAGATATGTATTATTAGGCAATCCTTCTCTTCCACCTCTACTTCCCATCCTTCCAAAGAGTTCCTCTCTGTGCTCTGGCCTCTGAATCTCTTTACCTTCATTTTTGATATACCACATTCTTAATCTACATGATGTTTAAGATCCTTTGGGAAAGAATTATACTACTTACTGTATTTGTCATTGAGACAGATGCAGACATTCCTAACACAGTGAGTGAGTAGGGGGTGAGGGAACTGGAGGCTTAGAAATCAAATATTAAGGAGATATAATACCTATTCCTAAATGAGTAAGGAATCTTCTGGGAAACAGTGGGATGATGCAGTAAAAGAGCCTAAAAGAACCACATTCCAGGTACACAGTAAAGTTATATTGGACAACCTGTTGACCTAACATCATCCTTCCTGACCTCTATGCATCCAAGAAAGGGGAGGTCTGGGGGTGGGGGTGAGGATGTCAAAATCTTAATAAGAGTCTAAGCTTCGGTGTTATAGAAAATCTTAGAAAAGATCTTGGCAAAGAAAAAGAAAGACTTTTAAATACTAACCAGAGAGAGGACTGAATAAGAGCAAGGAGACCCAGGCAATGGAAAGAGTCCCAAAGTGGTTAAAGTTCAAGCATGGGCGCGTATCATTCCTAGGAAATATGAATAAAACATTAGCAGCCCCAGAACTATAAGACATGATCAGCAGTGGTGTAAACCTGTGTCAATGGGCCTACAAGTATCAGCTTTTAAAGGAGACACGCAAGTGATATGGGTAACCAGGATAAGCAGAGAACCTGGTACCAAAAGGATTGAGAATTAGTAAAAGCAGCAGGATATATCATGGAAATGGTAAGAGTAACAGATAAGGAAATGGACAGGATAAAGTCTCACTAACTGGCTATACTTAAATATGACACACACAACCCATCCCTGGCCATGAATATTTAGAGAAATGACAGAGAAATGGAAAGGATGGTGTTGCCCCTTAACACAGGAAGGTATCATTAACCCAGCAAACTTTGAGACAAACTGTGAAATGGTCTTATCATTAGTATGAGACACATAAATAGGCAGAAGCGATCATTTGGTAACTCATTTTAATATGACTACAAGAAAGTCTCATAAGGTGATGAGGCCCTAAGTGTAATAGTTACATTTGTGAGGGTAGAGAGGTATCTAGGCTTATGACTTGAGTCCTGGTACACTACACATTTATATTTCTAAGCTTTTAGTAACTCTAGACCTTGAGCTAACTGATTTTGGAACACTGACTGAGACACAGGAAAAAAAAAAACCCTCAACAGATTTGCATTCTGAAAAGGGATAGTTCATGCTAGACTTAAGCAGTGAACTCAAATGATATTGAAATTGATGTCCTCTGATGGCTTCTTCAAGACATAATGGTTTAGGTACTTAATCTGTGTTGAGTTTATTTTTGAGTGTGGTGTAAGAAAGTGGTCCCGTTTCATTCCTTTGCATGTAGCTGTACAGTTTTCCCAGCACTATTTGTTAAAAAGATTGTCTTTCTCACATTGCATATTCTTCCTTACTTTGTTGAAATTAATTGACCATATAACTATGGGTTTGTTTCTGGACTTTCTATCCTGTTCCATTGATCTCTGTGTCTATTTTTGGACCAGTGACATACTGTTTTAATCACTACAGCTTTATAGTATAACTTGAAATCTGGAATTGTAATACCTCCAGCTTAGAAAGAGGTATTTAATTCTTCTATGCCAAACACAGAATTCTCAAAGCATTTTCAAAAAAAATAGGGGTCAACTATGTCAGGTATAACAAAATATTTAGTATAAAAGTATCACTTCTGCCCTAGTCAAGGTGCTGCTGGGCTCTCTCAGAGCCTGTATGCTTGGACAGGCAGGTCACATATGAGCTTCCATACTGTGAATACTATTCAACCTCTAGAGGATGGCAACCATGTGGCCCTAAAAATGGAGAAATAATTCATAGGATACAGGTCAGTCCCATAAGAAACCTTGTGTTAAAGGATGCCAAAGAGATGCTGGAAAGGCATACACACGTGTGCGTGCGTGCGTGCGCGCGCACACACACACACACACACACACACACACAAATATATAAAATGGTGCATAAGGATTCCCTTTTCTCCACATTCTCACCAACCACTCTAACAGGTTTGGGGTGATATTTATTTATATATACAGATAGCTAATGGAAAGCCTGTTTGACTGTTTTACAAGTCATCCATAAGCCCTGGGGAGACAAAGCCTTCTTACATGTGGCAGATTTATGAGAATATTTAAACAGAAGTTTTAAAAAGTGGATGAACTCAGAACCACAAGAGGTTAAGTTTCCCAAGACTTATCAGAGGAAAAAATAAAAACCAAGCCCCAGAAAGCTTTAAGAAAAAGTGTCACAGCTCAAAAGAAGTCCGGCTAGGCTCAACTCTTAATTAAGGATTTCCATTTATTTTTAGACAGAAAAGAAAGGAGGGATGGTTGATAGTGTTCTAGTGAAAGAATCTAATGCAAGAAGAGCCACTTTTGAGAACAAGAAGTAAAACAAAAGAGTGGTGAAAGAATGCTAGAGGTTAGTGCAACGAGTGTCTCTAAATCTCAGGTGTGCAGAGAACCTCAAAAACCATCAAGACTAGAGAGACCATCAGCCAACTTTGGAGAGAGAATGTGTCTGTGCCAATCCTTTGAAAAAATCAGTGAATCTGACCATGTTGCTATAGTTAAATTCACTTTTATGTCTAAAAGGTTAAAAGGTTTGAAAGCTAAAATTAGCCTGAAAACCTGCTAGAAAAACATAAAGGGAGATTAACACTCACATATAGTAAACTTGTTTTCAGAAGCAGGTAGGACTCGGGAAGTACTATATATACCGATCTCTATGGTAGCTATCACAGCAGAGCCCCAGGGGGTAGGGAAGGGCAGTGAGAGGGGAAGTGTACAACAATTTTGAAAACTATCAGAAAATAATGTCTGACCTAGGGCTTTAGTATAGGTCTTTACCACAGTAAAGGTGGAGAAAGAGTGACCGTGGACTAGCTCTTCTAATTCTGATTTGGGACCCCAACCTGAGAACAGTACTAACCTACTCATATGAATAAATTTCAGCCACCTCAAGATTGCTTTTAAGCAAATGGCATCTGTGAATCCCTGAGTCACACGAATCCCCAAAAGACTTATTCCAGCATCAGGAGGAACTCTATGATAACAATGTTGAACAGAGATTAAATTTCCTAAGACTTGTCAGAGAAAACAGAGCAAACATTAAAAACCCAACTTCAGAAAGCCTTAAAGAAAAGTGTCAGGCTAGGCTCCCTCTTAGTTAAGGACTTCCATTTATTTTTAGACAGTAAAAAAGGCAAGGATGGTTGACAGTGTTCTAGTGAGAGAACCAAATGTAAGAGGAGCCACTTTTGAGTGCAAGAAGGAAAAAAAAAACAGTGGTGAAAGTTTGGTAAAACCAATGTCTCTAAAGGTAAGCAACTTCAGAAGCTGAGTTGGTGTCACAAAAGTAAAGTTTTGTGAATGACCCTAAATCTAGGCTCCTGATACTGTTTCTGGCATACTTTATGAATACTATTTGACCTATGGAAATCAAGTTCTTGACTCTGGAAAAGTAATGGTGTTCCAACTAAAAGGTTCTTTTCTCCTTCCATTATGACTGCTTAGAACGGTACAGAACTTTCAAAGGGAATATAAAGTTTCCATATGAGGTGAGTAGAAGAGAGCATATTGGCTGGGCTGGAGCTAACACTTAGAGACGCTGGCATATGGAACAGGCGACACTCCCCACCCACAGAATCATATGTGTGTGTATGTATATGTAAGTTCACACATAAATGAGCCAAGCACACTTAAATGTTACAGAAAGCTCGTAGAAAAGTTGAAACACACAAAGACACTTAAATGTTAGAGAAAGTTCAAAGATCTCCTAAGTGTCCTGGAATACTTGCATATACTATTTAGGTATCCAACAATTTTCTGATTTACATATGAAGTCCATTTTTAAAAATTACTGCATTCATTCATTCCATAATTTAACAAAGTCCCTGATTTGAATCATCCTTCACCCTAATACATATATTAAAGTCCTAACCTCCAATACAACTATATTCAGAGAGAGGATTTTTAGGAAGTAATTAATATTGAATGAGGTGAAAAAGGTAGATTCCCAATCTTGATAGCATTGGTGGCGTTATACGAACAGGAGGAGAAAAAAATCGTGTGTGTGTGTGTGTGTGTGTGTGTGTGTCTTCCCTTCCCTTCCCTCCTCTCCCCTCCCCTTCCCTTCTCTTCCCTTCCCTTCTCCTCTCTCTTTTCCTCTCTCACTCTACCCCTCCTCTGATGTGCATGCACTGAGGAAAGGCCATGTGAGCACACAGCAAGAGGCAGCTGTCTGCAAGCCAGGAAAAGAGACCGCACCAAAACCCAACTGTGCTGGCACTCTGATCTTGGACTTCCAGCCTTCAGAAGTGTGTAACAATCAATTTATGTTGTTTAAGCCACCTAGTCTATGGCATTTTGCTTGGCAGCCTAAACAGACTAAAACAATCCCTGTGTTTAACACGCTTACATTCCAGAAACAAAAAGCAAGAAATACTTCAGCAAATCATGAAATCCATGTATAATATGTCATATGGCCATAAATTCTGCAAAGAAAAATGAAGTAGGAAAAAAAGGATGAAAAATAACAAGGAATGGTATTTTTATAAAATATCCACAGATTCCATTTTTAATAGGGTAAAAACTAAGTGGAGAGTGAAAGAAATTAAATGGAAAAAAGCATGAAACAAGTCATGTCAACATCTGCAGAAGAACATTCCAGAAGGAAACCACAAGTGCAAAGGCTCTGAAGGGAAAGTGCAATGCAGTTTTAAGGACGGTAAGGAGGCGTGGCTTAGTGTGAGTGACAAAAGGAATGGAAGATCTATTCAGTGAAGCAGCTAGCAAGCCACAGGTAGTACTTTGAACTTTATTTGAATGAGATGGAAAATTTTTGGAGGAGTCACTTGATCTAACAAAACTTAAATCACTCGTAGCTGCTGCATGGAACACTGACAGTAGAGAGGCAAGAAAGCAAGCAGAGAGAGCAGTTAGAAGGCTATTATATTGTCCAGGTGAAGAAAGTCGCTGGCTTGAATCAATAGGATGGTATTCAATGGGGGTCCTGAGAAGCATTTAGATTCTGAGAACATTTCAAAAGAAGAATAAAGAGGATTTGCTGAAAGATTAAATATGGGGATATAACTGAGACCCAGAAGTAAATACACTGTCTGGTTAACTGAGATAGGGGAGGAAGTCATGGAATAAAATGAGGTCAGAGTGCTTTCCAGGGAACCATTCAATGTGAGTAAGGAGGGCATTAGAGTGGACCATTTCCGGAAAGAATTTCTGGCATTTGAACTGAATTATTCTTCCTATACAGTGAGAAGCGTTGGTTCAGCACTTAGCTCCATTATCTACTGAAATAGTAGGGAAGAAATGGATATCGGGACAAATAAAAAAGCAAAAAGATTGAGATGAGAGAGAACGGAACCCTATGATCCAAGAATTACCTGGCAACATCTCTATATGAATTTCAGACTGGAAAGTCGGCAATACTAATAATGCCAAAAAGTTAGAAGGTATTTAAGAGGAGTATATGGGATGCAGGCTGTAGATAATATCAAAATTGGGAGTCAAGATGAGACAGTGAGTGCCATAGACAGAACATGAGAAAGGGAAAATATACTGTCTAACTGTATCTAACAGGATGAGTACCATAAGAGTGATGGAAAACAGAAGAGTAGAGGTGAGTTAGGGTTGGTGAGATATGACGTAACCTAAGTAGAGGTACTACTGAGATGAAAGTAGTAAAGCGTTGTATCAAATGAAAGAGTGCTCACATCCCTACCCCTATTCTTGAAGACAAATAAGGAAAACTAGTAGATGGTGAGAGCTAAGTAACTGACAATTGAATAATGAGTATCTTAAAATAGACAGACAGCACACTTGAAGGAATTTCACATAAATCCCATATATTGATGGAATTAAAATGTTTTGAGGAACATCTGTGCAGTGACTTCAAGGTTTTAAAATATTTGAGAAGCAGTCCTAGAAGACATTAATTTGCCCTCTCATCAAACTGGTGGAGAGATCATGGTTTATCATGTACATTTTAATCAGATTTGGAGAGAGGAAGAAGATAGCTATTAAGCAGATGGCTGAATAAACAGGAAGGAAGATAGGTACTTAGAAGACTGTCAGATCAACATGTTGATAATGATATGTTTGATAGTGATATACATAGATATCTCTATATAAATAATATAAAATATAATCTAATAGGTATAAATGCCCATGTTTAAGAATGATAGGTGAACATAAGTGTGTTCATGTGGATACATCTTTTGCTGCTTTCTGAGTTGTGTTATCCAATTTATGAAAACACACTAAAGAAGACCCCAAACTACCAAAATCCCTGGATGGCCCAAGTAATTTTAAGAAAGAAGAATAAAGCTGAAGGCATCACACGTCCTGATTTCAAACTATATTATAATGTTTTAGTAATCAGAACTGTAAGACATTGATATAAAAACAGACATAGAGATGAATGGAATGAAATAGAACCCAGAAATAAACTCACACATATAAGGTCAATTAATTTATGACAAAAGAGCTAAGAATATATCATTGGGAAAAGATAGTCTCTTCAATAAATGGTGTTGGAAAAACTACAGCAACATGCAAAAGAATGAACCTGAACCCCTATTTTATACCATATTCAGCAATCAACTCTAAATGGATTAAAGACTTGAACATAGACCGGAAACCATAAATCTTGAAGAAAATATAAGGGATAATAACTTTGACATCAGTGTAGGTGATGGTTTTTCAGATTTGACACCAAATGTAAAAGCAACAAAAGAAAAAAATAAACAACTAGGACAGCAACAAACTGAAAAACTTCTACATATTAAAGTAAAACACCAACAAAATGAAAATTCAGTCTACTGAATGGAATAAAATATTTGCAAATCATATATTTGATAAAGAGTTAATATCCAAAATATATTTTAAAAACTCACAATGCTCAATAGCAAAAAAAAAAAAAAACACAAATCTGATTAAATGGGGCAGAGAAAGGGAATAGACATTTTCCTGGAAAAGACATATAAATGGCCAAAAGGTACACAAAAAGATGCTCAACATCACTAGTCATCAGAGAGGTGCAAATCAAATCCACAATGAAATATTACCTCACATCTTTTAAAATGACTATTATCAAAAAGACAAGAAATAACAACTTTTGCCAAGGACTGGAGAAAAGGCAATCCTTGTACGCATTGATGGGCATCTAAACTGATGAAGCAACTATTGGAAGCACTATGGAAGTTCCTCAAAAAGTTAAATATAGAACTACTATATGATCCAGCAATTCCACCTCTGGGAATATATCCAAAGGAAACAAAATCACTATTTTGGAAATATATATACACCCCTATGTCCATTGCATCATTTTTTAATAATAGCCAAGACATTAAGAAATAACCTAAGTGTCTAAGTGTCCAAGAACAGATGACTAGATAAGGAAAGTGTCGTGTGTGTGTGTGTGTGTGTGTGTGTGCGCGCGCGCGCGCATGTGGGCACCTGGCTGGTTCAGTAGAAGAGCATGTGACTCCTGATCTCAGGGTAGTGAATTCAAGCCCCATATTAAGTGTAGAGCTTACTGTTAAAAAAATTTATATAGGGGCGCCTGGGTGGCTTAGTCGGTTGAGCGTCCGACTTTCGCTTAGGTCATGATCTCGNGGAACAACATGGATGGACCTTGAGGGCATTATGCTATGTAAAATGTGAAACAGAGAGAGACAAATACTATAGGATATCACTTATATATGGAACCTGAACAAAAAGAACAAACTCAAGTAGGCATACAAATTAACTGATGGCTATCAAATGTGGAGATGGGGTGGGTGAAATGAGTATAACTGGTCAAACAGTACAAATTTCTAGTTATAAATTTAATAAGTACTGTGGTAAAATGTACAACATGGTGTCAATCATTAATAATACTCTATTATATATCTGAAAGTTGCTAAGAGAGTAGATCTTAAATGTTCTCATCACACAAAAAAATGTGGCAGTGTGAGATAACAGAAGTTAAATAAACTTGTGTTAATCATTCCATATTTTTGTCATATTTGCCGTATATTTGAAAATTATATCTCAATAAAAATGGAAAATTTTTAAACAGACTATATTTGTCCTTGTTATTTGAGGTCTCAATCTTAAGCTCCTGCTCTTGTATCTGAATTGCTGGATCTTATTTTTGACAGTATAAGAGGATTTTTCTCACTAAGTTATTAAAATAAGGTGGGATGACCATGCCTCCTTTCATTGGCACATTGTAAATCTTTTTCCCTGCCACCATCCACAGAGAACACCAAGTATAAAACACAAGTCCTGGGCGAATTAGCTACTCTCATTTTTGTTAGACCTAGCGTTACTAGCTTTTGTTTAGAAATTCTTTCACTTCAGGGGACCCTGTGTGGTTCAGTCAGTTAAGTGGCCAACTTCATCTCAGGTCATGATCTCATAGTTTGTGGGTTCAAGCCCCGTGTTGGGCTCTGCTGACAGCTCAGAGCCTGGAGCCTGCTTCAGATTCTGTATGTGTATGTATTTCTCTCTCTACCCCTCCCCGCTTCCACTCTGTCTCTATCTCTCTCAAAAACAAATAATAGTAAAACATTAAAAAAAAAAAAAAAAAGGAGAGAAATTCTTTCATTGTAGAATTCTGGGAAATGAAAGAACTCCTAAAAACAGCTCTTTCTTAAGAATGTGGTGAGCAATGGAATTTGGGGAAAAGAAATAAAAACGTGAAAAAGAACTTTTTTTTCTCAATAAAGCCATAAAAAGTGGAATCCATGGTAGGTCATTAAAACAATTAGTGATAGGCGTCAGAAGGGTTCTGCCAGAACTCTGACTACGGGAGAGAAAGAACCTAGACAATCCAGCCTGCTCTCATTCAGGACCTCATTAGCCCACATTCACTGAACAGGACTTTAAAAATCCTTCTCAAAAGAATGAGATATTGTCTTCAAGTTCAGGCTAATGAAGGACAACATACATTTACCGAATCTTGAGTTTGAACACAGCTCCTATCGATGGAGAAGAATCAGAGCAGGAAGATATTCTGTTCCTGAGGTCTTAAACAGAAGTGAAGATTTAGAAATAATGAATTAGAACACATTCCAGTGCTGACGTCATGCTGAAAAGCAGAAGGCAAGAGAGGAGGATGCTCATTAAAAAGAAAAAAGGCAACGAATCATGTTTGCATTTTCCGAGAGGTTATTTTCAGTGGTTTCTTGTTGACTTACATGTGCTTTTTATTTTTTTCTTTGAAAGAGAGAGCACATATAAGTGGGAGAGGGGTAGGGGGAGAGAAGAGGGAGGTGGGAATCTTAAGCAGGCTCCAAGCCCAGCATGGAGCCCAATGCAGAGCTTGAAGGTGAGATGCTGATAACCTGAGCCAAAATTAAGAGCCTGACTCAACCAACTGAGCCACCGAGTTACACACAGTTTTATATGACAGTCCACAGTAAGCATTCGAAAGCTCACAGTGAGTTTCATATGTTGTGAAGCTACGTTACAAGTTCATTTGGGGTTTATTTCATGAGGTATTTAGCATTTTGAATTTGTGTAACATTAACTCATCTAAGGCCTTAGTGAACTGAAGAATTTAGCACTAAAAAATAGTGGTTTTTATTTTCTACATAATGCTAGATTTTCAGGGGGCAAATGAAAGCTTTTTTCCCCTAGGATATCAAACGTGTTAAGTTTTGTTTCTGTTTTTTTCAAACTATTTCTTCAAAGTTATGAACCAGATAAACTCAGTGTTAACATTAGCTAGGTTGACTTCAACGAATTAAATAACTGAAAATTCTGAGAGTAATTTTAAACTCTCGTAGAAAAATATAGTTGCTGCATTTCTCTAGTTGCTGTTGCTTCATTTTTGGCCATTTAAGTAACTATCATGGATAATTCAGAAAATAATTTTTTGTCTTGAATTATTACTGTGTTTAATGGTTAATTTTATGTGTCAACTTGACTGGGCTAAGGGATGCCCAGATAGCTGGTAAAATTTTATTTCTGAGTATGTTTGTGAGGGTGTCAGGAAGAGATTAGCATCTGCACCAATGTGAGGGAGCATCACCTAATCTACTTAAGGTCTCACTAGAACAAAAAGGCAGAGGGAGGCCAAATTCACTCTCTGTGAGGTAAGGGATACATATTCTCCTGTTCTTGGACACAGCACTTCTGGTTCGCAGGCTCTTGAATTCAGACTAAGAATTACACTATTGTTCTCCTCTCATTCACCGACCCCTGAAATTCTCAGGCCTTGAATTATATCACCGGCTTCCCTAGTTTTCCAACTTTCAGGGGGCAGACTGTGGGACTTCTTGGCTTCCCTAAGGATGTTGGGCAACTTCCTATAATAAATCTGCTCATACATATCTGTATATAACTTATTAATCTCACTTCCCTGCTTAATACATTGTGCATTGCAGACTTAAAATAGAATCAGAGCTGAATGGAAGATTGCACACATTCAGGAGGTTCATTCTCCTGTCTTTAAAGAAGTGAACATCCACATTCTCCACTATAAAGTAGAAGGGAAGGATAAAAATAAACATACTTGGATCACATCAATGATCCACTGATTAATGATCAATGTCCAATTAAGGATATAATTGACAGAATGCAATCGTAATAATAATGCTGGCTCTTCTATTATTGAGAAAAGAGGAGGGAAGAGGGAGAGAAGGATGTTTAATAACAGGAATTTTCAAGGTGCAATATTAAAAAGAAATATGTTCAAGCCATATGCTGAACATGATGTGACTTTTCCTTTAAAATGCTTCTTTTATCAAAGCAGATATTTTGAATGTTGCTTGTAAAGAGGAATACAGACCTAGGAATAAGAAGAGGAAAACAAGTCTGTATGCTCAAGTTAAAGAGAGACAAGGAGCTACAGTGTTAAATGCCAAATATGATTATTAAGTAAAACATGCAACCAGATTGCAACAGAACACATACTTTAAAAACTAAACAGTTGGGGGCGCCTGGGTGGCTCAGTTGGTGAGTGTCCAACTCTTGATTTCAGCTCTGATCATGATCCCAGGGTCATGGGATTGAGCCCCACATTGGGCTCTGTGCTGACTGTGGAGCCTGCTTACTCTCTCTCTCTCTCCCTCTGTCTCTCTCTCTCTCTCCTTCCCCCCCTCCCTCCCTCTCTCAAATATATTAAAACAAAACAAAATAAAAATGTTGAATGATTAAGTGATTTTTCAGTAAGTTCATGTGTAAAGATTGATAGCCACAAATACTACAAAATGCTTGACACCCCAATACAAAACCATGTGGGTGAAATTACATAAGAAGATGGGCAGAACTTGTGATAAGAATCCAGAACAAAGGGAAGTGAGTTCTTAGCCACTGTGGCCAATGATTATCACCAGTTTCTCACTGAGGAACTGAGAGTTAAGGCATGAAAGAACAGTGGACAAGAACTGGACACCCACCTCCACCACCGTAGTGTTCAGGTTGTGTTCATCATCCATCCTTAGAAGGAGGTGCTGGCACTGGCCTGTCATGGAAAGATTGCACAGTCTGGGTATAGGCCTTGATGGCATGATTGCAATCCCTGTTCTACATCAAGATGTCTTCACTTCCCTGAGACTGACTGGGCATTTTTTTCCTCAAAACTTGCTTACTCTGTGTCAAGATATGTGATACATATGTTTTGCAGACATGTGGAATAGTTAAAAAGTGTCAGGTTACCATTTTAAAATCATCTTCAAGCAGCTTAACAGATTAAGGAGTCTTTGCTCAAGATCATAGAAGCTCCTTCTGCATATAATTTTGTTATCTAAACTCACCATTTACATCTCCATAGCAGTTTCTATAACTCAATTGCTAATGCAAAGAATAATCTGAGGCAACTGAACAGACAAACTTATAATAATATTCATCCATAAATATGACTTTGAAAATCAAGGAACCGTCTTGGAAGCTGGGGCCTGGTAAACTGGTAATAATTACATTGTTCAAAACACAACAATCTATACACATTCTAATTTTATTTTTTTATGCTTCCCTTCTTTTATGCTTTAAGAATGTGCAGGACTTCAAGTCTCAGATAAATTGCATCTGGATTTAACATGGTTCCCATTATGCCTGACCTGTAACACAATTGATTATATAGAACACATCACAAAAGCTATCCGATTTATGATTCTTCTTGCTATCAAATCCTTCGCATTTGATACTTCTTTTCATAGCTCTTGTCCCATTCATTGAGGGAAACAAATTATACTTAGTTTGAAACTTTTCTTTTAAGCTACGCTTTTGTTTCTTAGCTCCTAGAGGAAAGCCAGCACCTGCCAGTAAAGGCAAGTCCTGATATTGTTGCTAATGCCAAGCTGTTAAATACTGCTCTGCAGCTTACAGGAATCAACAAAAGCTTAACACCTATAAGAGATTGGAGTGAATCACAAAGAACACACCTACTCTACACAGACCTGTCCTCTGCCTCTTGTGATGATTCCATGATCTATACGGTGCTGTTTCCGCACTCAAGTTGCAGAGACCTAACCTTTGTTGGAATACTCAACAAATGACTGAAGATGAGAATGTTAGGAATTCCCTGTCTATCCTGACATGATTTGGTTCTTGGTATCAGTGCTTACACTTCTGTTTGCAAGCCACCCCTCTGGGAAAATGTATCTGGAGCATGAGATAACAGGACAACTGGTCAACCCAGGGCTACCAAAAATGTTTACCTTTGTATCTGGTCCCTCTCTCTTTATCTTTCTGTTCCCATCCTGCAATTCCCTCAGTCTTTCTACCCATTTTTTCCTCTAGGTTTTTCTTTCTGTTTTGCCCAACTTCTAACATAAGTCATTCCTCATTCTCTGTTCATTAGTTATTGTGTAGAAATCCCTGGTTCTCTGGAGTGAGCAAGAGAAAGAATAAAGGGATTCCTTTGATCTACTCTTACAGTGTAGTATATAAAACCCAATCAAAATGTTCATACTCCAATTGCATTTATTTTGTTGTTATTTTTAGGTAGGTTTCATGCCCAGCATGGAGCCTAATGCTGGGCCTGAACTCAGGACCCTAAGATCAAGACCTGAGCTGAGATCAAGAATCAGATGATTAACCAACTAAGCCACCCAGACACCCTTCAAAATGTTCATACTGTAAAAAGCTACCTTCTCTCCAGGCTCCTTTAGTATGATATTATTTTTTTAAGTGACTATTTACTCTCTCATATTAAGTACATTATAAAATGCCTGCTATTTTTGGTAATTACTGGGCACAAATGAGGGTTGAAAAGAAAAAAAATCACAATTTGTCTTATGCAGTGGTTCTGGTTCAAACTTTATCATAAATCATTATTTAAATACTTCATTTATCTATATAAACTTCATATTATTGTGGCTACTAAGCTTTTTTACTAGCTATATTATGTAACACTACTACCATTCTATCAGACTATTTCAATACTTCTTTTGAAATAGCTTGCCAAAACAGAAGCCCACTAAATATATCCCTTTGATATTTTTTTTTTTAGATAAAAGGCATGGAATGCCTGGGTATCTCAGTTAGTTGAGTATCTAACTTTGGCTCAGGTCATGAGCTCACAGTTCATGAGTCTGACCCCTGCATCAGGCTCACTGCTATCAGTGCAGAGCCTGCTTCAGATCCTCTATCCCTCTCTCTCTCTCTGCTCCTCCCACACTTGTGCCTCCTGTTTCAAAAATAAATAAAACATTAAAAATAAATAAAATATTAAAAAATAAAAGTCATAATGATGCCCAACATTATTTTGTTACTCTCCACTGACCAATGTTATGCAAGAAGGGTGGTTTGATTCTGGTGTTGTGTCCATTGTTATTCTTACCAATTGTCTGATTCAATAGATAAATTATTGTATTGTTCTGTTTCTGAACAAATGAGTTGTCAAATGTCTTCCTAGTGACTTAAATAAGGTATATCTCTATATACAGTAAAACCTTGGATTACGAGTAACTTGTTCTGTGAGTGTTCCACAACACAAGCAAACATTTCTGATAGTTTTAATTTGATAAGCAAGTGATGTCTTGCAATATGAGTAGTACATGACGCTGAATGTCACAAGATCACAACTGAGCCATTGGTTCTTGAAAATCGCTTTGATATACAAGTGCTTTGGATTACATGTTTGTTTCTGGAACAAATTATATTCACAAATCAAGGTCTTACTGTATATGTGTAGATAGATAGATAGATAGATATGTATATATTGGTCAAAATTGTGTTGTATGAAGGTCCTGAAGAGAGTAAAATATCTATTGTCTCAAGTATGCAAGATGGTTTCAAAATTCTCTATGCAGACTAATCACTGGAAAGCCAAAGAAAATGAGAAGACAGATCATCAAGTTGAAGATGTACATATGTTTTCTGTCATCCTTTTGTACAACTTGTAAAAAAAAAGAAAAAAAATATCTTCTTCAATAAGACAATGAATTCATTTACACAAAAGACAAAAGAAAACTGGAAAGAAGGAAAAAAGGAAAGTTGATGAGTGAAAGAAAGGAAGGGAAAAACAGGGCTAGAAGGGAATGAAGGAAGAGAGCAAGAGGAAAGGAAGGTAGAGAAGAAACAAATAAAGAAGCAGAAGGGAGAAAGGGAGAGATTTCTTATCTTGGGAAATATTAAGTGGCTCTTCCTTGCCTAAAATAATGAAGTGATTTCCTACAATGACCTGATCCTGCCTGTTTCTCTAGCCCCTCTGCATACCTCATCTTTTCCAACCCACTCAAGGTGACTTCCAATGCCCACTGAATGTGCTCTGCTCTACCCTACTCCAAACCTTTTCATGCTGTTTTTTTAATTGCTTTTCCCTCTATCATCACAGATTATCTTTGCCTATTTGTCCCAGGCATTGATGCTAAATTTCATTTTCATAGTTACACTAAATAATTTTTAATAGGTATGTTTTGGTGGGAATAGCAGCATCCTCACATATCACCAAGACCATGACGGACAGTCTACCATATTATTTACCCAAAGTCAAAATAAACAAAGAGGAAAAGTATACTATCTTCTTTAACAATTTGAAAAGAACAATAAAAAATGCATATGCACATTAACTCAGTGTAAATTTTTAATACTATCTTGGTTAAATAAACAAGGTCAGATTTGACTGTTTATATTTCTTCAGGGAAACAAAAATATTAAAATAATATGAACTAACTTCCAATAACACCTAAAAAGATAATAATCAATCCATATGTTGTCCTCAGAAACAAAGATAAGGGATTAATTCTGTACTCAAGTATTAATGGAAAATTTTAAGGACAAACAGATAGCAGAAGGAGACCACAATATGTGATAGAAGGTGGCAGTCTAGTGGGCAGGAGAAGTAGATGCCTACAAGGACTCAGGGAGGTAAACTTTGAAGAGCTGACCCAGTGGGGATGAGGTGGGATGGGAATCACCATCAAGCAGTGGTGACCACTCTCATAGCTCTGCTGCACAGAGATGCTTTTCCATCTATAGGCAGATTTTGTCAGTGTTCTTCATAGAATTTTTGGACAGGGTAACACTGAAAAAGAAGACAAATGCTGTATTGGGAAAATAACCCACTGAGCTCTTATAACCTAATGTCATTTAACATTCGGTTAAGCTAAAAATCCTCTTCCAGTCTGATTCCTTAGCCTCCAAGCAATCTTTTGTGATTGAGATTTCAATGTAGGTCTAAGTGCAAGGCAGAAAATATGCTGGCCTTGCCAGCACAAGCAGGCACACTTGCACTACAGTTACATGTTGTTGATATTTTGAACATATATCTCGTCTAGTGATCTGAATTGTGGGAGTCCATATCCAAGATATATACCCACTTAGCTGCAAAGCTGGCTCTCAGACTGTGGCAAATTCACAAAATCTCTTAGGAGACAGCCAAGGGAATTTCCTGGTGACATCATTCTGTTTAACATGCACTAGATGCTTTTATGATTTTTTCTTAATTTATAGAAAAATTACAGAAAATTTTAATGCACCTATTAGGATGGTTTACTGAACAGGACAGCCATCTTATCATCTAATTGAGAGAAGTTTGGTCATGAGATGTTTGGTTGCATCAGAAGAAGCAGAAAAGCTGGGAGCCAGGGAGTTCTGATTAAAACAGGAGAGTGAGAAGGAATGTGTATGAGGATACTTATTGTAGGATGAAGAAACTAGTTATCCTGGATGAGTATCATACACAAAATTAAAATATTTACAAGGTGGGACAATTATGAAGACAAGCTCAGCTACTTCGAAATAGTGCCTAGAGGCAACCATTATCCTAAGTAATAAATACGAGTTATTTTTGCATATTTTCCATTCTTTCTTTCTGCTCTTTTATTTCCTCCCCCCTTTATTACATGGTTTTATAGTCCTAAAGGTAAATGTTCTGTCCTTTGCTGTTAATATTTCACTTTTTAAGGTACACATGAGAGTTGTCCCACTGTATTACAAAATAAAACGTATCTTTGGAATTCCAGCAACACCTCAACTTAATCATATATGTCTAAAATAGAACAAATTCTCATATGTGGCCACCCATCTCTACCAGTAAACTTTTGGCTATACTTTTGTCAATGGGTTATCTTCCTTTTAAAAAAAATTGTTAATGTTTATTTATTTTTGAGAGAGAGAGAGAGAGAGAGCTCAAGTGGAGGAAGGGCAGACAGAGAGAGGGAGACACAGAATCTGAGGCAGGCTCCAGGCTCTAAACTGTCACGGGGCTCAAACCCACAAACCGTGAGGTCATGACCTGAGCAGAAGCCAAACACTTAATAGACTGAGCCACCCAGGAGCCCCTCAGTGGATTATTTTCTAAGCAGTAGTCCAGAGTAGGAAACTGGCTTACATCCTTTTCTCTCTCCTCTCCCTCAAGTTACAGTTTCTCAAAATTTGTTAATGTTCCTTCCTAATTATCTCTTGCATAGCCCTCTCTTTTTCAATTCCAATCTTGGAACAAGCTTTTATCATGCCCAGTCTTGAATATTTAAATTAGATGTCAATTATATCCACTGTCTCAAAGAAATTCTTATTTTACTGAAATATAGTTGACACGCATTAGTTTCAGGTGTACAATATAGTCATTTGACAACTCAATACTTTATGCTACACTCACCACAAGTGTAGCTACCATCTGTCACCATACAATGCTACGAAAACACCACTGACTAAAAGAAATACGTGTGTGTGTGTGTGTGTGTGTGTGTGTGTGTGTGATTGCCTACTTTCAATATGATGTACTACCTTTCATCCTTGTGTCTTACTCATTTCAGAACTGAAAACCAGTACCTGCTCCCCTCTGGCACCTCTCAATTTGTTATCTCTATAGGTCTATTTCTGCTTTTGTTTGTCTTTTAGATTCCATATGCAAGTGAAATCATATGGTATTTGTCTTTCTGACTTATGTCACTTACCATAATACCCTCCTGATTCATCCATGTTATCACAAATACCAAGACCTCATTATTTTTAATGGTTATGTAATATCCATTGTATATATATATATATATATATATATATATATATATATATATACCACATCTTCTCTATCCATTCATCTATCAGTGGGCACTTACATTATTTCCATAGCTTGGCCAGTGGAAATAATGCTGAAATAAACATAAGGGTAATGTATCTTTTAGAATTCGTGTTTTTATTATCTTTAGGTAAATACTCAGTAGTGGAATCACTAGATCATACTGCATTTCTATTTTCACTTTTTTGAGAAAACTCCATACTGTTTTCCACAGTGGCAGCATTAATTTACTTTCCCACCAAGAATACAAGAAGATTCTCTTTTCTCCACATTCTTCCCAACACTTGTTATTTCTTATCTTTTTTATTCCAGCTTTTCTGACATGTATAGGGTGATGATATCTTATTGTGGTTTTGATTTGCATTTCCCTGATAATGAGTGATGCTGAGCATCTTTTCATGTGTCTGTTGCCATCTGTATGTCTTCTTTGGAAAAATGTCTATTCAGGTCCTCTGCCCATTTTTTAAGCCATGTGTGTGTGAGTGTGTGTGTGTGTGTGTGTGTGTGTGGTTTATTTCTGGGCTCTCTGTTCTGTTTTATTGATCTATAGGTCTATTTTTGTACCAGCACTATACTGTTTTGATTACTACAGCTTTGTAGTATATCTTGAAATCTGGGATTGTGATACCTCTAGCTTTGTTCTTCTTTCTTAAGATTGCTTTTGGCTATTTAGGATCTTTTGTTGTTTCATACTAATTTTATTATATTTGTTCCAATTCTGCTGAAAAATATTATTGGTATTTTGATAGAAATTGCACTGAATCTATAGATTGCTTTATGGACATTTTAACAATACGAATTTTTCCAATCTCTGAGTATTATCTATCTTTCCATTTGTTTGTGTCATCTCCAATTTCTTTCATCAGTGTTTTATAGTTTTCAGAGTACAGTTCTTTCATTTCCGTGGTTAAGTTTATTCCTAGGTATTTAATCCTTAAGTTTAATCCTAGGTATTTTGGTGCAATTGTAAATACAACTGTTTTCTTAATTTTTCTTTCTGCTATTTCATTATTAGTGTATAGACATGTAACATATTTCTGTGTATTAATTTTATATCTTGCAACTTGCTGAATTCATTTCTTAACTCTAACAGTTTTTTTCAGTGAAGTCCCTAGGGTTTCTATGTACACTATTATGGCATCTGCAAAGACTGAGAATTTTACTTTTTCCTTACCAATTTGGGTGTCTTTTATTTCTTTTTCTTGTCTGATTGCTGTGGCAAGGACTTCCAGTACTATGTTGAATAAAAGTGGTAACAGTGGACATCCTTATCTTCTCCTTGATGTTTAAGAAAAACCTCTCTTTCACTATTGAGTACGCTAGGTATGGGTTTGTCATATATGGTCTTCATTATGTTGAGGTATATTCCCTCTAAACCCACTTGATGAAAGTTTGTTTTATTATGAATGGATATTAAATTTTCCTAAATGTTTTTTATGCATCCATTGAGATTATCTTATGATTTCTAGACTTCATTTTCTTAATGAAGTATTCCAATTTGTTTGATTTTCAAATATTGAACTATCCTGGACTGCATCTGAGTGCCTACTATGAACAGACATGATGCTGAGGAATAGTGATTTATCAGTGACCAGGGACAATTTCTGCCCACAAGGATTTGAAATCCTACATGAGATAGGTACATGATTAATAAACAAATAAAATAATTAGAGACTAATTAGGAAACAGTCCGATGTAACCATTGAAAGTGGGGATGAGGCCAAAGGTATAGACAAGAGTAATCTTCACAAAAGTTTTGGGAAGTAATTTTAATTAAGCATTCTCCTCCTTACTGTAAGTGTCTCTGGACCCCTCAGTTCTTCATACATCATTTTTCCCATCACATTTTGAGGGACATCAAAAAATTCATGCTACCTCCTGTATGTCCAACACATGTACATCCTGACACCATACCACCAGTGGCATAAATACCCTTCCTCCATCACAGTTTATATGCTGTATGCCTCAGTTTAGTTTTGTCTTTCTGGTTTTTTGCTTGAAAATAAACCTAGATTAATTTAGCACTCACGAGACTTTCATGCAAGCATCCCAAGGACAGAAACTTAATTTCACAATTTTCAATGTCATGGTCAAAGGAGCCTTTAGGTACATGTGAGAATAAAATCTAATTGCTTCAAGGTACACTGTTCACATCTACTCTCAAATAATTATCTATTGGCAACCTTTAATCCAATTTCACAGAACTGCCTGTGTGGGCACTAATTGTCTGCTAAATAAGCAATATCTTAAGTGCTAAAGTCAAAGGTTTAAAAGTCAGGTCAATATGTATTATTTTTAAAAAGCAAAGTCAGTTTTAATCATCCATTGTCTTTAGAGTAACCAAAAAAAAAAGAAGTTACCAACTAAAAAGGTCACTAGTCTGTTGTAAGTTTTAAACATCATCTACTATTCAAGTTCAGTGTAGACTTGAATTAAAGTGAAGGATTTGGGGGATTCAGTAGCCTTAAAGATCAAAACAGTTTTCCAAAATATAATATACAGGAGGTTAAAAAAAATACTCTCAGTGCTTTCATTGTAACCTCTCCTTAATGTTAAAGGAAAAGGTAATATTTGACCAACGAAGTTCAAGGGGCAAACTCATGTTAGAATGACTGGCTGATAGAAGTTAACATCATCCCCTTTAATGCCTAAGTGGCTCTTTAACTCTCAGAAATTTAAGTGCTGGATTTAGAAAAAGAAAGGAAAGAACCTTAAAAGGTGTTAACTTCATCTTGTGCCATAAAAGATGAGATGTTTAATTAAACCACTGGTAGTTCTTGGGTGGTTTTCAGTTTAGTTTTATACTTTTGAGATGAAAGGGTACATGCGAAATTATGTACAAAGCACCTTTTAGAAACTTTGGAAAGGTCAAGGAGAAAATAGCTGGATTTCAAAAGCTGAACTTTTCAAGGTTTTTCTCTGATTTTTCTAAAACAAGATAGCCTCCTCCTCCACTTAATAGTTCTTCAAGGCCCTTTTGGTAGCCAAAATCTTTGTTCTTTTTTTTAAGCAGCTTTGTAACAGAAGAACTAAAAATTAATTATGGCTATGGAACTTTTACACAGAAGAGTTTAAAAAGCACAGACGTAAAGAAGGGAAAAAGATGAGGGCCCATTTATCTTATATTGACAGGACTAGCTTCAAACGATGACCTTGAATCATAATCATCCTAATGAGCTCAAAATATTTCACTTTAACAAGTGAAACTATAATCAAATCAGTTTCTGAAAGCTCTACTAATGAGCATTTCCTTTGATGAAAACATGGTTCACTGTCTTAGTCTGCAGGAGGTGCACTACAGTGAGGGGCCAGCTCCTGACAACTCATTAGCTGACCTGGGGAGAGAGTAATTTGAATGCTTTTGATAAAAATTTCAAGGCTTTTTTTTAACTTAAATTACAATTTATGCACTTTTATAAATAGTATAATTTTTCTAAGTTGGGGGAAACTAGCAGGAAGACTTCAAAGCTGTGGAACAAAGTTTGTTTACCGCATTTGGTCTGTTTGTAGCCCCAGAACCAGAAAGGGGAAATATGTTTCGTTAGCGACTGCTAACTTGGGGCCGAGCCTTCTATTCTACTTTTACAGGCCGTGCTGGTGCGGGTTGGTATGATGTGAAGTGAATTTTCCAGAACTACATTTTATAAGATTTCGGGTTGAGAATTGGAAGTCACTTTTATTTACTATGAGTCTATGTACATCTTCTGAAACTACTTTGTCCATCAAAACGGATGATTCACTTTACCCAAAAGCAGCAAAATAAGCTGGAGTGAAAACAGAATGGGGAAATGTAGTTCACTTTTATTTTTTACTACTTGTCAAGGATTCCCCCCCATTAAAATTATTCATCATTTTAACTACTCCTCTGCTCTATTCGGCATCAATAAATGATCTCTCTCTCCTTTTCTCTCTCTCTCTGCAGAGCAGACTTGCTGTCAAAGCAGAATATAAAACAGAAGAATAGTTCAGCTATTTTAAGTATCACTGGAAGACAGATCTTAGTTGCTTCAGAGGACCAATCCCTTGTCTCCTCCCTCCCCCCAAGCTTCCCTTTGCTGCTGAGGGGTGTTCTACTTTCTTTCTATATGTCATATTTACTTCCTGTGTTCTGCTATGCAAGCCACTGGGATGGTTTGTGTCATAGGCACATGAGACACTGTTCTCAATTGTCAAGTGTCTAATTCTCTGTCTCTGTTTTTGCTTTCACTCCCTATCCCTCTTGACTTGGGTTGAAAACCAAAAATATTGGGGGGGCCTGGATGGCTCAGTCAGTTAAGTGGCTGACTTTGGCTCAGGTCATGATCTCGCAGTTCGAAAGTTTGAGCCCCCCATCGGGCTCTGTGCTGACAGCTCAGAGCCTGGGGCCTGCTTCAGAGTCTGTGTCTCCTTCTCTCTCTGCCCTTCCCCTGCTCACACTCTGTCTCTCTGTTTCTCAAAAATAAATAAACATTAAAAAAAAAACAAAAATATTTTCAAAACTTTGGAAGACAAGTTACTGAACCAAGTAGTACATCAAAAGAGAGAAGGGACTTTTTTTTACTTCTCAAAATTATTCCTTGGTTTTGATAGTTTTTATACAATGTATAGCCCTAAAAAAGCAAAATATTCATTTTGACCCCTATTTGTGTGTGTGTGTGTGTGTGAAATATACACAGTTGATTTCAACTCTCATTATTCACAGTCCTTCTATCCTATGAAGTCACTGTAAACACTGAATTAGCAAATACTGGATCATTGCTCCTAGGAAAAATACAGGGTTATGTTCCTGTGAGCCTCTGGGCACAACATTTTCATCAACTGATCAACAAATAACCTTGTCATATGTGTGTTTCTGCTTAATGACACCTTATTTAACATATATTATTAATTCTTTAACATTGAATTAATAACCATATTAAATAAAAATTATTCTCATATTTATTAAAATGGTAAGGAAGACTTCATTCAAGAATATTGAAATAAGGGTATTATAATAGGAGCAAAATAAGGCTCAACTCTGAATACAACATGGACAAGTGGAGATTTATAGCCAACAAGGAGAGTGAGGGCATCAGTGGATAGAAAATTACTCAGAGGAGACATCAATGGTAGGGAGATTCTTACTAAACTGAAAAATATGATTCTTACTAATGGCAGACCAAGGACATATACATAAAAGGTAGGAGATAAGGAACTTAGATATCAGAAATGATCAGATATCACGGTGGAAGGATTCTCTCTAACCTGACTTAACAGGATTGTTTTAAGACTGGACTGGGCAGGCCAAAGACAGGGCAAGGGTCAAGGTCAAAGCCTACTCAGAAAGAGGGCTCAAAGAAGCTGACTAATGTTTAGCCAAAAAGGGAGTCTTTGCCAGCCAGTAGAACTATAACTCATGCCCGAAAAAAGCTTGCCTAACTTACATATTTTCTCTGTTAGACACATCAGAGCCTTCCTGTACTTAAAAACATTAGAAAGCTCTTCAGCACCAGATACAGGAGTCTTGAACAATTTTAGCAGCAAAATCACTAACAAAAAACACAAAAGTATGAAAAATATGGTACTAAATAGACCTTGAAGGATACTTCTTTGCAGTATGAGAGGTGGAACAAGAAAACAGAGCATCACCCTATTCTACTTCAGGTGGGAGGGAGGGAGTGCTTCAGGACACCAGATATTTCACGGCTCTGCCCAAAGCACAAACCAATGACCATTAAAGTACATGAGTATGGATTTGGAGGTAACAAATAAATTTTAGCTAATCTGATAATTCACAAAGACTGAATGTGCAAATAATGATTGACACACACATATACATATACATATATATATATGAGTATAAAGGGGGGCAATCTAAAAAATGTTAGAATGTTAGTCCATTTAAATTTTTTGAGTGTTTATTTATTTTGAGAGAGAGAGTGCAAGCAGGGGAGGGGCAGAGAGAGAGAGGGAGGAAGAGAGAATCCTAATCAGACCGCACTGTCAGTGCAGAGCCCAACATGGGGATAGATTCCACATATCTCGAGATCATGAACTGAGCTGGAATCAGGAGTCAGTTGCTTAACTGACTGAGCCACCCAGGCACCCCTGTTAGTCTGTTTAATTAAATAATATCAAAGTTTAAAAAAAGAGTAAAGTTGGGGCACTTGGGTGGCTCAGTTGGTTAAGCGTCTGACTTCCGCTCCGGTCATGATCTCACGGTTCATGGGTTCAAGCCCCTCGTCAGGCTCTGTGCTGGCAGCTAGTGCAGAGCCTGGAGCCTGCTTCAGATTCAGTGTCTCCCTCTCTCTCTGACCCTCCCCTTTTCATGCAGTCTCTCTCTCTCAGAAATAAATAAAACATTTTTAGAAATTTTAAAAAATAAAACAAAAGAGAGTAAAGTTTAGGTTCTGCATAACCTTTTTATTGGGGGAGGGAGGGGAGTACCACTTCTGGAAATGCTAGAAAATTCAAGCCAACACAAATTAAGTAGGTAATTAAGTTGCAATTATAAATGGGCAATAGACTATGTTCGCCTGACAATTCCATATTGATTTGACAACACTAATTTGACAAATCTAACTTTTGAAATTAAACTAATCTATTATTGTTTTTGCTAATAAGTTCCTGTGATTTTACTCAATATTAGAGATGCAGTAAAGTAAAAGTTAGTATATGCCTCAAAGTTGACACTGGATATTTAAAGATTCTAAAGAATGTAGACTCTTCATTGTAATGATCTGAGACCCTGAGATTAGATACTCGTCCAGAATTTAGGAGGACATCTCCACCCATCTGCTTTCTGGGTCATCTCTGAACAAGACTATCTCATTCTTTCCTCAGTCTTGGGATTTAGCTTCCTTTGCTTAGTCTCTCCCTATTAGTATGAAGCTGGGGGATGAGTTACTCTCTTAGCCCGTTCTTCCAAAAAGAGGTAGTAGAACCAGCCCCCCTTTTGGAAAATAATATAATCAGGTCAGACAGACGTCAACACCTTCCACTAGACCCACTCGGGCATGTCTGGAGCAGTAGGGTCAGCTACCCAAATGTCTATACCCTAGACATGTCCCTTTTTCTTCTATAAACAAGATTGTAGCATGAGGCACTAGACTATATAGAAGCTGCTCCCAACTGGTCCAGTAAAACTTATACCCTAAGCCTCTGATTCATTACACAATACCAGAGAAAGTGTGTCATCCCATGTATTTTCCAAGTTACTCAATTCTCAGCTTCTTCCATGTAAGCATGTTAGACAGGTTTTCTCCTCTACTAATTTTTCTGTAAGTAACTTCATGAAATTTGAAGAAAACTACAGAATTCCACACCTCCCTTCCTAACTGGATGTACTCTGGTATTAGCAACTTACATTTTCCCACCCAAGGGAAATAGTGCCTAAACTCACTCTCTGGAGTTAAGTGGAAATAATTCATGTCTACAAAGAAGAGGAAGATGGAACAGGATCCCTGTTGAAGCCTGTGGTCACCGCCTTTGTATCTTTGTCCAGATTAGCCTATCACCTATCTCAGCAGGACCTTCAACTCTGTGAGTGTGGAGGAAGAGGGGTTCAGGGAGGCTTAGTACACAGTCTCCTTTGTGTGAAAAGCCCTGAGGAAATCTTGGGTTTGAAGATTAGACACTTTAGTACCTCTTTTGGAATACATGGTGATTCTGCTAGTATTTTGTAGAAATTAAACAGAAGGAATTCATGCTTATCCTAGACATTTTAAGGAAATTTTTCTTATTTTTTTATCTTATAAAAGGAGACCCTCCTGTTGATAATACAATGATTTTTTTTAAAAAGCATATCAATAAATAGCTCATATACTTACTACTCTTAGTATAAATAAATATGCCTTCTCTTATATGATAAAAAGCTCATGTGTCATGAGAAGATATTTAAACTGTTACACCAAATTCAATTTTATAGCCATTTTAAAGTTTATCATAAAAGTCACTGTGTAGGAAAAAATAATACACTTTAGAAAAAATCATTTTTATGGCAAGCTTTCTAAGAGTATGCAAACAATTGTTTTATTGAAAAATGCCTTATTTAGATATTTTTCAGCATAAATTACTCATTTATCACCATTCATTTATCTTTCAGGTCTGTATTTCACACAGTCTTCAATAACCTAAATGGCATCGCAAATATTCCTTCTTTTCAATTTATTGTTTGCTTAATTAGTGAGTGTCCAAATTAATTTGGGGCATTTCTTGGTTGTATAAATCATGACAACAGAAAGAGATGTTACTTATATCACTTTCCCTACTAAGTGGCATACTGTTTTCACACCAAGTGGTGGCAGTCCAAAAATCTCACTTATTCAACAACCATGAGTCATTTTCACAAAGTAATATTTGCCAATCAGGTGCCAAGGCTCCAGATCTTTAGCTTGAAGAGACTCAATTCCTAGATATAAAAATCACTGGGGTGCCTGGGTGGCTCAGTCAGTTAAGTGTCTGACTTCGGCACAGGTCATGATCTCACGGTTTGTGGGTTTGAGCCCCGCGTCGGGCTCTGTGCTGACAGCTAGCTCAGAAACTGGACCCTGTTTCGGATTCTGTGTCTCCCACTCTCACTGACCCTCCCCTGCTCATGCTGTCTCTCTCTCTTTCAGAAATAAATAAAACATTAAAAAACTTTTTAAATCACTTAAATTCCTAATGTATTGTTTTCTGCATTATTGTTTTAGTTTTTAGTTTTTAAATTAAATAACATGGTTCCTATATCATAGGTTTGTTTTTAATTTTTAAATGAAATATCATGATAATGATTCCAGGTTAAAGTTATACCTACTCCTATTATAAAATCTTTAGAAAATATAGCAACTCCAAAGAAACTATAATAGACATTGTTATTAACACTCTTAGTAATCTTTATCTGTGATAAATTATCACTATTGCCTGAAATAATACAATCAATATTCTCAAGCATCTGTCTTCAAACCATTATAGTGTTTATGGTAAATAAACTATTATTATTAATGCTGGCCCAATAATATGCACATTTTAGATCTTGGTAATTTTGCCAGCTGCCTTTCCAAAGTGGTGCTCTCAATTTATAGTTCCACTAAAATTGTACAAAGCTGTAGCTTCTGTATTCCTTTGTCAGCAATGGGTGTCGTCAGGTATCTTAATAATTGCTGAGCTGACAACTGAAGAATGTGGGATTTTTGCTCTTCTAATTTTGATTGAATTATTGTAAGTAAAGGTAGAAAGTAGTTTTTCACTATCTGAAAATTTAAGCAAGATAGCGTTGGGAGTGGAACCCAAAATAGGAGACCACTAGAAGTTCTTTTTGACAAAATGAGTGTTGGATTATGTATGAATTTTAGCTTCCATATAAATACTTAAAGAGAAAAGAATGTTTGGTTTTATTCTTCATATTTCTCCATGGAAAGAGGTTGAACGTCTGCTATCCAAACTCCCAATCCCAAATCCAAGGATCCAGTTTGGACGTCTGTCAGTCTTGTCTACGTATATCTACCGTTTGATAAGTTCACAGGCATTGCCTTTTGTCCTAAACTCATATAAACAGAGAAATTAAATTGTCACTGTCCTCTGTATTTTTACATCCCATGTACTTTTTAATGATAGGTACATTATTTTCATACTAACAATCCAATTACTAAAATATAAGCTGACAATAAGACAGCCAAGTAGTGAACATTCAACACCAATGAAATCTTGCTTATAAAACGTGTTACAAAGGAATATTACTCCGTGAGATTCTTGATTTCTTTCTGTATTACAGCATTAGTATGGGGAACGGAGAACAAAGTGCTCCCATTGACACTGTCCTCTTCCTTCGCAGTTTAATGCAATCCTTTCAGTTTATCCATCATTCTTTGGCCACAATCCACCAGAAACTTCAGGTATGTACGTTAGTGATCACACATAAGTTAGGCAGCACACAAAGGCTGACACTTACGGTTGTGCCCTGATGTTCTAACACCCAACAGGTATTAAACCAGAGGCACATCATAAGAAAGTCAAAATAAATAAAAATTCATACATTTGAGCCAACACACACACATGCGCACACACACTCATGCACACATGTCATTGTAAAATCACTGGCATAGACTTTAAATTGAAAAAATATTGACTCACACACTTTTTGTTTAAAAGTGTTAAAGCCATGATTTTAAAATAAATCTCAAGTTGACTTTTAATGAATGAAGGGATGATCATTGTCTCTAATTCTTAAAAACGACTTACAGAATTTTATCTTGTAAAATTGTCCTTAATATCTGGAATAATTTTAAAGGTTTTCATTGGGTTTCCCTTCATCAAATACATTAAAAAATTGGATCACTGTTTTTAAGAGTTGATTTTTTTCAGATATCTTGTTACCCAGGAAAGAGTAGGTATTATTGAGAAACCAAGGAAGACTACAGCTTCCTCAACCAGTTGGCTTCCTTCATGGAAAATAAATTTTAGCTTTTCTTCCTTCTTGCTGGTAATCAAAACTAAAATATAATAGAGAATAGAGGCCACTAATATGACAACTACATATAAATTAAAAGTCAAATATTAAGAAAGGAAAAACTATGTGTGTTATTTATAAAAGAGTGTCAGAATTCTTAATATTTAAAGAAATTGTACTCAATGTTTTGAAAATAGGACAATCCATTAGATAAAGAGGCAAAGGACATGAATGGGAATTCACAAAGGAACAAACACAGGAATAAGTCCAAGTGAATAGTAAACACACTAAGTGACGCTTAACTTAATTCTTAATATAAATCAAAACAAAATGCCCTATTTCATCCATCAGATTGGAAACTATGAAAATAATGATGGGGGTGCCTAGATGGCTCAGTCAGTTAAGCATCCGACTTCAGCTCAGGTCAGGATCTCACAGCAGGTGAGTTCAAGCTCCACGTCAGGCACTCTTGCTGACAGCTCAGAGCCTGGAGATTGCTTCAGACTCTGTGTCTCCTTCTTTCTCTGCCCCTCTCCCACTTTCACTCTTTCTCTGTCTCTCTCAAGTATTAGAAAAATAAAATATAAATACATAATGGTAAACCTCTGGTCATATTGACCATATAGAGATATATGGAATTATTTAAACATTGTTGATGGAAGTCTAATTTTACAATCTTTGTTGAGATTCATCAAATAACTCAACAGCCCTGAACCAGTCATACCTCACTGCTCTAGCAATCAGACTGGCAATTCTAGCAATTCAGACTAAAAAAATAAATACTACATGTAAAAGGCTACTTACTATACTCAAGCTCATAATCACTATGATGTAAAAGAAAAACACCTAAATAGTTATCAATATGATTTTGAGTAATTCAGAAACCCTAAGCAATTTAAAAGAGTAAGCCAGGTCTCATTTCATTGATAGGAAAAGATATTTTCAAAACATTAGTTTCAGAAAACTATATACAGTATAATCCCTTTAGTGTTAAAAAAAAAAAAACTTGTACACATATATATTTCTATTCTTTTTTGTCTGTGTGATCTTGTATTTGCACAGACATTTTTTAGGGATATGTAAAAGAAAGTGTTAACAATGGTTATATCAGCCATGTGGTAATTAATAGGACAAGGTTTCTGAGGTGGAAGAGGATTTTTAATTTTTATTTAATACCCTCCAAATTGTTTTTGTCTTTTTATTGAGCACCATTACATTTACAATAAAAAACTCATATTTTCTTATTTTATTTTTATTTACTTTTAGAGAGAATGTGTGTGTAGTGTGAGTGGGGGAGAGGGACAGAGGGAGAAAGACAGAGAGACAGAGTCAGAGAGAGACAGAGAGAGAGAGAGAATCTCAACTAGGCTCGATGCTTAGCACAGAGCCCCATGCAGGGTCAATCCCATGACCCTGGGATCATGACTAAACTGAAGTCAAGAGTTGGGCACTCAACTGACTGAACCACCCAGGTGCCCCCAAAAATTCTTATTTAAGAAAAAAAAACAATTTTTATGCAGTGATCACTTATACTTTCCCACTCCGCATCATTTTCAAGGTGTCTTATTCTGTCTTTTCTCTGCCACAGCTATAAGAACATACCTAATCCCTTAACTTCTAACCTATTGGATCTACTTCTCTATAGAACTGTATCATATTAGCATCTCTCTTCAAGAAAAGGAAAGCATTTTAAAATTTGAACTTTCACTAGGCCTTATCATTTTCTTCCTCAGGTTAGATGAGCCCAATTTCTTAAACACTGTGGTTTCCAATCTCTTCAACATTCTAGTCAGCCTCTAGGTATAATCCACCTTTTCAGCAACTCTTAACCCACAGCCAACAGAATTGAATATAATATTCAAGACACGGTCTGAGCAGTTCAGATTATAGTGAAACTATTACCACCCTTGAACTTGACTCTCTACCTCTATTAATGCAGCTTAAGAATGCATTAACTTTTTTAAGCATCTGTTAACACCATATTGGCTCATATTGAGCAGGTAGTCAAATAAAACCACAGGAATTTTTGTCATAAATTTCTCTATCCTGTAAATGTGCAATAAACAAGAGTTTACAATAACCCAGTAAATTTTCATTTTATTAGTTTCAGCCCATAGTTCCCACCTGGTGATGTTTTTCGGGCACACAACTATCATCTAAACTAATAGCTACCCTTTCTAGCTTTGCATTCCCTGCAAGAGTGCTCAGCCTTTCTTCTTTCATTGTTCTAACCATTGATCACATTGCTGAACAAGAGATAGCCAAGTAGGGTATCCCAGTTCCAGAGATCACAGAGTTTGGTATCAGCCCATTACCAGATAGTCTTTGGATAATTCTTCAGTTACTTATGAATTAGTGAATTGCTCACATTTTCTTTTCCTTCAGAATATTAAGGGAATCATCATGGAATGTGTTGCACAGATATAGATAAGATTTTTTTGGCATTTCTCAGCAACCATTCTACAATTTGCATACACAATACACTGTTAGGCACCAAGGAATTTGTTTACACAGTTTCAATGAGAAACTTTCCAGTTCTATTTAAATAAATCAATTTTAAATGTAGGTTTTTCACATGTAAACTTTATGAGAAACAATCATTTTTGTGATTGACAGTGGCATGTAGTAGTTCAAAGCACAGATCCTACAATCAAATCTACTCAGGTTCAAAATCTCAGTTCTACTACTCAATATTATGTAACATTGAGCAAACTATACAAATATGCTGCCCCTTTATTGCCTTATCTATGAAACTGTGATAACGGTATCTCTTTCAAAGGGATTACATGAATTAACAGATACAAAGAATTAGGAAAAAACCCTGGCACCTAGTAAGCTGTCAGCGTAACTACTAATATTATTATGATATCTTCAAGGAGAAAGATGGTATTGTATTAATTGTAAAGCAACAATTCTGACATGTTGCAATTTTTCTTAAATTATTTAGCTCTGTGCCTTACAAAAAAAAGCATTTGTTACTTATTCCTAAGGTTTCTTATACTTCCACAGTCCCATACATCTACCTATTCAATGAAGCAGTGTATAGATGTTTACCATTATTATCATTCCTGAAGATGAAATTATTGCTGGACTACTGTCATAAACTCTCATAAGAAATTTATAAGGCCATTGTCTGATTGGTACAAGAAACTGTCTGGGGCTCTGAATATTCAAGGTGAAGTGGAAACCTAAACACCCACTGACATACTTTCCATAACTCCTACAACTCTGGTCCCAAGCCCAGTGCTAACAGTACAATTTAGGGCTGGAAAAGAAGGCAAGTCAGACCACTATAGCAGAGCTAATGGCCTCTCTTCATTGTACTATTTCCCCAGGGAACTATCTCTGAACACTACCTCTAACATGCCTTATTACCTAATCCGACTTCCACTGGCTCTGGTCTTTGCTTTCAGCCACCCCACGCCAGACACTTGGGAATTCTTTATTGTTTTTAAGTTTGTTTGTTTGTTTGTTTGTTTAGAGAGATTGCAAGCAAGTGGGAGACGGACATAGACAGGGAGAGAGAAAATCCTAAGCAGGCTCTGCACTGGGGCTCAATCTCAGAAACCATGAGATAATGATCTGAGCCAAAATCAAGAGTCGGATGCTTAAACAACTGAACCATCCAGGCATCCCTACACTTGGCCATTCTATATTTGTCTCATTTCCCAGTTTATCTTATCTGGGAGATAAGACTTTCTTTTTGTCCCTTTCTTAAAATCCTGACAATCTCTTCATGTCACATCAAACCCAGTATTGGTTAACTCAATTTTGAACACTCCTCTCCTGGGGATGACTAGCTAAATTTAGGCAGAGTAGAAAAATGAACCTAGTAACAATGTGTCAGGAAAAAGGCTCTTTCTTACCCTTATGCAATAAGGGAAAGAGGTCAAAAGTAATAATAGACGTTGCTCTGATAGTGTTACCCATTACTACATTTATTCATCAAATAATCATTGAGCAGTAAACACCACGATAAATTGTAGAAACGCAAACCTAACTATAATTTAATGCCAACTCTCAAGGAAATCAAATATAGCCAATGAGGCACCAGCAATAAATGATATTACAGTGTGATAAGTGCCAGAAAAATGAAGAGAAGTCCATAACTGCAAAAATAATGTGTCCTGGGTTTAGGTTCCATCAAAATTATCTTTATTTACAGAAGCAAATGTCTTGATTCTGCAGTGGACAGACATATCAATTCAAAGGAACCAGATCTATTCTCTAATCTAAAGCTCTGACCCCCAAAGTGCGTTCCCCAGGCCATGGACATCTGCATCATCTGGGAGTTTATTAGAAATACAAAATCCCAGGCCCACCCCAGAATTACTGAATCAGAATCTGAATGTTGATTATACCACCTGGTGGCTGGTGAACACATTATGATGTAAGAAGTACTATTTTTTTTCTTTTAAGTTTATTTATTTATTTGAGGGGGTGGGGGGGTTGGCATAGAGAGAGGAGGAGAGAGAATCCCAAGAAGGTTCCGAGCTGTCAGGGCAAAGCCCAGTGAGGGGCTCAAACTCACCAACTGTGCAATCGTGACCTTAGCTGAAATCAAGAGTTGGATGGTTAAATGACTGAATCACCCAATTGCTCCTAAGAGGAGCTGTTCTAAAGCAAATCTTGGCTCACAGAAGCAGTGGCTAAGGCCTGGCCCCTCTCTGTGCATGTTATAGGAAAGTGAGTTGGTAGCTCTTTGGGAATAGCGAAGATGCTAGTTCATCTAGAGCCTAACATGCAGTAGCTACTAAATGTTTGTTGTTTGAATATATGAATGGATAACTAAAGGAATGAATACAAGCATTAATGAGTGATATTCTTAATCACTTTTTGAGCCCAAAAGAAGAGAAGAAAAGAAAGTAAAGTAAAAACAAAAAATTAAGTAATCAAGCATGTTAAATCACATTTTTTTAATAACATTTTGACTATTGCCAATTAAATCAAAGGGCAAAAAAATAAAACCATTCAGGCAGAAGGCATTCCAATGCTAAATCCAGTTGAATTTGAATTTTAGTGTAATTATACTTTTTAGTGCAGGAAAAGTGAAATTTTCAGCAACATATTTGGGCTTTATCATTTTCATATTTAATTTAAAAATATAAATTTATGCTAGAACAATACCTGGTTATTGCTAATTTCATAGTCACATAAATCAGTAGCATAGGATTTAAGGTGATAAATAAAAACAAATACTCAATTTGTGTTACTATTGCATATCAGCAAATATACACGTATTAGAAAACCATAAACTTGTAAAGAGCCACACTGAATTGATACATGCTAATGGAAGTGGCAATTAATGCTAGGATGAAGCAAAGAATACATTTTCATTATTTTATACACTAAAAAAATAGAATGGGAAGAAACAGGAGGCTTTTGATAATAAAGGGAAATGATTCCAGAAAATAAAGAGGAAAATTAGAATTAATTGGGTGATTCTAATGAATAGATATATAATCTTTTAGAGGCACAATGGTGATTGAAACTTTGATTTTATACATACACATATTAGGATGAACATGGCAACTGAATCTTTAGACAAAGGTTATTCCATGTTCCTAAAACACAAAATTTAATCTTTCCCTGAAAGACAATTGTTTAGTTACCTGTACCAAAAGGTAGTTAAACTATGTCCCCAGTTTTAGAGCAATATGAAAATGGCCAAGACACTTGATATCATCAACCTCAAAAATACCTCAAGGTAAAAATGTAAAATAGCCTATATATTAGCAGCAGGTACAAATGTATTTCTAATTTGCAGCAGTCTAATATAAGTAATCCCCAACAATGCCTGTATTCTTGAACTTCCAGTACAACTTAAGAGGAATGTCATCTATCTTCAGAAACCATTGGACTATAAGATATAGAGGCACTAGATTTGTTCTATACATCTTTAGCCAACAAGCAACGTACAAGAATATCAGAAAGCAAAAATTGAGCTCACCACAAAAAGAACTTCGTAACAATGAAAGCCATCCAAAAATGAAAAATTGTCTACTTTGATTAGATTTATATAAAAGCAGGATTTTACCCAGAAATCATCATGATGCTCTGAAGTGCATTCATCCATTGACTTTGAACAAAATAAACACTGAGTTTTCTTCCTACTCTTGGATTACTTATTACATCTAGAACATCACACTGAAAATTTTGCACACCTATTTCAGGTCAAAAAACGTAGTTTGTTTCTACTTCATGTGCCACATCAAAGCATAGTTTTTAGTTATTAAACATGCATTATTTCTCTAACCCTGGTCTCCATAATTTCTTTTGCTTACACTGCTTGACAGCATGATAGTTCTGGGCCACTATGTCATTGTGCTCTCCTCTCCCCTTGTCCCAGTTGTAAATTAAGGCAGGTACCTCATAGTAGATATAAATAGATCATTCCATATCTAGCAGATGATTTAGAGAGCTCATGTTAGACATGTACCCTTTTTACATGGGTTGGGAGGAGAAGTCAAACTCTGAAATACTCTCTTGAAGAAGGGAAAAAAAACTTTTAGTCATTAAATTTAAAAAATAAGTAAAGAATCTCTATAGAAAGGCTTTCAAATTGCTTAATTTCTGGCTTTAAGAAAGTCTGCAATTTCTGGATCAGAATATCTTTATAAATATAAAGATAAACATATCTTTATAAATTATGGAAACTAAACATGTTCCCTTTTCCTCCTCTTCCCCTTCCTCCTCCTCCTCCTCCTCCTCCTTCTCTCCTCCTTTTTTTGAAAGCTGATTGCTAAAAATGCAAAAGAAAGGAAGAGGAGGGAAAATAGAGGTCTCTACTTCTTCCTCTCTCATGTGGTCTCTCTTAAAAAAAAAAAAAAAAAAAAAAACTATTACCAGATAATGAATGTCACCATTCATCATGAAATTGGTGAGGCAGTGGAAAAGGGAGATATGTAATTATGTAGAGCCTAATTTGGCCTTTGAGTGTCTCCATTCACATGAAATTCATGTCAAGATTCCAACAGATAATACATTTAGCATGTGAGTAGTAATGGCAGCAAACTCTTCCAATACTGCCATAATTCCTGTTTTTAAAAGTTTTGTAGCTACTTGTATACCATATTTATACTTGCTTTTGCATAACACTTCATACTTTTCAGCCTAATAGTGATTGTTCAAAATCTTGAATCACGAAGGATGGTTACCTAGTTGCTCCTTCAACAAGAGAAATCAGACAGTGAGGCATTTTGACTTATAGATAGACAATGATGCTTCATCTGACTGCTCATAAGCACAAGTAGGTCAGGAACCAATTATCTAAGGTATTTTTGTGAGTGTGACAGCCAACTCAAGCTGGAACTTGAGGAACTTTTATGCAGCCATTGTTGATTTCATATGTCAGTACCAAAAAAAAAGCCATTTTGAGAAAAGTTCCATTTCAATTTTAATGTGCCTTCGGGACTAAGACAATCCACTGTTAGACTTCCAAAAACTTTGAAGATTGTGAACATAAGTACATAGGATAAATTTTAGGACATATAAATGACATGTACGGTGATGAGTCCAAAGGAATCCTGCTCTAAATTCAAATTCACCAGAGAGAAAGGAATCTATAGGTAAAAGCAATCCATTAATGAGGATATTGTTTTCAATTCCTAAATCCTTTTCCCTAGCATTAAATAACGCTATTCTACATTCTTAATTTTTAAGTGTCCTATAATAGTTGTTAAGAAGAGCCAAAAAGTAGGTAAGCAAAAGACAGAAAGTGGAAGAAAATAAAAATGCTAGTGAAGCTAAAGCAATGTAGTTAAATGACAAGGACACTGAACTCTAGGACAAATGAAGAAAATGGGTATGTGATGAGGTTCTCAGTACCGAAAGCATACACACTGATCTGATAAAGTGAATTATCTTACCTCTCTATAAAAATGCACTAGATTGCAATTTCTTCACACTGCAGTTTGAAAAACATGTATATCTTCATAAATTGTGTCATGGCATGGTATAATGGAAAAAATTCATGGACACTATCCTTGTGAATAGAGTCAGATGATTTTGGATACTCACTGTATTGCCTTTAGAAAATTATTTCACTCCTCTGGGCTTTGTTTTACTCATTTTCATAATGAACTAGTAAAACTTAACTCGTATGATTCTGCTGAAAACCAAATCAAGCAGTATACATGAATCTTCTAACATAGTATCTGCCTCTGCTTCTAACACAGTATGAGAAATATCAGTAGTTTCTAATTCCCTTTACTTCTCCTTATATTAATCCTTTCTTGTCTGCTAAGATTTCTAAGACTTTGTGGAAAGAAATTCTTTTTGTCCGCATTAAGCTTCCAAGCCTGGCAGAACTAAGGATTCCTCACTGTGGTGTTATCCATCTGCTCAAGGAATTTCTGAGAATATAGATAAATAAACTTCTTATGTTTTACATCAGTCAAGCTGCCATTAGGTAAGGAGGAAGTTGGGGAAAAATTAGCTATGAGGAGTCTCCCTTAGGGAGACACAAATTCACATCCTAGTTGTTGCAGTTGGTCATGTAAAAACCCAGAGTTGATCTTTAACCTAATAGATACAGGAAATCAAGCCAAATACCTTTTAAAAAATATCCTATTCTCAAAAACCCCTGCCTCTCAACAGCTACGATGCTTATACAAGAACAAAACTTACATAAATATTAATCCCAGCTCCGTGTTTCCCTTGTTGATGGCTGAACAGTTTGAAAGGGAGAAAAGTGTGATTCAAATATTTTTTCTAATTAAAATATATTTTAAATGTCCATCAACAATCATATAGCTCCACTGACATTAGACATTAGTTGACAATCTTCTTAATGTTTGTTAGTGGTTGATTTTCAGTCCAATAACTATACCAAATAGGGGTCTTTGATCAAACAGAAACATACATGTGGTCAGTCCACTGACCCTAATCCACAGTGTATACCTTCCTAGAAGTCACTCATGAACTCAAGAAAGAAAAGGCAAAAATTTTAATATAAACATAAAGTAATTCACCTTTCAGTAAGTCCAAAAGAATATGCTTCATTTTGGATTCTTTTGTTTTTTGCAAAATTTTAAATTATGCATTTATTAACTAGTATATATGGAACATGCAAGAGATGATGCAGGTTCAATTTTTCCAAAGCTTAGGACAGAAAAATTATAAACTTTACCATCTCTCTAATAGGGCTTTTGAAAAAATAGATGACATGTAATTTTTTTCCTGGTACACTCAAACTAAAAATCATTTTTGACTCAGTTCCCAAGTTTTTGAAGAGTACACTATAATTTCTATAGAGATGTTCAGCTCATTCATAACAATCTTGATGTGACATAATCAATAGGAGCACATGTACCCCAATGTTCATAGCAGCACTCTCCACAATAGCTAAAACATGGAAAGAGCCTAAGTGTCCATCAACAGATGAATGGATCAAGAATATGTGGTTTATCTATACCATGGAATACTACATGGCAATGAGAAACAATGAAATCTGGCCATGTGTAGCAACATGGATGGACCTTGAGGGTGTTATGCTGAGTGAAATAAGTCAGGCAGAGAAGGACAAATATCATATGTTTGCACGTATAGGAGGATTAGGAGGAACTTGATGGAGGAACAAGGGGGAGAAGAAGGGGGGAAATGGAGGGGGAAAGGGAGAGAGGCAAACCATGAGAGACTCTTGAATGCTGACAAAAACTGAGGACTGATGGATGTGGGGGGGAGGGGGGATGGGCATAGAGGAGGGCACTTGTGGGGATGAGCACTGAGTGTTATGTGGAAACTAATTTGACAATAAACTATTTGTAAAAAAAAAATAAAAATAAAAAATAAAAGCTTTCTCAGACAAAAAAAAAATAGGTTCTAGAAAATATCCAAATGTCTAAAATTTAGGCAGCTGACTTTCTATCAAGCTGCTGTGTTTTAAAGATGTACCATTTATAATGTAGCTTGCTGAGTCTTCATCCATTATAATCAGAAATAAAACTAACATCTTTCATGTAAGGTATTTGGTTACAAATAATGAGGCTTTGGGCTTTGACAAACATAGTTCCTTTACTACATTAAAAAAAATCAGGGTCTGTGATTAGGTGTTCTCCTATTCAGAAATGCTACATTTGCAAACTGTAATATACTACTGAGAAAATGGCACAATTTAATAATAAAAAAAAAGATAGAGGTGCCAGACTATCTCACTATTATCATCACATTTGGTTTTCTGTAATATTTTGTGCAATCATTAAAAACAAGATAACAGTAATATTTTAGCCATCTCAATACCTAGAAGATTTCTATTCCTTTGGCTAGGAACGTTTTCCTTGGATGATTGGCTGACAATATCCAAAGGATAATTTTAGGTCCTGAAGAATTAAACACAGGTCTATTTTTATGAGGTGGGACAGATTGGAAACCGTTCTTTCTGCTTGTTTCAGTGAAATTGGAAATGAAAAGAATGTGTGTCATATGAGGGACAAGTGTCATGAAGCCCATCTGAATTATATTTCATGCCCCTCTTTATAGCCTAATGTTCAACTATATCCATTTTCCTGGCAGTATTGCACCCATCAAAAACAAGTTATTGACACTTATATCTCATATATAAATCAAATCAGGCAGACAAAGCAAAGAAGGTGGTTTCAGAGAGATTAGATGATGGAGTCGAATAATGTATTTGTTTTTCACCTCTAGGATATCACTTTAATGCTATCCTGAAACAATGGCACAAAAATCATTCCAATTAAATGATCTTAAAATAAGACATAAAGCAAATTCAGGTGATCTCATTCTGTCTGGTGTGTCAAGAGTTGACAGCACAAAATTGAGCAGAAATAGTTTAAATTTAGCAGTCTTCACATATGTGTACAAGGACTGAGAGCAGAAATTGGATTTGCTTCAGTGGAGTCAATTAAGAAAGACTCAACAAGGAAGGGTTGAAGTGCATTGACAGGGCGCTGGGGATTCTGTGAATATTGACTGGCACTGGCTTGGGTACAAATTAAGGAAGGGATTCTGGTTTGTGACATTAATTTTCTTCAACTGAAAAATTACACTAATAGGTAAGTGATTATATAAATAATAATAATGATGATGATAAAAGACAAATGTAATGAAGAGACACATTCACTGCTGATCAGCTACCAAATGGCCATGTCAGTTTTGCTCTTATATTTAAGGACTCTTGTCATATAGTTTATTTCACCCATTTCTTCTGATGGGACTCTAGTCATCACACCTCATTCCATTTCATGGTATTATTCACATAATATTTACTCTGCTCTAAAGAATTGAGAGGTATCTGAGAATAAAGCAAAGTTTTTTTTTTCCTTTATCACTTCTATGGCAAATTATTGAGACTACTCTGGCTTACTCAGCACGTCATTCACTTCTCTTGCCTTTCTTATCATCTCTGAGGTCTGAAATGTTAGGTAGGAGTCATTTGTGAAAGTGTTTACCATGAAATGAAAGGCAGTGAGAAGCTGTAGTGGGGAGAATATGCTAATCAAAACAAATCAACACCCGAGGCTGCCGTTTGGTGCTTATTTCATTAAAAACTATTAGATTAGGAAAGACTTCCCAAAAAAGGAAAAATGTCAAACCAATTTTCATTTTAAGGAATTATGGGAATGTAGAGTAACTTCAAATTCTACAGTCTTTGGTGGGTGACAAACATAAGTAAAACTAAAAGTGAAGCAAATTTTATACTCTCGCCCTGTGCCCTATTTTTCTTGCTTCCTCCCCCCCAATAAAGAACATATTTAAAATGAACACGTTGGTAAGAATCTTGTGTTGCAGTAATTGGTATCTCATCTCTGATGCAAAATAACATATTTGAGATTTTGTTTTGCCTTTCTTTCTTTGTTTTATACAACCAGAATCCATGCCCTAACTTCATAAAGAAGTTGGATATTCCTGTCATTTGCATAACAACAACAACAACAACAAAAGGCAAGTACAGGTTAATGAAAAAATACTAACAGGAAGCTACAAAGCCTGGGAACTATCTGGACAAAGTGCATTTAAGAATCTAGTAAGTGATGCACTTTAAAGTATTGTGGTAAATACCCAATATAACACATTTCCAGTACCTGGGGGTGGGGGTGGGGGTGGGGATATTTATCTTGAAGGATTATTTTTAAATGTTTAAATTTTAGGCTTTATTTATACAATTCAGAAAACCATGATCTGTATTCATGACCTTGTCCTAAATTTGTGCTCTTCATACCCAACACTTTTCTTCAATAATCAGAAGCAAACTCTCCTTGAAACAATGCCGAATTCCTTATGATTGGAAAACTTTGTTTCCCATTGGGATGACTCAGGGGTGTGATTTTGTAACTGAACGAACTGGAATTGGGAACTGGAAACCAGGAAAGAAAGCTTCTTTCTGAGAACTTCATGCTCTCTAGCCCATATTCCTCTCTGCCAACTTCAACACTCTCATTCTGCTTCCAAACATCAGAACAGAACAATGGCTGCTCTGACTATACAATTAAAGTGGCCAGTCCAACTGACAAGAACAGCATGGCAATCTCAAATGACTCTGGTTATTAGGACCTGAAAAAGTAGGTAGAGAGAGAGAACATGGCTTCAAATCAGCCCAGCAGGTTTTTACCTTAAGGTAATGTCAGATTATGTATCGCCAGAACTTCCATTTTTCATGAAGAGCAAAATTACTAATTTTTTGTATGTGTGTCAAATCCCCCAATCATAAATGCTGGCAATTTTTAAATAACACAGCTCAGATGAAACTAAACAAGTCCATGAGCCAACAGATATTAGCTGAGAATTAGCTGAGTGTAGATGAGGAAAGCACTAGACAAAAGCATTAGTCGTGGAAGACTACAGCTATGCCCAGAGGCAAGGCATCAAAGTAGGGTAAGTGGGCAAGAAATACTTGGAACTTCCTATCTTCCAGAGTCTCATCTGCTAGAACTTTCCATCAGCTAAGTATAAGAAGACTACTGAGCAAGGGAACCTAGGTGATATAAATTGCATGGTTTGGCCTCCTATGACTAGGAGTAGAGCAGAGAAAGATAAACAAGGAACTGGAAGATCAAGCAAAAAAATATCCTGCATATTTTATGAGACTGCTTATCATGACTTTCAAGGCAGCACATCTTTTTATGAATAGATGGAAAGATGACAAAATGGATTAATGGTGGCATGAATTGATTAAGAACTTGGACACTGAATGTAGTCTTTCCAGATTCGTATTGCATCTACTCTACTTTTTAATGTGTCTTGGATAGGCTCCTCAATATGTAAAATGAGAATAATGGGAGAATCCACATAATAGGATTGTTATAAATTTTAAATTACAAAATGTGTGTAAAGTTCTCAGACTTATGCTTTAAAGATCATAGTATTTGTTAATTATTAGTAATTATAATCATTTGCTCCACTTTACTTTACCAAATGATTCTGATGGGCTGGCCTATTGCCCCAGCATAGAGTCACATTTAAAATAGAATCAAAGGTACTGACCAGATAAAACTGCTAAGTATGAGTCCCAAAAGAGGTAAACATAAGATACTTTTCTTGTAATAACCATCTCCATTGTTGCCAGCAAAGCTGTTACACATTGGGTAGGTAATGTAATTGGTCATCTTCTGGTAATTCAAGCTCTACATTTTTAGAACTTTAGGACTTTAAGGATAATTAGGTAAACCAACATTTGGTATGTCTAGCTAAAGAGAAAAACACTTGAAAGGACTGAAAAGGTTTCCATACATGAACATCATCAATTTGAATCCCATAAACTGTTGCATACTATTTTTGATGCACTACTCGGAGAGGAGACACAATTCTTAAAATAAAACCAAGGAGGGGTGGCTGGGTAGCCCAGTTGCTTAAGCTTCTGACTCCTGATTTCAGCTCAGATCATTATCTCACTGTTGTGAGATACAACCCCACATCAGGCTCTGCACTGGGCATGGAGCCTACTTAAGATTCTCTCTCTCTCTCTCTCTCTCTCTCTCTCTCTTTCTCCTCTCCTCTCCTCTCCCCCTCCCGTCCCTTTCCCATATGCATGCAAACATCAATAACATAAATAACATAAATCCAAGGAAAAGAAAAAGAAGATAAAATGAGCTTATTATTTCTCAAAGAACATCTTTGGTATTTGGATGCCAAGAATTTATTTCTTCCTCATGCTTATGTTCGCAAGATTAATATCCTTATATTGCAGACAGTAAAGATTAGAAGATCTATTAGAACATGAGCTAAGGCTAGACTAGCTATTGAACCTTTCAAACCTCCTTGAACCAACGAGGCCAGTGGGGCCAGGAACAGGATACTGCCAGGAAGATCAAGATCCTTGTGACTTCAACTGACTAAGATACATAAGGTACTATGAGGGAAGAGCTCTGTCTTTATTGACACTAGGAGCTAAAGAAAAAGGGCAGAAAATGGTGCTCAGCTTATTACAGCATCACAAATACTGAACCATCTGCAGATTATCAATGGGTACTTAGGACAGAGTACAAAAGAACTAAAAACTTTCTATTCAGTAGCGTTCTCCAAGGCATGAATGTGCAAATATAATGGCACAATAATAAACTGAAGACAAAAGAGAAACAGCAGCAGAACTAACAGAAGACGGAGTAAGAATCCTAGAATTGTTTTTTTTGTTGTTTTTGTTTTCTTTGTTTTATTTTTAATGATTGAAAAATGAATACACGATTCACTCATAGTGTTGATTTGGATCCTCTCAATTCCATTGTGTATTAAATCTATTGGTAAATAATTCTACTCAGGTATACTACAATGTGGAAAGCACAAAGCAGACCACCTCCTGACTATTCTCTCCTATGAATCTCAGACCTCCAGTTCCACAGAAGTGAATCATATAGCTTGATTTTTAAAAAGGATGTCTTTATAAATAGCTATTGCCAGGCAAAATGAGTCGTATATTTTATTTCTATCAGAGCATCTAATTTAGTGTTTCTCAATGCTGACTGGACATTAGAATTGCCTGAATAGCAAAATAATTACCCCAGAGTTTTAATCCAGATCAATTAAATCAAAATCTCTGGTGGTAAAATTCAGGAATCAGTATTTTTTAAAAATGTCTTTGTGTGCTTACAACGTACAACTCTGGTGAATACACTTCTAGACTTCTCAGTCACACACAATTCTTTGAGACATCTAGTTCTGGTCCCACAATATGCTTAAGACACAACAAAAGAAAACAGCCTTCAATGTAGTTTTGCTTCTACATATATAACTAAGAGCAGATGGTTTTTATATGGATTTCTAGAGAGCAATTTTAATGGAAAATAAGTACTTTAAAAATAAGGAGAACTCTATTAGATAGGAATTGATTTTTGAATGATAGAATTTAAGCGCTGGAAGTGAAAAAGTGTATCTAGGTAGAAACAATAGAGCATCATGAATAGAAGCTATTTCAAAGTTCCTTGGTTCACTGCTCCCCTACCCCACCATTAAGTATGAAGAGAGAAGAAGAAGAAGAAGAAGAAGAAGAAGAAGAAGAAGAAAGAAGAAAGAAGAAAGAAGAAAGAAGAAGAAGAAGAAGAAGAAGAAGAAGAAGACCACTGAGACCCAGTAAAGGAAGGTAAGGAGACTAAATTCATGAAATTAGTGAAGAAAGAGAACAGTAGAGTCCAAGTCTCTTGACACTAAAGCCAATGTTCTTACTCCTACTTTATATCTTACCTCACAAATTTCAAAATAGACACGATGGTTTCATGTTTGGAAGAGTGCTGATGATACTGGGTTGTTCTATTGCCATTTTTATTACATTGGGAAATGTGTTTCCCAGAATCTCTTTCCTTATGTGGATCTAGATTAAAGTTGGCCAAAAGGGAGGTTGTATGAGGCTAGGTAGGCTCGAGTGAAACAGCTGATATTAATCTAAGGATTTGGGGGTCAGATGCAACGACAAAATGATGCATAAGTACTGGAATATTATGCCTTGCCTTGCTCTCCTCACTACATATCCAGCTTTCTTCTTAACTTCTGGCCTTGTTGACCAACAGCAAACATAAGCGTTATCAGCAGACACTTAGTTGTGAACTCACAGGGGCAGTAGGTACAAGGAGCCGCTAACTCTGTGGGATTTTCCATGGGTTCCCCTTCCTAGTCTCACTCTGGCAGCAAGCTGACTTGTCGACCTATCCCAGTGCTCCAGGAGGGTTGGTTAACATTTTTAGATCTTATAACTTTTATTTGTGGACCCTTGCATCTCTAGTGCCTTCCACAAAAGTGTAGTATCTTATGATAAATCTCTTATTCTATTATTCTCCTATTGGCTCTGCTTTCATGAGTGAACCCTGACTGGGTCCAGGGGAAGGGGGTAATAAAATAGGACTTTCAACTTCTACAGTGCGGTTATAAACCCAAGGTGATGGTGATAATATTCATTCTCAAAATGCTCAAAATTTACAAAGTGACTCTTTATAGTTTCTAATTAATTCCTGTTTTATAAAGGAAAAAAGGCATGTTCAATTCCAGAATAAAGCAGCCTCAATTCAGAGGAATGAAGGCACGTCTCCTGAATCACTACCGCCTATGGCCGCCACCCCAGGCTCCTCCGACTCTCCTACAGACAGTTCTCCAGTGAACACTGACACTGTTGGCAAATTCTGCTAATTATACAAGTCACTTTTGAAATATTCATTTGGATTACTTTACAGACATGGATATTAATGGCTTGCTAGCTTTGAAAAAAAAAAAGAAAGAAAAGAGGTTCTTTGATCTTAGAGAGTTGGGTCCTATACTCTGGTAAAGAAAAGTGGACTGGAGAGAAGGGAATCTGAGCAATTTCCTAGTCATCCAAGTAATGATAGTAAAGGGATCTTCCTTTGATTTCGGTGGTTATACTTAAAGGTACAGAGCAAGTAGTCGCAATCACGCTTTCAGGAGCCATTCAAAAACCCACATGAAGCTACAAACATCTAAATCTGACCAACTCAATATGGTTTCATTCTCAATGGCTAGGTTGAGACATGCAGAACAGTTACAACAAACAATTTTGGAAGTCCTTGGGCACTGTACAGAAAGCACTGAGTAGGAACTGGAATTAATCACATTTTAACAGATCAGGGGTATTTAGTAGTGAATTAGTGAAGCATGGGAGTCTATAGTTAATTAGGAAAACACTAATAACACTGATGACATTATAACTATATGCAAAGTTACCATCACATTGCCATGTTGGTTAAGAGTGAAATTTCCCAAGCCTTACTGTCTGGATATTCTAATTCAGTAGATATGTGATTAGACCTATATTAGTTACCCCTTGCTACATTAGAGACTACTCCCAAACTTAGCTACTATTAAAACAACAAATATCCACTATCTCACACAGTTTCTAAGGTCAGAAATCTAGAGGTGACTTGGCATAGTGGTTCAGGCATAGGGTCTTTCATAAGGTTACAGTGACACTGTCAGCTGGGGCTTGACAACTGGAAGAATTGTATGGAGCCAGAGGAGCTCTTTCCAAGATATCCTACTCACGTGGTTGTTGCCAGGTGTGGCTTTGGCCCTCATTATTTATTTCCAGAAGACTTTAGTTCCTTACCACATGTGGTTTTCCAGGGCTCTTCTACATGGCAGCTGGCTTTCGCCAAAGCAAGATATCCGAGAGAGAGAGAGGCTAAGTGACCAAGACGGGACCCATAGTGCCTTTTACATCCAATTCTCAGAAGTGACCTATCATCATTTCTGCTGTATTCTATTAAATATGATCAATTTGTGTGAAGAGCAGGAAACAAAGATTAGTGGGAGCCATCTTTGAAGCTGCCTTCCACAGGCACAATAGTATACATTAGTCAACATCTAGGAAGATTCATTTGCATGTGGTCTGTAGAGTACAGTTTAATAAAAGTATGTTCTATAAAGCATGCTAGTTTTTAAAAAGTATACAATTAATCTATCACCAATCCATTCACTCATTCAATAAATATACATTATTTTCCTCAGAAAATGATGTTTATCACTGTAAGAAGTCTTTAAAATTTGGCTAAACCCACCCCTAAGATCCTGTCAAATGCATGAATGGAATGAAAAGAAAGACACTGAGGTTGATATAAACTCCCACCCGGTAACACTGAAGCATCTGTATCAAAGACAAGCAGTGGTTTGGTAACTGGCTGAAATACTGAAGACTTTCTGAGTGTTTCAGATGATAGGGTTGCCAGTCACCTGAAAGTACAGTCCCTGATACAAAAGGCCTTCTAGAAAAGTAATGGCAAAAGAGACTAAAGAGTTTTGCTGGAGTTTTAATTGCCAACTCAAGCATAGTTCCCCAACCTATTCCAATTAACAAAACTTATATCAATGAGGAGAAAGAAGCTTCCAAACTTGGCAAGAAAGAGAGACCCAGAACAATTGGGAAAACACCAACTAGGGCTCTGGAAACTGGTAGAGTTGGAAGCTTAGCCCATCAGATAAAAGTTGGCTTGTAAGATAAAGGACTCCTGCAAGGCTTTAAGGGATAGAATTTAAGTACAGGATTTTGGTACTTCACTTGGTTCAGGTCTGTGTGCTCACATTTGGTGATCCCTCAAATCCTTCACATTAAACATTGATAACAGGGATTAGAAGCTCTAGTCTAACAGAAAGATGCAGAGAAGGAGTCTTTAGCTTTTGCCAAAAGCTGTCTGCTCAGAAGTTTACCGCTTGTCAATGTAAATAGGCCAATCAGAAAGACATTCCAGCAATAAATTTGGACTGACAAAACCCTCTCAACTACATGCTTCTTCAGCACCAATTCAGTGGCAACAAGAAACAAATAGTTAATGGCTGTATCACGTTTACTGTAATTTTGGGGCTTCCTACATATCCAGATCAGCAAACATCAAGGATGTTCATGATCTTTTCCAATAACCTCAAACACAGAGCCTGAAAGAGGTCCCGATTAAGCACTCATACGTGGAATTTAAGAAACAAAACAAATAAGTAAAGGGAAAAAATAAGAGAGGGAGGGAGAGACACACATAAATCAAAAAACAGAATCTTAATTGTAGAGAACAAACTGATGGTTACCAGAGGAAAGGGGGCATGAAAGGTGAGTTAAATAGGTTATGGGGATTAGGGAGGTCACTTGTGATGAACACACGATGATGTATGGAAGTGCTGAATTACTACATTGTACACCTGAAAATAATATACACTGCATTATTAACTATCTGGAATTAAAATAGGAACTGTTTAAAAAGCATTCATTTAGACATTTAGAATTCCAGGACATGGGACACAGGGTCTTAATAACTTCATTAAAAAAAATTGTGGCAGTCTCCCAAAGACCATACCTACAGTGGTTTTAGACAAATCTGCATGTCAGTTCAGGGTGGTTGTTGAGGAATTGGGCAAAGCACAACGTGCCTTGACACCAAGGTTAAGGGGTTAGCATATAAAAAATCTGAACCCTAATTGTAGGTTACCAAAGCCTCTTCCTCAGGAAACCAGTAATTGAATTTAAGATTGACTTAAGCCAAAGCTACTGAATATGTTATTGACAGATAATGGGACAGAAGCATCTGTGCTCTATGGGTCCCAAGGCTTCATTCTGAGAATCCCAGCTGTTGTCAGTGTCCATTTAGGGAAGGAAAGAAGCCAAGAACTGTATGAATCTGAAGCAGAGTAATAACAGAAAATGTCAGTTCCTTTGAAATATATAACGGATGACTAACAGTCAGAGGCTCACAAATATTTACTCAGATCAGGTACTGCTCAAAGTACAAGCATACATTGGGCAAATTTAAAATAACCAGAGAACCAGAAATGGTCAACGAACATGTAGATCTCTGCTCTTCAGAGATCTGCATGTGTATGTTGAAATGGCTCTTCACTTGACTATACAGTTGTGTGTAGATAAAAACCAGACCCTTTTTACTAACATGCAATGTCATAAGGGTTGCTGGCTGAATGAAGATAATAGTTAACACATCAGTATTCTAAAGTAGGTGCTTTGGTTCACATTCTTAGCCACCTGATTTTTCATGCTGATTCTGAACATTTTAGAAATTATGGTGACAAATGAACATTGGAAGTTTTCTAGGTTGTCGCCCTCCCCTAGACTTCAGGGAGTATTCTTCTACCCCCCCCCCCACCATTGACCTTTAAAAAAAGAAACTCAAAAATATAACAATTTAAAATGGGACAAAAGCTTGATGTCATAAAGTACAATCATGTTTCTAAGCCTTGAATCCCATTTTTCTCCTCTGCTCATCCATTTGCTATCTGATTAGCAATCACATTGAAGAGCCCAGTTTCCCCTCCCCCCCAAAAAAGGATAATCTCATCTTTAGAAAGTTCTTATGCTGAGGCAAAATTCATCTTCCTGAAACATTTTAGCACTGTTTTTTTTTATCTTTGAAACCATATATAAGATGAACTTTCACATATTTTATGGCAGCAATCACATTTTCCTTGCATCTTTGTTTTCCTGAGCTAGACATTTGCAATTTCTTCAAGATATATATATATTCATATATATATATTTTAAGCCTTGTCTGGATCTGGTCGATCTACTCTTCCTGTGTTGCATGTTTCTGTCATATTCTTAATGTTCAGTGCTTAAACCCAAAGACAGATTGTCCAGGTGTGAGTGGTCACTGCTAATTGAAGAGAAATTCTTACCTCCTTAATTGAATTAAGCTCCTTCTCAATTTAGTCTGAGTTTGCAATCTTTGCTGACACCATGTCAATTAAATACACAAAATAACTGCCTTATAAAACCCCTAAACCTGTCTCTAAAATGAGTTCCTCCTTTTGTTTATGTGTTTTAATTTTTAGATGCACATGCACACATAAGTATTATCAGTAAGCTTTCTATTGTTATATAGCCATTACTCAAATCTTTCAAAAAATTGTATTCACAGTCTGTCTTTCGTTCTGTCAACTATTCTTCCTAGTTTTGTGTACTCATAAATGCAGTTGATATCTCTTCTCTATCTGGACGTTATTGATATGAGAACCAGGAATCTGATGGACTTTCAGCATTGACCTTTAATCTTTTTTTTAAAAAAATGTTTATTTATTTATTTTGAGAGTGAGGAGGAGCAGAGAGATGGGGAGAGAGAACCCGAAGCAGGCTCCATACTGTCAGCACAGAGCCTGTCACAGGGCTCTGTCTTACAAACCGTGAGATCATGACCTGGGTAGAAATTAAAATTGGAGGCTTAACTGACTGAGCCATCCAGGTACCCCGACCTTTAACCTTAAAACATTTCTTTTTTTTTTTTTTAAATGTTTTATTTATTTCTAGGAGAGAGAGACAGCGTGAGCAGGGGAGGGTCAGAGAGAGAGGGAGTCACAGACTGAAACAGGCTCCAGGCTCTGAGCTGGCTGTCAGCACAGAGCCCGACGCGGGGCCCGAACCCACGAACCGCGAGATCATGACCTAAGCGAAAGTCGGACGCTTAACCGACTAAGCCACCCAGGCGCCCCTAAAACATTTCTTTAATGATCTAGAGGTAGTAGTATTTTGTTCATTTAATCCTCTGAAGTTTCTTTCCACAATAATGTGTAAGATACACATTATCATTTCAGTTTTACAGAATAAAAAAGAGCTATAACAGTGATATATCTGTCCAAGGAAAGAATGCAATGAAGCCAGCTCCTACTGGTTATAAAAGCCAACTGTCCACATTTCTCCTCGATACTACATTAATTGACCTCATGTTGATAGCTTGAAATTGGCCATGTTAGGATTATGTAATCAAGGAAATAATACATTTCAAACTTTTTTTTCCTCTAAAGAATCAGTAGTTAGACATTTAGCACACCACTTGTCAAAAAACACATATTCAATATGAAGCAGAACCAGGTCTTGAATTAATGTCTTACTTCTTATCCCATTTTCCAGGGTCTTAATAATATATTTTACTATATTTCCACAATCAGATTTTAATAGTGAGTAAAAGGCAGGGACAATGAATTATATGAGAAGCTGACTTTGCTCAGGTACTAGTAAAAGAGAAAACTTTTAGAGATCCTGAGATATTGAGAGCTGCTGGATAAGAACCTCCCATATTTCATATTTTGCTCTTTTTTTCTATTAACACATTGCCATAATAACAGGGATTATTCGTTCACTATCAACTACTAACCTTGAAATACTTTCCTATTTATTTCCTTTTATCCAGACCTTTTATAAACTGTACTTTATTAATATACCCTTAAACATATTACCAGGCACTTGTGTGCACTGAATTCAATTTATCTTATTGAATCAATCCCAAATCCCGTTAGTTCTCTGTCTCTCTTCAGTTATTTCAGAATGAAATTACATTTGTCATACTCCAAAAAGTAGCAAAGTTTTGCCCAGTGGAAAATGAAGTAGAAAGTTCTTAGAATCAATTGGCATGGTATGAAAAGCATTGATGCTGACTCTTTTGGACAAGGTGTTCTCCACAGTATGTCTTATAGAAGTGAAAATGTGGCGTGAGACACTACAAAGAGGTGTTTTACATGCTGGGAAGACATTCTGACAAGTAAAACTTTTTTAAGGTAATCATAGCTCTAATTTTCCAACTTGACAACAGAGCATCTACATTTTGTAAAGCCTAGGGAGAGTGGGACCAGAAAATAAAATACTTTCTTCTTGTTGTCTTAAAAAAATGTCTTCCAGGGGGAAAAAAATAGTTCTCACCTTTGAATGCCTATTTTCTCCTCCTCCTCCTCCCGTTCCTCTCTCCTGCACTACAGAGCCATTCTCCATTTGACAGCTATCAGCCATATGACAACACTGTTTTTCATAGCAATGCACAGACTTTGTTTCCACTGGAGAGGCCCAGGAGGCACAATTTTGGACTTGTTATTAAAGGCAAACTAACGTCCCCCAAAGATTCTCAAAACACTTCATGCCAGAATGTGGTATTTTAAAGCATTCCCATTTCCCATAATTGAATGCATTCGGCATAGCAAGAGGAAGAACATTTAGCAAATACAAGAATTAATACAATTTAGTCTAGAGAGTCTCATAGGATATATGTGGATTTCATGCATATTTTTATAAAAGGTAAGGTTGTGCCAATGATTCAGAACTCAGCTTAAAGACCACTGACCCACGAAAGAAAGTAAAACAGGGAAGGTATTTGAAAGGGAACAAAGCATCCTATTAATATTCATCTTGTATTTAAATTGAGTACAGTTTTCATCATTGGGAATATGTGCCCTGTTATAGTTTCTTGGGATGCTTGATCAAGATATTAGTAAAACTCTGTCAGATTTCTGCATAAAATGGAAATAACCGTTTCTTCAAAATAAGTTCTCAAATACTGAATGCACATTACAAATATACTATTAATAGTGCATGAGGTCTTCCAATGATTATGATTATGTCATAAAAATATTAGAATATAGGGACCCTATTAGATTATCATCTTAATCATATAGAAGGTCACTTGTTCTAGTCATTTAAATTTGGATTTAATTTGTTTCACAGCAAGATTTTAAAGTTTTTAGAGTTTTTAGAACAGCAAGTCAGTAAACATCCAATCTTGATACTAGTAATGTTAACATACAGATTCAGAGGATGCACCTGTTTAAAACAGGACTTGGATTAAAATGAGCGTTCAACACAATTGTCCTTTTTCATCTAGTCTCTAAAGCAAAACTGCTTATTTCTATTTATATGTCCTCAAATATAGCCATCAGTAGTAGTCTTTATAGGAAAGTTTTGTATTAATGTTTCTTTGCATGCCAACCACACATCAGAAAGCTAAGAATAAAGAAAACAATCATAGCATTTTAAAGCTGACAAGAATTTTGGTAGAAGATTTTATAGCAAAATAATGTTCCATATGTTTTTTTATCTCATTTCATCTTTTCATATGAACCTGCAAACCACTATGGCTATGAAAGCTTCTTTAGGATTGAGGCTGAGGAGGCTATGAGTCAAATTTTCCAACTCTGTTTAAAAGAAATAATATGAGAGCACCTGAGTAGCTCAGTTAGTTGAGCATCCGACTCAATTTTGGCTCAGCTCATGATCCAGGGGTGTGGGACAGAGCACCACATCAGGCTTTGTGCTGAATGTTGAGCCTGTTTGAGATTCTCTCTCTCTCTCTGATTTTTTTTAAAAAAAGAAATACTATGAATTGCATGTTTCTGGGAGTGGATATATGAATAGAAACATAGGTAAAAAGATCCTGTTGCTAAACATTTCCTTTCTCCTCCTTACACCAACTAGCCTTATTTCTCTTTGATGGAAAAAGGAACAGGGAAATCTGTTTACATCAGCAGGGTGCTAAAGTCACTACCACCGGCCCAATTGAACTTACAAGGGCTGTTCTTTGTGAGAAGTACTTAAAAGTGAAAAGAAAAAAAAAAAAAAAACTTGAATCTGTTTGCAATGTATTTTTTTTTAAACAAAACCAAACAAAATAAAAACACCAACCAGCTACCTGTAGGCAGGAAAAATAAGAGCTCTGCAGAATCTCACAAGCTGTCAAATACACAAATTTAAATTCACATATTTATAAAAAGCGAAACTCCCTTCTCTTATTTTATTCTAGCTGTACTACCCCCCAATATCACCTCATCTTTCTAGTTCTACAGAGATGCCTACTTTAAGGATCAAATTCTGCTTGGCATTATGGCTTCCTTACACAATGGAATTTATGACCTGCCGAGTGGTTTGGAGTCCTGGACTACCCTTATTTCCTGAGCTGCTTTATTCTAGTTACCTTTATTACACATGTTCAAAAACCTTCTTTTGCTTCAAATGTGATACAAGTCATCCACATATATCTTTTTTTTTTTTAATAGTTTATTGTCAAATTAGTTTCCACATAACACTCAGTGCTCATCCCCACAAGTGTCCTCCTCCATGCCCATCCCCCCCTCCCCCCACATCCATCAGTCCTCAGTTTTTGTCAGCATTCAAGAGTCTCTCATGGTTTGCTTCTCTCCCTTTCCCCCACCATTTCCGCCCTTCTTCTCCCCCTTGTTCCTCC
>NW_027527977.1:915190-975184 GCF_008692635.1 Crocuta crocuta
TCAGTCCTCAGTTTTTGTCAGCATTCAAGAGTCTCTCATGGTTTGCTTCTCTCCCTTTCCCCCACCATTTCCGCCCTTCTTCTCCCCCTTGTTCCTCCGTTAAGTTCCTCCTAATCCTCCTATACGTGCAAACATATGATATTTGTCCTTCTCTGCCTGACTTATTTCGCTCAGCATAACACCCTCAAGGTCCATCCATGTTGCTACACATGGCCAGATTTCATTGTTTCTCATTGCCATGTAGTATTCCATGGTATAGATAAACCACATCTTCTTGATCCATTCATCTGTTTTTATCTTACCTGATAGACCACTGACATTAAGTCAGTATTCAGTTTTGAAAATATGTTGTTTGTAATTTACAGGTTTTTTGCTATTTTTTTCTTCATTTGATTGGTTAATTCCATGATATTTTCACCGACTAATCTGCTTTTGATGTAAGTTTATTTCTTAAGATGGTTGTCCGTTTACTTCTGAAACATCATTTGAATATGATCATAGTAATGTATTTGGCCATCAATTGTACTACTCATCTTTTTACTCCCTAAATATAAAGAGGGGCAGAAGAGAACCGGAAAGAAGAAAACTGAGAACCATTCTCATAGGAATCCCAAGTCACTTAATTGCTTTTATCTAGGGGTGTTCACTAGCTTGCATAGTCCAGGTGCAAATGACAGTGGAGGCTCTTAATTTCTGATGAGCAGGATTTTCTTCTACTTTCATATATAAAGAGCATAACACACTAAGACAGTTGAGAAAACAAGGATCCCTAACTTTTAACTCTAGTCTTCAAATTTAATTTTTGTTATAATTGTTTTCAGTTATTTACCTTTCTCTAACACTGTCTTTCGAGTGTAAAGTCTTGAGTTAGTATCAGCTGGGAAATTCCTGATACTAAGAATGGTATATTTATAGTTCTCAGATTAATTGGGTGTGACTTCATACTAATAAGATATGCAATACTAGACACCAGGGTCTCTGTCTTTATGCAAAATTCCATAGCCATAATAGGCAATGTAGTATAGTGTGTGGGTATAAACTACTATATGTTTCAATACTGATTCTGTCATTCACCAAATACGTGATCTCACACAAGCTATTAACTTTTCCTCTGTCCCGATTATTTCATTTGTAAAATGGTAATAGTAATATCCATGCCATAAAGTTGTTCAGAAGATGAAATGAGATAATTCATATAAATATATAATCATGATGCCTGGGGTACCCCAATTATAGGGATAGCCATGAAAATGTACACCCAGATTTTCTGTCACAGGATATGTCATTGACAGACAGCCCCAGCTGCTGCCTTCCAGGTCCACTGAGTATGCACCAATGTCACACTTCCACACAGCTGTTCCAATGACTGAATACTGCAATGATGCTAATGAAGGCCATTCTCACAAAACATGGAGCTCCTTTAATGGTTGGATTTGGCTTGTGCAGTCACCAATAGCCTAGCTGAAAATCTCCTGGAACTGTACTACAATTTGAGATGCTTCCCACCTACACCTACTTCCTGCCGATCTCCGTCAGAGATCTGACCTGAACTGTGATCTGAAGGCCCTCTTTTCCTTCACCACACCCTCTTCTTTATTTTTCACAGCTATTTCTTCCAGTACATAGCTTGCATATCCTATCTTGACAAAAGCATACCCAAAAACCTAACTTAGCACCATTAGTTATTGTATTATTCTCCAAGTTTATCGCCTTTGAGTCTATGTGCTTTCATTTCAGTAAAAATATTATCTTTTTTTTAAATATTTTTATTTTATTTCTAGGAGAGAGAGAGACAGCGTGAGCAGGGGAGGGTCAGAGAGAGAGGGAGTCACAGACTGAAACAGGCTCCAGGCTCTGAGCTGGCAGTCAGCACAGAGCCCGACGCGGGGCCGAACCCACGAACCGCGAGATCATGACCTAAGGGAAAGTCGGACGCTTAACCGACTAAGCCACCCAGGAGCCCCAAATATTATCTTTTCTAAACCAAAAAATCCAACTTTTTTCTTTCTTCTTCCCTGTACAGATGAACGTCAGACGATATTGGTTCTGCTGTCAGTTGTTCCATTAACTTGTTTGATCTTGAAAGAACCATTTATTTGCTAGGAGCTTCAGTCTCCTCAGCTACAGAAGGGGATAATATGATTTCTAATATCTTTGCAAATCTAAAATTCAGCTTTTCTATGACCTATTATGGACTAGTTGCTGAAAGGATACAAAGAAGAGTCAAATGCTGTTCCTAGGTCCCAGAAGCTCACCATCTACCAAGGGAGATGTGTCAGATATACATAAATAACTAGACCACTTTTTTATTTTTTCCTGTATTTATACCTTTAAATATGAGTAAATAGCCCCCCTGAGACATGGCTGGCTTTGTGTTTATTCCGCTACCCTTCTGGGAAGTACTGAGAAGGTTTCCATAAAATGACAAATGTACTACTTCTCTAAGAAACAAATATATGAACACTTGCATCATCATAGTTATTCATCGGTTGATTGGTTGGAAAATGATAAGAAGGGCTGTCTGAGAGTGGATGAGAAAAAAGAGATACGTTTATTGTAATATTTTAGAGAAAAGAACTCTAGAGAACTACTCCTGTAATTTTCTCTCTACAGGAGAACTCTGTATGTGCAGTCCATTTCCTAAGGGATGAACTCTGCTGGGTAAGTTAATGATTCTCAGCTCCTGTCTGCATAAACACAAGCATCTCAGAACAATCTGTCTCATGGGCAATTTTACAAACATTTCTTTCATTTGATTTTAAGTTTTTGATTTTTCAAATCAATCACTCTTTATTTCTATTTTATAAAATATCATTACTATAAAAGTAAAATAGGCTAAGATGAAATTTGGAAAACAAATATATAATGAGGAAAATAGAGATCGCTATAGCTCACCATTTGGTAATCGCTCAAAGTCTCGTCTGTTTTACCCCCAATATTTTTATTCTATGCGTGCATAACCTGAATTGACTCTACTCAGTATGGTTTTAAAAAATTTTTCACTTTAAATTGTTATCTGTACACTCTCCCCTAATCACAATGTCATCAAAACATGGTTATAGTAGTATAATGTTATCATTTGTGTGTGTAGTTTATGTGCCAATTCCTCCATTTTTGAATAGCTAAATGGTTCCCCATTTGAGCCTTTAACAATGATACTGTGTCTTGGATGAAAATTTCTTCTCTTCCAAGTACAGGCACACACATAACCCATTCTTCAGAAACTAACCACTGTGGCCCTCTCTGGAAACCACATCTGCTTGGGCAGTACTGGACAACAACCACTACTCGAGGACTAAACAATACTCAGTGAGGTTTCTGGAAGAAGCTCGCTTGCTCATTCATTCATTCATTCTTATTTATTTGTTTGTTTATTTATTTATTTATGAAGGTATATTAAAGGTGTTCAAAGAGGTCAGAGTCTCCTTGTAAAGGTACAAACCAAACTATAAAGAGAAAGCAATTAAGCTGAATCTAGGAGCAGCAGTCATGAGGTAGTGAGAGAATAAAGATGCAGGCAGGAGTCAGAAGCATTAATAAACATGGGGCGCCTGGGTGGCTCAGTCGGTTAAGTGCCGACTTCGGCTCAGGTCATGATCTCACGGATTGTGTGTTCGAGCCCCGCATCGGGCTCAGTGCTGACAGCTAGCTCAGAGCCTGGAGCCTGCTTCAGATTCTGTATCTCTGTCTCTCTCTCTGACCCTCCCCTGCTCACGCTGTGTGTATCTCTCTCTCTCCGAAATAAATAAAAACATTTTAAAAAATTTAAAATAAAAGAAGCATTAATAAACAAAGACAGAGGACAATTTAATTGAGGTGGCAATTTATTAAAGGAGAGCACAAAGGGCACATGCTACTAAGGATGGGACAAGTTGAGGCTCCTGAAGAAATTTCAACATATCCTAAATGACTCCCTCCCCCTGCCCTTAATCCAAATTTCATGCCACTCTCACTTAGACTTGGCTGAACAAGTTTTTCTGTTTTCTTTATTTACCCTTGTAGCTTTACAACAAACCCATAACCCCTGTGTCTCAACTTGCATCTGTTCATTATGAAGTAAAAGAGCCTAAGTTATATACACCACAACAATAAAACTTGAGTATATACTCTTGTCACATCTGGGATTATACCCTTAGGATGGTTCTGGAAATAGAATATATTGGTCAAAGTACATTAATATATTTAAGGCTTTTGCATAATATCAAATTGCTCTCCAGAAATAATTTACTAATGTGAACTGCCACCACCAGTGGATGAAGAGAGGCTCTCAACCCCCCATCATCACTGTATATGATTTTTAAAACACTTGTCAATTTAAAAATCTAAAACTGTGTCCCAGAATATTACTGTAAATTCCCTGGATCATCAGAGAGTCTAAACCTTTTTAAGGTTTATTGGCTATTTGCATTTCTTTTGCTGTGAAATATTATTTGCTATGGGTCCAGACTCAATTATTACTTATTCTTAACTAGTCATAAGATTCTTTCTCCGTGACAGAATCAACCAGATCATATTTGAAACTTAAAGTGTTTGTTCTTGAGGATTGTCATATATATGATAGATTTATTTCCCCCTCCCTTTGCTTTTATCTGAACAGTTTTGGGGATAGAGAAAGGCATGAATAAGTCTGTTATCATGAATTTGATCCCCAAGTGCACTAATTAGTGTCTTTATATTCTATGGCTACTTAATGCCCTTATTTTCAGGTCAGTTCATTATACTGGTACCAAGGGAGGCAGTGAGGATGCTTTAATGCAAATCCTCCTTCACAGATAAAGGAGAAGAAGCAAAGCATTCCTAGTTGGTGTAAAGGTAAGAGTCTTAGAGCCCTTCTTGGTCTCCCCTACTTTTCCTTCCATATTTTACTTGATTGGTGCCTCTGTAAAAGCCTAGTTTTCCATGAAGCACAATATGAAAATCAATGAAGTTATAATATCAATAAAAGGTATGATAATTCTATATATGAGTATTTGAGGCTCAGAAATATAAAGTAGTCATTTCTTAGCCTTTTGGCTAAGATCGAGTGCAGATATGTAAAGCCAAGGTAGTAATGACCACTTAATTCCCACTATGTTATTGCTGTTTTGTTTTGGTCACAAAGAATACCATAGAAAAAAGTTTTTGTAAATTAGAAGGGGAAACCACATATACAAAGAATACTTAGATCACAAAAGGTGAAATTAATTTTCATAATGATCCTCTTATTCTGGTGTAGTGTGGATAAGAAGAGAAAAGGCAATGATAATCCACAACCATTAATTAAACAGCCTAATATAAAATATGAAATACAGTCACTTTCACATTTGACTATGTTCACTTATTCTGTGCTCCTTTACATCATTGGAAAGAAGATCAAGCATTCTCAGAAGAATACCAATTTTCCTCTGTCATTAAAATGCACCTTTATTGACTAAGTCATTTATTTAGACTGATAGAATAGCTATTTACCTATGCCCGATAAGCAAAATGACTCCCAAACTTAAGTGATCATGAGTTTAGAATGGGATGTGATCAAGGACTCTTTTTTAGTAAGCAGGCCAGCCCTAGGCAAAATAACAGTGTTGTCTATTCAACAACTCCCTATTCCCTTCTGTTTCTATCTCTTCTCTCCTCAAGCCCCTCTCTTCTTGAGTTTTTGAGCCCCTGCTGTGGTATACAGACAGGTGCATCGTCAAGGGCCCAGTTCTCAGGACACAGTCCTTTCCTAACCTCCCCACTCATGACTAAAACATATTTTTTTTCTGTGACTCCTTCTCTTGGTAATATAGGAAACGATATTTAGTTAGCTAAACTCAACAACAGAATCCATTTCTAATAAAGACCTTGATAACAATTATTGTATCTTCTCATCAAGATATTATTCCTTCCTTCCTTTAGTCATTCAATAAGCATTTGTTGATTGCCTTTCATGTTCTAGATGATACTGATGTGATGATTACCAAGACAATAGTTTCTGCCCTCCCAGATGATACAGTCAAACAGAGGATGCAGGCAAGTAAACAGGCGGTTTTACTATGGAATGATAAGATTAACTGTGGAAAAATCTAGGTTTTACAGAAACATATCTACAAGGACAAAATAACAAAGGACTTCAGGATTAGCAAAATCATTCTAGAATAAGTATACCTAGGAAAGAAGGTACAGAGTTGTGGTTAGAAGTTCAAAGTCTTTTTTTTTTTTTTATATTCATTTATTTTTGAGAGAGAGAACATGAATGAGGCAGGGGCAGAGAGAGAGAAAGAGGGACACAGAGGATCCAAAGCAGATAGAAGCAGGGCTCAAACACACAAACTGTGACATCATGACCTGAGCCAAAGTCAGACACTTAACCAACTGAGCCACACAGACACCCTGAGGAGTTCAAAGTCTTAAAGCCAGGCCACCCGAGTTCAAATCTAAGCCTGCCACCTAGGGGTCATGTGATCTCCAACAAGGGACTCCATGTCTTCAAGCCTCATTACCTCTCTATAAAATGAAGATAATTGTATCTGCACTAAACTCACAGGATTATCGCAAAGATAAAAGCAACAATACACACAACTGCTTAGAAGAAAATGAAATAAAACAGGACACACAACTGGCATATGGGATATGTGGAAATGTAAATTACTATTATTGAATTAAAACCATAAAAATGAGGGGCACCTAGGTGGCTCAGTTGGTTAAGCATCCAACTCCTGATCTCAGCTCAGGTCTTGATTTCAGTGTTGAGAGCTCAAGCTCTGCAATGAGCTCCACCCTGGGAGTAGAGCCTGTTTAAAAAAGGAAAAAAAAAAAAAACCATAAAAATGACTAGGAGTTAGGTGAGCTAAGGAAAATGAGGTAAGAGAAATAGACAAAGAAAACAGCATGTGTCAACCTTAGCAAAGCAGGATTTGCTGACAAATTAAAGGAGTTCGGGGTGGTGATTTCTGCTTCTAGCCATGATCGAATAAAGAGGACTTATCATCTCATTTCAAACAACTAAATACTGGAACAATATATGAAACATTTTCTAGTCTTTAGATAGTAGGCAGCACTGGACAGTGACCCTGAGAGAAGGAAAACAAAGAAGATAAGGTCAGCCCTACAAGTACCCCATGTCACTACTTTGAGAGACTTTCCAGATTACAGTACCCAATAAGGCAAGCCAAAAGGATCATGGCAGTCTCCCTGAGTTGCAGAGGCAGAAATATGGAATTCTGGGAGGCCAAGATAGGTGCAATTTCAGAGCAGACTACTGTAGAACAGAAAACGGCACAGACAAAACTCTGTAGACCCTGAGTCCCCTGAGTACTGAACTGCACATCTAAATGAGGAAACAACTGAGATTAGAGAAAGAATCATAAGATGGAAGCAGAGGAAACCATCAGTGGAGTTCATGCAGGGTAAGGAAGAGTTTGTGTCTCCACCGACCAGAGTGGTGAGCCCTCCTCACACACAGAGCATCCTGTGCAGAACCCAGGAGGGAGTTGCCTCATTAGTGGGGCTAAAGGAGCCCTAGACTCAGAGCTGTCTTATCCTTCCCAGCAAAGCTCGCAAACAAGTCTCAATAGGATAAACCTTAGCTGCATCCCAGAACAAAACCCAAAATATTGAAAGAATTGAAAAAATAATCCAGTGAGCAATAATGTAAGTAAGATTCAGAATGTCTGGCAACCAATCAGAAATTAATAGGCAGATGAAAAGAAGCAGGGAAATATTACTCGTAAACCAGACAGACCACTTAATAGAAACACATGAGAATTAACACATTATAAAATTAAACAAATACTTTAAAAGAACTATCATAAATGTATGCCATACATTCCAGAATGCAGAGGACAGTGTAAGTATAACAAGAAACAAAAAGGATTTTTTGAAAAATGAATTCCTAGAGATGAAAAATATAATACCTAGAAAAAATTACCAATGAATGAAAATAATAGCAGATGAGAAACTACAGAAAAAAGAAACCAATGATCTTTAAAATTTAGCAATAGAAATTATCCAGAATGAAACACACAGAGGAAAAACGATGGAAGTTGTTAAGTGTAGCCTTGGCAGAGACATCAAGGGAAAAAGTAATGGAGGAGGGCTGGAGAAGGAATAGAAGCCAACTCTGAGAGGAAAGAATAAGCCCCATTACTGAGCTCACAGTTAATGTATGAGCCAAAGGGAATATTTCAGTAATGAATTTCAGCATGGAGGGTTCTGAGTAAAGGTATATGTAGGCAGAAGGGTCCCTTTATGGCCCTTCACAAGTTACTGTTTCAAAATTCCTAAATGCTCATCAAGAGTTGCAAGAATAAGTAAATTGTGGTACATTCACATAATGGAATACAGCAGGGAAAATGAAAAATCTACAACTACATAAGGCAAAATGAGTGAATATACTGACATAATATTCAGCAAAAGAAGCCAGTTTCAAAAAAGCACAAATTGTATATATATATATATATAGAGAGAGAGAGAGAGAGAGAGAGAGAGAGAGAGAGTGAGAGACCCAAAATAGGCAGATTAGTCTATAGTGTTTCGCTTGAGAATGGGCATGCCTTGCAGGCAGTGATATGAAAGGGGCACAGTACAGTTTATGGGGTCATGGTAATGTTAGTTTGCTCAACCTAACTCACTGTTATGTGGAGAAAATTTAGTTTATGAAAATGCACTGGCCAACCCTTCTCTGATACAGGACTCTTCCGTATGCATATTTCTCTGCAGGAACCTGTTTTTGAAGGGTGCCACTAAGAAGATGGACTACGAGTTGGGTCTGATGAGAAGCGGCTAGGTGTGGCACAGGTACAAATGGATAACTCAAAGATAAGAAAGTGCTTAGACTGACGTGGCAGTATTGATGGCAGTGGTGCTGGTGCTTTGTTTTGCTTCATTTTGTTTTTCCCAGTCAGAATCTTCAGACTCCAGAAACCTGAGCTGTAGGATTTGCACTTAGGGCTCCCTCAGTCAAGTCCCTAAGGCCACACAGGTCAGGCAGTTCCCTGAGGCACTCTCACAGGGGCTCTGGTGGGTTCTGTTTTCACTCACTTTGTTGATGAAATTCTCAGAGCCCAGGACACAAAGAAGCTTCAAGTGCATGATAACTTGGGCGAATGCTTCATCTCTTATTCCTTCTTTTCCCGTTTTGCTTACAGTCAGGCATATCCTAAAGGTATGTGAACTTTCTTTTACAGAGCGTTTATTGTGTGTCATAGAGCACAGTCCCTTGATATAAGAAGAGAATAACTAACTTATTTATTAGCATTTGAAGGAAAGTTTTGACAGTTATTTGAAACCTGATTGTAAATGCTATTGAATTACGACCATTTTTCCTTTTCTTTCAAGTATCAGGCTTCATCCTACTAATATATATATATATGTATACACACATATATATACATATATGTATACATATATATATATTCTTTTGTAGCAATGTAACAACTGAAATGTCTCTACTATTAGCAAGGACACACTTCTTTCTTTACACTCTGTCTCCTCACTGTACTATCCTCCTAGGATAGATATACTTATAATTTTTACAATCACCAAATATGACTAACAGCCAAAAACATAAACATGGGGGTGCTTGGGTGGCTCAGTCAGCATCTGATTTCAGCTCAGGTCATGATCTTGCAGGTCATGAGTTCAAGCCCTGCATCGGGCTCTGTGTTGACAGCTCAGAGCCTGTAGCCTGCATTGAATTATGTGTCTCCCTCTCTCTCTGCCCTTCCCCTGCTTGCAATTGTCTTCATCTCTCTCTCAAAAATAAATAAATTAAAAAAAAAAAACATAAACATGTTTATAGACATGAGACATAGGTATGAAGATGATTAAGATGGTTAAGTAGTTAGTAAATGATACAGATTGGTAGCTACTGATAGATAGATAGCCTCTGTTTATTTACCATGTAAGTGGGCACAGGCAGCAATTCTTTGGGTATGGTCTAGCAAAGAATGGTATATCTGTTTTTCTTTGTAAGAAATATTACAGAAGTCTTTAAAATAAATCACATAGGGTACTTGAGTGGCTCAGTTGGTTAAGCATCCAACTTCAGCTCAGGTCATGATCTCACGGTTTGTGAGTTCAAGCCCCCCAATAGGGCTGTGTGCTGACAGCTCAGAGACTGGAGCCTGCTTTGGACTCTCTATCTCCTTCTCTCTCTGCCCCTCACCACTTGCACTCTGTCTCTCAAAAATAAATAAGCATCAAAAAATAATGAAATAAAATAAATCTTCTAACCAAATGCTCATTTTCTTTAAAATGTTTAGACTTTACCCAAACTTACACAAACATGTCCAGTAAAAGCCCAATGCTGTGTACACAGGCCAATACCAAAGTCCAGAAAGGAAACAAAGCCGTCAGAACTGGATCACCAGGTATATCCCTATACAGTTTGGAAGGTTCAAGCACTAAAATACCTTGTTGCTAATAAATATATGTATATATGAATATACATATAGTATACATATACATATATATAATGTTTGGATTTATGCCTCTTAAAAATAATAGTAAAGGGCACAGTGTAACTTCATTGTATAGTTGATTTGTAAAGGACAAGCACATAGGAGTCACACAAGAATACACCTTGTTCAGGTGTCTATTGGCAAACGTTGTATGAGAATCAAAGCTGTATCAAAAATCTGTACTCCAGTCCCCTTTTAAGAAGAGTCTTTGTTAGACTGCATGGGAGGTACCTTCTAAACTCATAGCCCTACCTCCTATTTTATGCCACACCCATCATTCATGGACCAGCAGGCTTCCTTTGTTCTCTGGCTCAAGAAGCATTCCTCAGCTTACAGAGCTAAGCCCATAAATATTACTCATTCCTCTGAATTCAAAGTCCCTTCAACTTTTACAGCCAGAAGAAAGTAAGATGATTTGAACCTAATAAAATGCCTGATGTAGGGTAAGTATTCAATTTATGGCTGACAAATGATTATTAATTAAATTATCTCATTCAATCTTTTCATGCCATAACTTGGGACCAAGCGAATTTTAATTGACTTGTTGAAGCTCACTGTGGGAAGAAAATGAATCTTAAAAATCAGATCCCTGATTCCTAAACCAAGATTGTTTTGGACTGACCATGAGTCATTTCTACCACTAAAGAGGTTTTGCCTTCCTCATTGGTTTGGTCACTTAGCATAGGTGTTAAAAGAATGTCATCAGATTTTATAATCTCATTCACTATCCCTAATAGGCTATAGTCTTCCAGAGGGTGAAAGTATAACACATCTGTGTTATAATCAGAACATTCATGGTTATACCTTGAGGTGTGTGTGCGTGTGTCTGCATATATGTGTGTATGCGCGTGCATGCACTCACATGTATAGTCACCACAGACAAACCTGAATTTATAGTAGGAAACACATGACTTTCCTCCCAAAGACCCTTGTTTAGTTGGAGCCCAGAAAAATCTTCCTCAGGAACCAAGAAGTTTAATGATTTTTACTCCTTCTCAAGAAGACTAACAAGAAGCAGAAAATTACCAAAGCTTTTATAAAATGTAGAAATGACCAACGTGCATATACAAAAATATATAGCATTTTATAATATGTTAATGCTACATTATTATGTGTGGTAATACCTGATTGGACATCTGGTCCTTCCTTACTGTTTGCCATATTTTATCATATAATGTTCCCTTTTAATAGCCAAGGTGTTTTGAGAAGCTACTACACCTAAATATTTATTTGCTTGGCCCAAGATACCATCCTGCAAAGAAATATAGCCAACACCTTCAGAATCAATTTTCTGGACCACTAGTTTACCATTTGCATAAGAAAAGATGCTGTGAGGCCGAATGGCCTCACCTTCGGGTTTAGACTTCTCAGACTCCAGTAATATGGGAGACAAGGAAACAGTCTGCAACAGCACTCCACTCCACTGCTTCTTCTCTTTTTCTCAGAAATCAAAACAATAACAAGCCAAAATGTTATTAAAAATCCAAATCTTGGAAGGTAGTGTGAAGTTAAAAAGAGCCTTTTTGCTTTGCCCCTGGGCAAGTAGAATGTGTTCCTGCTGGCACAGGGCTACCTTCAAGACTTTCCACCTGGGAATATTTGACAATCTGAGCACAATTAGAGGCCGAGAATCCATTCTTGTCCCCAGGAAGAGGGATGTTCAGTGTCTAGCTATATTTTCGAGCATTGCACAGATATGGAATGACAAAATTGTACACTTGAGGAGCCTTGATCAGCAGGGTGGTCTACCCCATAAGATATCTGCCAAACTGCAAGCCTGTGCACAGTATGATACTAAAAAACTGAAAATAGAAGTCTCTTAACAGCAGGAAGAAATGCCCAGAAAATCTCTCTTGAGAGCCCTTGACAACCACATCCTAGGAACATGAATGAACAATTAGCCACATCCCACTAACCTACAATTCTCAAGCCTTAACCCAGGCAGCCCATAGTCGGATGAAAGTCATCAGATTCCCATTCTAACTGCCTGGCAAAGGAAAGGGAAAAATCCTCTCTGATGGAAGATAACATTATCTGGAACTTTTTTAACACCAAGTCCAGGTGCAAGAAAACCTCGAGGCATACAGGACTATCTGACAGATAACCAAGATATTAATAGATAATAAAACAGATCCACAAACTCATATAGTTATTGGAATTAGCAGAGAAAGGTCTTCTAAAAGCAAGATTAATTTGTCTATGAAAATAGGGGAAATGAGGGCAAAATCAGACTGAAGTTATAAAATTGCAATTTTATAAAAATTATAAATATAACCTATAAAAACCAAATGGACATGGTGGGATAAAAAAACAGAATATCTGACCTGAATGAAAATCCAGACCAGAAGACTGGACACAACAGAATTAGCAAATTGAAAGAATGAGTCATAGAAAACACTTACACTAAAACACAACAGAATATATTAGACTCATAGAATACAAACAAATAATATTACATGTGCTTAAAGAGCGTAATAGAAAGAAAAGAGAAAAGAAACAATATTTTAAAAGTAATGGGTAAGTATTCCACAATACTGATTAAACAATCAACTTCCAGGTTCAGGAAGGTCTACAAATTCCAAAATCCAAAGAAAACCAAACCAAAACATGTCACAAACTGCTGAAAACTAAGTAACAACTTAAAAGCAACCAGAGTAAAAATATATTATTTTCAAAGGAGCAGCAAGACTGACAGCTGACTTCTCAACAGAAATAAGGAAATCTAGAAGACCACTAAATAGTTTCTTTAAAAAATGTGGAAAGGAAACAGAATGATGGTCTTTTGGGGGGAAGAGTTATTAATAACATGCTCTACTCATAAATGATATTCTAAAATGAGATGTACACCAAATATTTTGGAAAAGACAGAGAAAACCTATTAGTCGGGTTCTTAGCTCCTAGCAGGGGTGGAATACACATGGGGGCATAATAAATACTTTTCTAAATGAGGACTCCAAAACCTTAGGGAAGCTAGAGAGCAAAAATTAGAAAACTAAAAAAGAGGTAAAGTAATGAGATGCCAACCTCACCGAAGCCCTAGAAAGGTAGCTGCAAGTATGGATGTTTCTTTTCCAAGATGAGGCAGATGTGGTCTCCCTATACATGATTCAGGTGTTCATAAATGATACAGTTCTCTGACTCATGTGCCAGGTTAAGTGAGCCTCTGCATAGCATAAGTGTGTGTGTGTGTGTGTGTGTGTGTGTGTGTGTCTACATACACACATAATTTCTTTTATCCTTCAGCTCCAAACCTTCCTTTTTGCACTCTACTGCATGGTGCTAGGGCTGGGATTCTGTAAACTACATTTCGGTTTTGCCAGCTGGCTTTCTGTTAAGGTCTTCTAATAGCGATTGTTAAGGTCTTCTAATGGAGATTGCAAGGCTGGAGGAGGAAGAGGAGACTCTCCATTTCTTCTTTGGTTGCTATTACTGCCAGTATTGCGTCAGCAACAGGGCTCTTCTCCAGCAGTGACAATGCTTCCAGCTTCCAGCTCCTTCCAGCTCTCCTGGAAAAGTCTTCCTGTGCCCTCAGAAGAGGGGAGCACACCCTCCTTAGAGGTCTGAGTATTAGCTCTTCAGAGCCACTTCTTCAAGCTTCTAGGTTCTAATAAGCCCAACCTCTTCATATACACACACTACAAATACACAGATGCACACATGCACAGGTACCCCTAATTCGCAAAGCACCCCCTTAATTCACAAAAACATTTTGATGACAATAATTTTTCAAAGTAACTATCTGGTCACAATAAGGCAGAATGACACTTCAGTTTCATGTGTTTTTAAACCTTTTTTTTTCAAAAATTTTAATGCTTATTTACTTTTGAGAGAGAGAGACAGGGACAGAGCGCAAGCGGGGCAGGGGCAAAGAGAGAGGGAGACACAGAATCCGTAGCAGGCTCCAGGCTCTGAGCTGTCAGCACAGAGCCCGACGCAGGGCTAGAACCCACAAACCATGAGATCATGACCCAAGCTAAAGTTGAATGCTCAACCAACTGAGCCACCAGGCACCTCCAGTTTCATGTGTTTTTAAAACAAACAGTGATCTACCTACATGGTTTTGATATAATTCCTCAAATATGAAAGTAAAGGAAATGCAAAAAATGTCTGTTAAGGAAAAAAATGCAAGATACAAATGTTAAGAGTTGGTGATCATCTTTGGAAGATGGAACCGTAGATAACCTTTCCTTCATGTATTTTAAATTTTTAAAAGTCTACAATTATGAAAAAATGCCCATTTTAAACTACTTTACTTGTGCTAATGTGACACCAGTCAATACTTGGGCAGCTTTAAAGTGTCATGAATTCCCTATCTAGAGGCACTCACTGTTTTTACTGCCTTTACCTGCTTTGTTTTTTTTTTTAATGTTTTTTATTTATTTCTGAGAGAGAGAGAGAGAGACGGCATGAAAAGGGGAGGGTCAGGCAGAGAGAGGGAGATACAGAATCTGAAACAGCCTCCAGGCTCTGAGTTAGCTGTCAGCACAGAGCCCGATGTGGGGCTCGAACCCACAAACCGTGAGATCATGACCTGAGTTGAAGTCGGATGTTTAACTGACTGAGCCACCCCAGCGCCTCAATCCTGATTTGTTTTTTAGGAAACAACTACAACTTGAGTTACCAGGCAGAAGCCTGATAAAAAGAGCTGCATTCACTACTGTGCACCTGTATGTCCATACTCCTGGTTTACAGCTTGTGTCTGTCTGGTTGGTTCAATATTTTTAATGTCATTACTTCTCAGCGGTTTGAGCCTTTGTTCCTCTCATTTCCCTGATTGGCAAAAAGCACAGATGTGATTGTCAGAAGCTTTTTGCCTAATCCCTATTAAGATGTGATGTTAGGCTTTGCTAGTAAAATATCTCTTTATCAATTGTGATTATAAATTACTATTAGTAATAACTATCAACATTTCTGCTATCACCTTACTAATATAGCATTAATTATAATAACACCTGGGAATAGGGATAAAGCATCCTCAAGGGGGAGAAAAGAGAACGTACACTCTTGACTAATTTGGTCAGCGGCCTTTTGTTCTTTCCCCCATATCAATTGTTACCCCCTCAACCCATTCAGTGTACTCTTAGAAAAAGATCCGATAGGGGGCGTCAGAGTGGCTCAGTTGGTTAAGCTTCAGACTCAGTTTTGGATCAGGTCACCATCTCACAGTTTTGAGATGGAGCCCTGTGTCGGGCTCTGTGCTAACAGCACAGAGCTTGCTTGGTATTCTCTCTTTTCCTCTCTCTCTGCCTCTCTCTCCTCTCTCTCTCTCTCTCAAAATAAATTAATTAATTAAAGAAAAAGACCTGACAGAATCACTCATATTAAGATATGTATCACTGCTATGACCTAAATCATTCTTTTTTTTTTTCCAAACAGGGTTACAAATTCCCCACAAATAGATTTGCTAGAAACTTTGGAATTTATATGTGTGTTGCTTTCATTGACTTTTTATCATATCCTAGTTTTCAAATGTCCCATATGACAATTTGTGATTATTAACTAATTTATGATTAAATAAAGATATTTATGCATAATTCAGATTTCAGAGATTTTTCTTTGCAGCTTCAGAGTCCTATTTCCACCATGACATTCCCTGGTCCTTCTTCACTAAGAAGAGATTATATGACCTCATGACATTGGGGGAAAGGAGGTAGTTACCTCATGTGTAAAAGGTGGTGACCTTTGGGGGATAACTGGTCTGATTTCTGGGCATCTTCCAGTGTGGGCTGTTGTTATTTATAGATAATAGCACACACAGTCTTGTCTCTCACTGAGTTCTGCCAGTTTCCAGTGCTGAAGGTTCCAGCCTTATAATCCATCTTGCCTTCTGTCCTAAAATAGCCTACCTCAACCTCTGCCTTGGCATTACCTCCCTTCACCACAGCTTTCCCCATGGCAAGCACACTCCTTTACCAACACAAGAATTAGTAGAACTCTTGGAATTTTAAACTTGAACTCTCCATTCTTAGCAAGGCAATACCAACTTCTTCACTAAATTGGACTGTCCATTGTCAATCCTCAATGACTCTGCACAGTTACCTTCCTTCAGAGCCACAAAGTGGGGGAGGGCTAGAGCTTTTCATGTCCATAACACATCTCATTCCAGGTCCGAATCTGCTACACGCTTAACCATGTAACATCTTCTTCTGCCTCTTCTCTTGATCCCTCCACCCTCTATGTGTAAGAGTTGAACTTCTTTCAATCATCTTCTCTTTGTCTTTTTTCCTAAATTCCACCCCAGGTACCGTGTGATAAAATCCATTGCCTAGAATTCAAGCTGGCTCTTAATGTGTTGAAGAAGATATTATAGCAAATTTTACACTGAATGGCAGAAAATGAAAAATTAAATCTTTCTCTTTTCAGGAGCACCTGGGTGACTCAGTTGATTGAATGACTGACTTTCGGTTTTGTCTCAGGTCATGATCCCAGGGTCATGGGATCTAGCCCCACAATGAGCCCCACATCGGGCTCCACACTAAGTGTGGAGCCTGCTTAAGATTCTCTCTTTTTCTCCCTCTACCCCTCTCCCTTGCTTGTGTTCCCTCTCTCTAAAAAATAAAAAAATAAAAACTTAAAATCTTTCTCTTTCCATTTCTGCTATAACCCCGTGAATCTTAATCCTGAAGTAGAGGGCTCTTTTGACCTGACTATAAATATGTTATGTGCAAAAATGCAAAAGAGGAAAGCACATCAATATTTTGTCAAAGTATTTCACATACACACCTAACACTTACATCTCCTTTTCTGATGACTAGGTAAGGTTGGAGAAAGCTCCTATTTGGAAGGGAGGGTGTGAACCATTTCCTATATCTCCTAAAAATCATCTTCCAGAAAATGAATAGCACTTTCAAGGTATAGAGACATGTCAGTCATGTTATATTAGGTAATCTTAAATCATGTTCCTATTTCTACATTGTTTAATGGGCTTTCATGAAAACTGAAATATACTTAGATTGGGAATAAATCCTTCCCTTCTTTTATTCAGTTGTAAGTATAAAATTGACAAGTGGGCATTTCCTAAAACTTTCTTCTGCCATCCAATAAATCAAAATTAAATTGAGAGAGATAATTCTTTTGTATTATCTATTATCTGCTCCTAGAGGGTAAGAATAAGAATTATGTTATTGATTCATTAGTGAATAATCAAGCAGTTTACTCAGTTCTTTGATGAAAATTATTGATATAAATTATGTTTATAAAGAGACAGATTAGTGCAGCTAGAATTCTTTTTGCAATTTTGACTGTCTACTCTTATGGCTCCTCTTTCCTTATTCTGCCTGGTTCTTCTATTCTTTGTTCCCACACTAGCTACCTTTCACGTTCTTTCTCCAGGGAGTTTTTCTCTCAGCTTTTTAGCGACCCAATAAACTTGTGAAAATAAGAGAAAACTGTAGCAAGCTTTAGCAATGCTAAAGGACTATACTGAGCAGCTCCAGCAAAGACTCTAAGCTTGCGTGATATGCCACTAAGTATAATGAAATCCCAGAAGCAAACAGAATGGTTATATATAAACATAGCCATAACCTCTCCTCTTACATGTAAGTTACATTGAGGTGTTGAAGAACTCCAGGGTGAGCTGAATGTGCAGCACGTGGGGTTAGCCCTGAAGACATTAGTGAATTCTCAGATGGTGCAGAACACCTTCAGTTTGTGTGAGCTGAACTGCAGGGCAAAGATGATAGCATCTGTCTGTCTGTGGTTTTCTAAGGTGGACCCTCAAAGTGTTATCGAGGTATCCACTGCCCCTGAGCCTTCAAGGCAAACAACTGACAAGTTTCTGAAAGTCTCAGTCCTAACAAGCTCTAGGAAGGTACTTTAAACAAAATTCACACAGAAAAGTTGCCTTAGAAATGATTTCTGAATGTTTTCTTGGGAAAACACACAGGGCATTGGTAGGAGAGGTGTGAGAATTGAAACATGATGGCTGTAGAGTTTTGTAATATGACTTATCTCCACAGTACATGGGTCTGATATCTACAAGTGTACGTCCCTTGAAAGAGAGACAAATACACAGCCAATTTAATCATAATCTGATATTGAATTTGTGGCAAGTATATAAGTTCTGCCTCTTTCCCCTCATTTATCTTGTCCATGTGTGTGTTTCAAAAATGAAACATTGAAATTCACCCTTGGTCCATCAAAGAAAGAATAAAAAACTAATCAGCTTAGCTATTCAAACAGTCCCTGCCTTATGTCCCTGATCTAGAGCTATACTCCAATAAACTGTGCTAGGTCGTAGGAGATCAGGCAGACCTGAGTTTCTGCCCCTACTCATCAATTTGCTAGATGAGAACCTCCAGCTTCAACATCCTCTTCTTGAAATTGAGGAATCTATTACCTATTGCTAAAGGCCAAATATACACACAGTGCCTAGCATATTATTGGCCCTCTGTAACAGAAGTTACCATAGTTTATTTCCTACTCTATGATTAAAAAAATAAGCCACTAAATTTATCCTGTAGTTTTAAAAATAATTAATATTCTCCCCCTCTAAATCCTGAGAGCACTCAACAGAAAAACAAAAGGTGTCTGTTCAAAATATACTCAATAAGTTTGCATAATAAAATTGATATGATTGCACATAGGACTGATTTCTGCTCTACATTTTGAGAGCTCTTCCCCCAACAAAATTCAAATCAAAATTGGGTCATATCTATTCAGTGATGCTCCATGGATATTTAGACTACATGGTTTTGCAGCCAAAGGGGTTTGGAACTGAATCCCTAGCTGCATTCTACACAGTTAATCCCAGTGGGAAATGCAACTACAAACTTTCCTCAGCTCAACTTAGAGTTAAAATGAGATCCGCGTGGGAGGCAGTGCAGCTTGGAACATTCAAGTACAATACAGGATGCATCTTTAATGTAAGGAAAGGGCTCATTGGGAGCAGAAGGCATGAAAGCTTGAAATACCAGAACTGATGTTGGGAGCAAAGCTTCCCAGTGAAAGGAGAGCTGATTTACTTTTTCAGAAAGATACCCAGGGAAGAGTACATCCCAATTTGCCCTTGAATTGGAAAGCATGTTGATTGCTTGTACACCACTGCTGGCTCTTAAATTCATTACCAGTTAGATTTTGGATTACCTTCGGAAGCATCTCTGACAGATTGTAACAATTGGATCAATCATTGTTTTATTAAACCGATATTAATTAAACATTTTCACCTTTTAGTGGGGCTTGTTAGATCCTGATTATCCATGACAGATCATTATTTTCAGCAGAACATGGTCAAGATCCAGCAATGAGCACTGAGATGTAATCAGGCACCCATGTATGCTGGAATTAATAATTATACTAAATTGGCTGTAATGAATAATTTATGGCGTAAATTCTTATGCAATTTGCTATGGTAACACACAAGAAGATATCTGCTGTATTTTAACAAAGCATAAGTTTCCAGGAATAAAATAATGAAAAAAATAATAGGGAGCCCACTTCAGGAGGAAAAGGCTTAGAGGTGGATAAAGTGCAAAAAAGTAAAACATGGAATGATGCCATTGTCATTGTCCTCATTAATTAACAGTCATTATTCATCCAGAGGTACAAAGGCTGCAAAGGCTGTTCTGTATTGTATAAGGTACAGCAGAGTATGCTGTTTACTTTGGTTTCTTGGTTGTTTCCTGGGTGAGTAAAAACACACTCAAACTTTTAAAGATTCTATTCTATCTTAACAGTAAATGTAAAATTAAAGCAGTGCTTTACAGGAGGAAAGCATTGCTAAAGCAGGTTGTTGCCGACTATGGGTTCTTTGAAGAAATGGGGCCTTGTACCTAATAAGTACCTAGTTACAATCACAATACCGCCAAGTACTGATTATGTCCCTGTATCTATCACTTTATGAATATGCTCTTTCAATACTAAAATCGATTTTATGCACGTGCTAGATGAGGAAACTTAGGCACTAGGCAGTCAGACATGTTCAGTCAGCTAAAAAAATTAGTAAAACCATAATTCCAGAGTATTATAAAGTCTACAGGGTTTGTAAAATGTTTCAGTGCCTTGATATTTTGAAAAAAATTGGTTGAACTTAATCAAAACTGCTGTCTCTGTATATGACTATTTGGTATATAGTCTTCAATTTTAAAAAGCAGATGATTAAAATCTATCTACTCACTTGTTTTTGTTTCTTGAATTTTGACCTGACAATATTGATATGATCTCTCATTTAATAAAAAGGGATCAAATTATTGTCCATTTGTGGTCATTGCTACTTTACATGCACACTCAACTAGCTTATTTGATAGATAATCTCTCGTATTAATTTTTGTCTGCACTTAGTTTTAATGTTTCCTTTTGTGTTCATTGTTCAATACCTAATTTCTCTTTCTAACCAGAAGAAAGAGAAAGAAATATTTTAGTGGGAAGAATTCAAATCAAGAGAGTCTGTAGTTTCAGTTAACGGAATCATTCACTACTATCTTTACACAAAGACATGCTATCATCCATTTCATATAAATAACAACAAATACTAGCTTGTGGCCAGAGAGTGGCTTGCATTTTGTCTGTATTATGTTATCCAATATGCATGATAGCCCTGAGAATGTATAAACTACTATTATGTCTACTTTAATGGAAACTGGCTCTTAGAAACATTGACAAATTTGCCCAATATTAGCACAGGAAGTAAGTGATGAGGCTAAATTTAAATTCAGGTCAACCTGTCTTCAGAATTCACAATGTTAATAATTATACTCCCTTTCCAAACTAGCGTCAGAGGCCTTGCCTTACCTTTAGTGACTTTTTTCACACAAACCAAACCATTGTCCCACTGGATGAGTAACGTTCTCAATTCAGAACTTCATTTATTTAACAGTTTATATATAACTAAGAGCAATTACTTATCACTCACTTTTACCTTAGTGTGAATAGGGAGGTGAAGGCAACATTGGGACAGTGAAGAAATGGAGCACAAAGAAAAATAAAATGCTCTTGTGGGAGGGCGGGGGTGTGCGTGTGTTTCTGTGTGTGTAGAGATGAAGGATACAATGTATGCCTCAAACAAGAGTCAAGTTTCCTGATTGCCTTTGCCCACACTCCAATTTTCACCTTGCGACCAATCTAGGTTACAGCTGAGTGTGCAAACCCCCAGTACCCTAAGCCAAGTAGCTGCCTGTAAGACCCTACCCCTCCTCCCACCTGACTATCGCAGTATCCGAGTTTCAATGCAATGGCGCACCCAACCCACTGGTTATTGCAGTCCAATCAGTACTAAGCTCTCCTAGTTTTACTAATACTCTGCCAGAGAACAGAAAAAAGAAGGTGGAATGAGGGTGGGAATTCTCTTCCTAGAACTTCTCTAAAGGGAAGAGTCAGGTTGTGTTTTTATATAAGGCCTCTGTTTTCAAATCTCCCCTTTTTTTCTTAAAGACTCTGCACTTAATGATTGTGCAGTAAGGCTCATCTGTGATGATGATGACGACAATGGTGGTAATGAATGATGGTGCGATCCCATGGGATACTGTGTCCTAAGAAGGTGAAAGCACCGGGGCAAATTTCATACCATTAATAGAATCCTAAAGAAGATGCCACTCCTCATTTCTTGCTCAGTTACACAAGTATGTGTCCTCTTTCAAAATAAAATGTTTTCTCTAGCAGCCATAAGAAATTCCACAGAAACAAACAACAGAAAATGAAACTGTTTTTCCCCTCTTCAAATATGTTTGACTTAGCAACACTAGGACTTTCAAAGAAGATTAGTATTACCAATAAATCACTGTGCTCACAGATGCGGAGCAAGACAGAACACAGGGCTGCCGAGGCATATATTACGACAATAGATGCCTTAGCAACAGTTTTAACTGTTCTGCAACAGATTGTGCCCTAAAGCAGTAAATACCCTGCACACAGGAGGTTATTTAGCATTTGCTTTTTCTAAGTAAATAAGTAGGGAGACAGACAGACAGATACACAGAACTTCATCACCATCGTTTTATGTTGTTCTCAGGTTTGTGAAAAATGGAATTGGTAAAGATTAGGTAGCAAAAAGCTCTGAAGATTGATATAAATCCCAAAGCTGTCATGTTCCTCTTATAATTTAGAGTGTACTGAACAAAAGGCATTCTTAGTGAAGCTCAAGCTGGGACTATAAGCACCAGTGTCAGCACTTGCTCAATCTGCAGAGACCTGAGAACCGGGATGTTTCTTTTCTCCTCTTGAATTTAATCTTCCATCCATCTCATACTCTGACACTAGATAAAGTCCACCTACCAGACATGCTTCTGGTATTTCTACCCAGAAACTAAGAGAAATGTAGATAAATGGAAACACTGTACAGCCCCAGGTACATTTGGGGAACCAATTGCTAAATAGTACCCCAGGAACCATTGTAAACTGAAATAAAAGCCCAAGAAACCATCAAGTTGCATTAGTAGTGGTACTCACTAATACCCCACCAATATGTTCTTGCTACATGGTTTCTCTACATCCTGAATGCAGAGGGTGAGAAACCCACTTCACTTCCTCCTGCTTAGTCCTCCAGTGGGGAGAGGGAATGGATGGGGACTGTCTGACCTAGGGGTACAACTTCAAAAGCATTTCCTTGGCCTTCTGTACTTCTCACTGATTCCTCAAAGACAGTACGCAGATTAGACCCACCAAACGAGATTGAATAAACTTGCGAGGTTTGGGAGTTTGACATTAATGGTGTAACTGTCTCTATCATGTCCACATCCTACTCCCCAACAATATAAGAAGAATCTCTTTCTCTCCGTCCCTCCCTACCTCTCTCTCGCTTTCATTGTAAAGCAAGCTAAAATACATGTGCCTCAACTTTTCAATGAAAATAATAATGGTAGTCATGTTATACTTTCGTTGTGAAAATTAACTGATATAACTTGAAAGAGAGATAGAGTTACCTCTTATTATCTCTCTCAGGAAATTTTTCCCAAGAAAAGATAGTTTATTATTCTTTCTGAAATGCCGAGAAATCTCGGCATAGGCAAGAGTCATCCTCCTTCAACTGATTCTCCACCTCTTGCCTTTGCTTCCTCTGTAGACTTGGCCCTCTACACACCATGGCTGAGGCAATTTCTGAAATTTGAATGTGAGCTAAAAGCAAAAGAAGAAAACTCAGCTCTTGTCTACTGTGCTCCAGATCTTAGGCCTGTTTCTGTCTCAAGTAGAGGCAATATTCCCAATAATCAGGATGGTTTACCAGAGGACTGCTTCAAGATCCCAGCCCAAGTGCTAGGGTTTCTAGCCTTTTTTTTCTCTGTATAGTTCCTTCGAGAACCTCAGCACATGACATGTGGTTAGACTGCATGTGCCTGCATCTTAGCTATTGATCTAGTTTCCATCCTTAAAATCTGTTATTATTTTGGCAGGCCGAAGATGCATGGGAGACTGGCTATGGGATAGGGCATCAAGGGATAAAGCTCCAAAAGAAAAACAAAGGCTCTGAGACTGAGAGAGTTTGAAAAAGGGCCTCCGTGTTCAGAATTCAGACTCATGATTTTACTAAAAATAGGATTCACTGAGGCTTGTGGAGGGGTGGTCTCTTGGAGACAATGGTAATCTGCCTTGCCTTCAGGAGAGAGGACATATTTGTCTCAAATAAATCAGAGGGTGACAGAGTTGTTAGAAACAAGAACAAACCAAAAAGGTGAAAATAAAAAAAGAGATGTGTCTGGGTGTGGATGAAGAGAAGAAGAGTCTATGTCACATATTTGGAAATTCCAGCAGGTTTCCTAGATAGGATCATTCACTCTGGGGTACTCAAATGATGCTAATGTATTTGGGAAGGTGACAGAGTTGTTAGAAACAAGAACGAAAAGGTGAAAATAAAAAAGAGATGTGGCTGGGCGTGAATGAAGAGAAGTAGAGTCTATGTCACATATTTGGAAATTCCAGCAGGTTTCATAGATAGGATCATTCACTCTGGGGTACTCAAATGATGCTAATGTATTTGGAACATACCATGAATAGGTTTCACTTTGGTTCAACATAAATTAAGTTCAAGTGGTCCCAAGATTCAGTGGTGTTTCCCCCGCAGGGAAGAGATTCCTGACCACGCTCCTTGAATCTCAGGACTTGTTGCTTCTAATTCATTTTGATATACAGATGAGTAGATATCAACCCAGAGCTTATTTGCTATTGATGTAGGGCATTCGAAATATTTCAAGAAAGAGAAAAGGTAAAATCCAAGCTTAGCCAATTGCTAAATAGTATACCAAGTTTGTCTTACTAAAACTGAAAAACCAGCAAGTTTAAGAAAGAACTTGCAAAGTATTCACAGTAAAAATCGCTGCCTTCAGTTGCTGTGAATTTTAATAATTGAGACTGTCATTATGTTTGGCCCATAAAGAGTAACCTTGATGGTTATTTGTTATGTATTCAGTTTTGTCTGCCTTAGCTTAAGCTTAAATATTAATGGAAAAAAGAAAACCTACAAAATCCCTCAAGCTGCACTGTAGGACTCCAACGCTTTTAGCTGGTGGCAATGAATATAAACATCATTTCTGTGCTAATTTTTAAAGACAGCAACAAACATTGAAGCAAATAATTTAAAGAGTGCTGGATAGAATATCTGACAATATGCATATGCAAAGCATATTGCTTAGGTTTGGGGAGTCTCCTTTCTAGGATAAACATATTTAAGAATGTGGGAGATAATCTATAAAACACAAGGATTGTGTTGTGTTGAAGAAGAAAAACTTGTTATTAATGGTGACTGTTGAGAGCTCTTCTTATTCAGGTTACTAGAGCCTGGCGTGCCCTATGTGGCAATATACCATAGTGATTAAGAGTACAGTCTTCATTAACAGATTTTCCAAGCTTAAATCTCAACTCTACGAATTACTAACAGTGTGAAATTGAGCAAGTTAAAATCTCTATGTCTTTACTATTCAATGAGAATGAAAATGGTAGCTACATTATAGGTTTGTTGTAACAATTAAATAATATAAACCTTGACAAAGTACTTGAAACATGATAAATGTTCACTCTTTATTAGCCATTATTTGGTCTTAACAAAGATGGTGGAAGGGCATCCCATTAGACATCCCTGTCTCCACAAATAAAGATCTATACTTCTGGAAAAATTAAGTTTAAAATAGAAAATCCATTGAAAACTTTTAAGTCACTCCAAACATTTAATAGACAGTTATTAAGCAAGTAATCTGAGATTATAATAGGAAATCTGTGATGTTGGAAATATCAAGGAGCTTTCAAAGCATTTGAGGATATACAATTCACCCTTGAACAATGCAGGGGTTACAGGCACTGACTTTCTGTCTGGTCAAAATCTGCATATAGCTCTTGACTCTCTGAAAACTTAACTAGTAATAGCCCACTGTTGACTGAAAGCCTTACTGATAACACATTAACCCAGCTTTTGTATGCTATATGTATTATATACTGTATTCTTACAACAAAGAAAGATAGAGAAAAGAAAATGTTACTAACATCATAAGGGAGGTGCCTGGCTGGCTTAGTTGGTGAAGGATGCAACTCTTGATCTTGGGGTTGTAGGTTCAAACCCCATGTTGGGTATAGAGATTATTTGAAAAAAAATCTTTAAAAAATCATAAGAAAGAGAAAATTCATTTACAGTACTGTACTGTATTTATGAAAACAATATGCATATAAGCAGACTCTTGCAGTTAAAACACATCTTGTTCAAGGGTCAACTGTGTAATTAAGTCATCAAACATTTACTGAGTACCAATTAATGGCAAGTGGATATCAGTTGATTTGTGGGCATTTTTCATTTAACATTTCTCTCTTCTTAACTCTTACAACTCAGGCTCTTTAAGTAGGTCATATCTTGGTAAACAAGTAAGCTAACAGATAATTGCAAAATGATATGATTAATGCAATAACGGGGCTCTACAAAAGGCATAATGTTGATAAGCAAGGAGTAACAACTTATTTCATTTTGTTGGATTAGGTAAGGCTTTAGAAGAGAAGCAGAATCCTTGAAATACCTAAGGAACTACCAGATTAATAAGAAAGCAATAGGTGCAAAGATCTAACATGAAACCATCATGGTGTAATGGTGTGTCCGGACACTAGAATATGTGGGAGCAGAGAAGGGAGAGGAGGCTGTTGGATCTTTTGAACTCAGTATATACCATGGTCTGCTCAGGTTAGGGAGCAGCAGATAATCATCTCATAACTGAATTTTAGAAAGATTACAAAGAGGAGATCATATTCAAATTAAACTTCCAGAGCTGGAAACAACACTAGATCCATTTACATAATTTCAAAAATTAAAAATGGTCCTAAACTGATTTACTGAAGGTCAACGTCCAAAAAAGGGCAGGCAATTCAGCTATTGACAGAACCAGGACTTGATCAGGAAAGGAGAAACAGAATGATGAAACCAAGGAGTAATTTCATGTAGGAACTCCATGGTATAAACTCTCATTTAAAGATACTTCTAGGTTAAGACGTTCATCTTGGAAAATCCATGAAGCCTCTACAGAGAGAGCCCTATGGGTAGATCAATGCCTCTATAATCAAATTGGACAAATAAAAAATCCATATGAAAAAAGGACAAATAGAATTTGGGGCCAATGTCTCACTGTATATCCATCTGTCTCATAACTTCTAAGTTGTACCAAATGACCCCCAATTCTTGAGATCCAAAGACTCCTGGATAAATACTGGGAAAAACAGAAACAGGATATTCATGATGGGAAATTAGTCAGAGCCAGTGGAAGAACATGTTGAAATTATGGTGGCACCATCGTCTAAACATTTTGCAGGAGTTTTTGGTTTGGTTTGGTTATCCTTATGTTTTGTAGCTCTCTTAGCAAGCCAAATAACAAAGATGCAATCATTCTTTTATGAACACAACACTTGCAATACCTCAAAATAAGACCTTGCATGGATTTCGCCAACTTTAGAAATGTTACAAAATAAATAAAAACAGATATTTCTCTAATTCTTCTCATATTCCTCCTGCTTTAATGTATCTTGGAAGAAAAGTACTCCTGAGAACAGAGTAGAATGTCAAATAATCAAATACATGGTAGAGAAGCGTTTTCAATTATGCTCTAAAAAGAAAAATTTCTCTTTCTTTCCTCCAGTTGTATTGAGCATTTTGACTTCTAGTGTTTATTGACTATGGTTAGTTATATGGACAAAATAAAATAGACAAATATTAAATTAACATACTTTGGCTGATGACTGAATTTGGGTACTCAGGACTAGTATTTCCTTCAAATTCTCATCCTATTCTATACAATAACAGGTGTAAGCCCTGTTTGAATGTTCTATGATAGTCTCATATTCACATCATAGTCAAAAATGAAGTTGTTAAGTGCCCCTTCACAAGTTATTTATTCTCCTGACTTGGGAGTTGGTTATTTCCATTAATGGTTCCGCCATTCCTCCAGTCACCCAAGTTCATAAACTTCAAAATCTTGTTGTACAAGTTTTTCTTTGATTTTTTTTGGTTTTTTTTTTCCTTCTATGTGGCTTCTTTATTATAGGCCTCTATATGCCTTGTTTATTACCCATCTTTATTTCAAACAAAAGACATGGAGCACCCATAAATCCACTTTGAAGGAAGGGAGGTTAAAAGGAATAAAAATTAACACATAAAGCTTAGTTAACTGTCTAATATACTAAAAGCACTTGAAAATATTTTTGAAAAAATAAGTGATAAATCAAAATTTTATTTTATGCAAATATATTTTGTAAAATAATATTTACATGAAAATATTTTCTTTGACTTGCCGTTCTACCCAAGAGTTTCAAGTGCCTAATGGAGTGTTCTATATGGGTGGGTATATTTGTGGGCAATATTCTGGAAATGCCTGAAATATCTTAATGATAAAGACAAAGACATTTTTTGTCTAAGTTACATAAGCAATTGCCTTTCTTATCCCTTTTGATTTATGGAGTGTAATATGAATCCTAGACTCTTCCTTTTATGTCGGTACAGGATCTAATTATGTATTCAGTCCATACCCTCAATACCCAACTTTCTCTTATTAACCTCAATGGGTCATATGGTCAACTGTGGCTTTGTCTTTATACTTATTTTCAAAAAAACTAGATCTGAGAATAGATTATTTAATTGATTCATTTACTTATAATCATAGAAAGAAGTTAGGGTGATTAAAGAACTTATTGAAAATTTTATTTATTTTGTTATTTTTTAACTTGAGAGAGAGAGCACGTGCCATAGGGAAAGTGGAAGAGGACTGGGGGCAGCGGAAAGAGAGAGAGGGAGAGGGAGAGGGAGAGGGAGAGAGAGAGAGAGAAGCCCAAACAGGCTCCACACTCAGTGCAGAGCCCAACACAGGACTCAATCCCACAACCCTGGGCTCATGATCAGAGCCAAAACCAAGAGTCAGATGCTCAACTGACTGAGCTATACAGGCACCCCAAAAATTTACTGCAATCAATTTTTAAATAATTTCATGATCATATTATGTATTTGGGTGATCTAATTTGGGTGACTTTACACATTGACCAAGAGAAGAAGTATAAAAATATCTAAGGAAAGGAAACTAATAGTAGATTATAGCTACAGTGGAGCTTTGCAAAGATGGGGGGAAAGATCTTATCTCACAGGTAGACAAAGCTGCTAGTTCATGTAAGGAAAAACGCAATTTGAAGCTTATTGTATTTTGTTATTACTGTGAAAAGCTTCAATGACCCCCAGAAACAACCCTACCTTTCTGTGAAGTGCTCTTATTTCAGGGGAATTCTACTCAGGATTTCACTACTGTTTCTCTAGGTGATCTTGCTTAAGTCACACAATTTCTTCTTCACATGTTAATTTTGTCATCCAAAGAGCAAAACTGATAATAACTCTTTCTTAGTCACCTCAGAGAACACATTAGAGTATCAATTACATGGTTTTCTTTAGTAGTTTTTGGCTCATAGAGAAAATCCCCCACAAAAAAGAGGACTTGAAATATGGAGTATAAATACCATATAAAACATCTGCTGCATTTGAAATCACTCTATCAAAAATTTAAAAAGGCAATGCCATCTACATAATGGGTCAATAGCATTTGAGAAACAAACAAACAAACAAAAAGGTGGGGAGGGCAGAATGCTTTTTAATTTAATTCTGTTGAAAAGTTGACTCGTTTCTTCCTGTCTGTCACAGGACAAAAATGTGAAAGGCTGAGAATTACATGCAAAACTGAGAAGAATTGAATCTGAGATGTCTGATTTTGATTTGGCTAGCCCATGCTGCTGTACAAAAATAGCCCTGGGCGTTAATCTGTCAGGTCCATTATTATGCCTATTTCTGAGATTTATACATTGGTTTATGGTAGCAATAGACATTTATTGAGTGCTGATCACCTGCCAAGCTCAGTGCTGCACACCTTAGTAGCGATGGTCCCAACCCAGTGGGTTTTCAATCTAATAAGACAGGCAAGGCAATTAAGACACAGACTCAGAGGAAGAAAATGACTAATGCATGCAGAGGAGTCGGGACAGCTTTCCTTTCCTTTGCTACACCTTGTGTAGCCCACTGTGGTGTCTTTGTTCAAGGAAGCTAAAGAAGTATTTTATAGACCAAGAGGGTGTGAAGATGGATGTCAGCAGCATGCTCAGATCACCTGTTCTCTTTGGATTTCTTGACACTGATGTGAGTAGTAGATTTTCAGATGTTTTCCTGGTCCAATTCAATTCCTTGTGTGAGTTATTTTCTCACACCTCTTTGTTTTCTCATATCTCATTTTATTCTTCTGCATATACAGCCATCATTACCATCTTTCTCCACCACAATTATTTAATGTCTCCCTTTGAAATGCCTTAATGGTTGATCCCCTTCCCTCATTCTGGGTGATGAAGCATCTTCATCAAAAACATTTTCAAGACTCTCCGTACATTGGATAATGAACTCAGTGAATTAAACAGGTATTATCCTTAGTCCCCAACTCACATAAAAATTAAGATGGAAAAATACCAAACCATTCATAGAATGGTTGTATATTCTTAACAGTTATCATTGAATAAATGCATTCATTAAATATTATGCTTATAAAGGCCTAAATAAATTCAAAGGAGCTGTGAGTGAAAACAGAAGTATGAACATTATATATTCCTTATAGTGTGAAAATGATAGTAATTAGATCCTGTTCTCCTTAATTATTAGGACATATTATACTATTCTACACTACTGGTACATGAGCATATAAATTAAACCTGCTTTATATTAAAGTATAAAATTCAGTATGAAAAATTTCTTCAGCAGTTGAAGACTGTTACTAATATTTTCAACCTAGGTAGACCTCTCTTTTGGCTCAAAAACAAAGATAACCTTTTATAAATCCATTTCAGTAGTGTTGTTTTTTTCATAAGGCCAAATTTATTCATTCTCATTCTTTTTTAATATTAAAGTAACCTTTTTCCAAAGCACAGTCTCTTTAACAAATGATGTGGGGAGAACTGGACAGCAACATGCAGAAGAATGAAACTGGACTACTTTCTTATACCACACACAAAAATAAACTCAAAATGGATAAAAGACTTAAATATTAGACAGAAAACCATCAAAACCCTAGAAAAGAAAACAGGCAACTATCTCTTTGACCTCAGCCACAGCAACTTATTACTAGACACATCTCCAAAGGCAAAGGAAATAAAAGCAAAAATGAACTACTGGGACCTCATCAAGATAAAGGCCTTCTGTACTGTAAAGGAAGCAATCAACAAAACTAAAAGGGAATCGATGGAATGGGAGAAGATATTTGCAAATGGCACATCAGATAAAGGGTTAGTATCCAAAATCTATAAAGAACTTAACAAATTTAACATCCAAAAAAATAAATAATCCAGTGAAGAAATGGGCAGTAGACATGAATAGACACCTTTCCAAAGAAGACATCCAGATGGCCAACAGACACACGAAATGATGCTCAATGTCACTCATCATCAGGGAAATACAAATCAAAACCACACTGAGATACCACCTCACACTGTCAGAGTGGCTAAAATTAAGGACTCGGAAAACAACAGATGTTGGCGAGAATGAGGAGAAACGGGAACCCTCTTGCACTGTTGGTGGGAATGCAAACTGATGGAGCCGTTCTGGAAAAAGTATGGAGATTCCTCAAAAAATTCAAAATAGAATTACCCTATGACCCAGCAATAGCACTACTAGGAATTTATCCAAAAGATACAGGAGTGCCAATTCATAGGGGCACATGTACCCCAATGTTTATAGCAGCACTATCAACGATAGCCAAATTATGGAAAGAGCTCAAATGTCTATCAACAGATGAATGGATAAAGATATGGTTTATATATACAATGGAATACTAGTTGGCAATGAGAAAGAAGAAAATCTTGCCATTTGCAACAATGTGGATGGAACTGAAGGGTACTATACTAACTGAAATAAATTAGTCAGAGAAAGACAGATATCATATGTTTTCACTCACATGTGGAATTTGAGAAACTTATCACAAGACCATGGGGAACGGAAAGGGGAAAGAGTTTCAAACAGAGAGGGAGGCAAACCATAAAAGACTATTAAATACAGAGAACAAACTTAGTGTTGATGGTAGGGGCAGGCAGGGGAGAGGGGGAAATGGGTGATAGGCACTGAGGAGGCCACTTGTTGGGATGAGCACTGGGTGCTGTATGTGAGCAATGAATCATGGAATCTACTCCTAATGCCAAGAACACACTGTATACACTGTATGTTAACTAATTTGATAATAAATTATATTTAAAAATAAATAAATGAATAAAGTAACCTTTTCCAAAATAGATGGTGATTTATTTTTAAAGTTCTCACTTGACAACATAAAGTGTTTGCAGGGCCATATTGTTCTTTCCCTTTTTTTAATTTTCATTCCAATGTAGTTAACATACAGTGTTATTATACTTTCAGATATACAATTTAATGATTAAAGAGTTCCATATATTATTCAGTGCTCATCAAGATAAGTTTACTCTTAACACTCCCCACCTATTTCACTCATCTCCCCACTTATCTCCCCTCTGATAGCCATCTGATCATTCTCTAATAGTAGTTTTATTTTTAAAGAGATTATAACCATTGGCCCACACAAAGAAGACACTAATATCTCAAAGCATTTCAAACTAGCAGCCAGTGTAGGAAAACAGACTCTTGGGAGAGCAACTGAATATCCATAAAGTTCCAGACTACTAAATGAGTTTCCAGGGATTACAGGACACTTACATTCTTTGCAATATCCCAAATATGATACTACACTATGTACTACTGTAGAATTGTGAAGAAAAATTTTCTTCCCTCAAAGTATTTGCAGTCAAATTGGGGGGGTGGGGGAAGCAAAAAAGCAAAAAAACCTAACCATATCAAAAAAAATAACCTGAAATCTAAATAAATGATAAATCACTGAGGCCAATGTGTAAGTACCACAACAGTGAATGGGAGGTTGTGCTTCTGGAGTGAGTGATCCAAACTTTGGGTTTTTATGTTTTAAATTTAATTTAATTTTTGACCTCAGATGCATAAACTAGAATTTGTCTTGAAATATATTCATCATCAGTTCATGCCCATGCTGCTTCTATTTAATGGATTGAGAATTTAATATATGATAGAAAAAATCAAGGGTCTTTTGCAGGCAAGTCAAAGATGGATTTAGGGACAAGAGTGACCTATGGCTTATTAAAGGATCTTTAAATCATCTGTGTTCTTGAAGGCCACTATTAGACTGTATTGCTCATAAGTACCCATGGCAAGTTTGCACAGAGAACCAAGATGGAGAAACATATTTACAAAAGACTGACACAGACAAATGGACAGACACACACACACACACACACACACACACACACACACTTTTTGATTATTGATAAGGTAGTTACTTATAGCTCTTCATTTATATGTGATGCCAAATCTCTGTAGTGGTGTCCTTGTCCTTAACTATGTAATGCAGGGTTCTGATTTTATCTTCATCTAGAAGTTGTTCTTCAACTCACTACTCAGAAAGTGATGTTTTTAACTTGTAAGCATTCACTCAAGGAGAAAGCATTCTATTGTGAGAGATAAGCAACGCAGGGTCTAATGTGAGATGCACGTTTTGCTGATATTAGTTCAAGGCTGCCATGGCCTCTGGAGGCCTGTCTCACGTGGTGATAATTAACTTTTAATGTAAGCCTGGAGGGCAAAACACTTAAGAGTTATCCAGTTTTCTCCAACAGAATGAATAGGTAAATGCTAACATATGTTTATCAATAGTTGATGTACTTAGCTATTATATAAGGGAAAAAAAGGCCTCACTTGGCAGCATGTTTGTTCTCCTATTTCTCTCAATCCAGTATGATAGAGAATTGGGTGGCTAATCTTTAGAACTGTGTAGTGAGGTCACTGAATCTTAGAGATTAAGTGGATAACAGCAAGTATGAGTCATGCCTGCTACCACTCCCATTTCTATGTTATTTTTGGCTGGCATTACTAATTCATTACAGAAATTTTTTTATTGTCTCTGCTTTATAAGCCTTCTTTTTCTTTGATGTTTATTTATTTTGAAAGAGAGAGAGAGAGAGTGAACAGGGGGAGGGACAGAGAGAGAGGATCCCAGGCAGCATCCGTGCTGTCAGCCCGGAGCCCACTTCAGGGCTCGATCCTGTGAACCATGAGATTATGACCTGACCCAAAATCAAGAGCCTAACACTTGACTGACTGAGCCACCAGGTGCCCCTAGAAGCCTTCTTAACAAAGCATTTAGAGTAGAAATCTATGTTCACTGCAGTATATGTGTTATGCCAGTATTCGACTATAAATTCTCTAAGTACAGGAACAATGGCTTCCTTGAAAAATTTATTGGCTTATCCACAAATTAATTCATCTCATTGAAGATGCTCAATAATACTTCTTGAACAAGTAAACTACAGGCAATTTAAATAAGCATTTTGCCTAACCTATATAGATACATAGATGAAATCTGATTGAGAGGAGACAGGGAGAGAAAGAGAGAGATACATACATACATACATACAGATACATGTTATAATTCGGGAAACTAACCTTCATATATTAAATAATGTTTCTAACAAGTTGGATGTAATTTGAGAATTCAGTCTCCTACTCAATTACTAAGATTTTTTCCTTTCTAAAGTACCTTTATCTAAAAGTAAATGTAAGTGTAAATTTTGTAAAATTAAATGAGGAGAGCATTTCTACTTCATTTCCCAATGAAAACTAAGAACTATTTGACTATCATCTATGTTTTCATTTTCTACATCATACATCATTAATATGATTTAACTTTGCATACATGCATGGAAATAAATATATATTACATAGGGATGAAAATCCTTAATGTTCAAGATCGAACAACATATGAGTAAGTTCTGGACATCTAATGTAGGACCCACCTGAGATATTTAGCCAAATATTATTTCACATAAATTGCTAGAATGCATGAAATAATAAATTAAAATTTAACCTACTTATAAAAATTTCCATAAGAGAGTGCCTAGGGGACATTTAAGAATGAAAGATTGCAGGCTGTCTGGGTAGCTCTATCAGTTAAGTATCCAACTCTTGGTTTCTGCTCAGGTCATGGTCTCATGGTTTGTGGGTTCCAGTCCCACAATGGGCTCTGTACTGACAGTGTGGAGTCTTCTTGGGATTCTCTCTCTCCTTTTCTCTCTGCCCCTCCCCTCCTCTCTCTCAAAATTAAATTAAAAAAAATTATAATGAAAAACTTGGTACTGAACTTCATGTCCAGTTCAACTGTCAAAATGTACCAAGTTAGGACTGACTACATGAACGGAAAGTCTAGAAATGTAAATGACTATACAAGAATCTTCCAGCTCTACTAGGACATTCCAGAGTGGTCAACTGTCACATTCAATGCCACTCTAACAAGTTCCTGAAGGGTCCATGTTTATTCCAAAAGGGGTATAAATATACCCTCTTCCAGATGTCAACTCCTTTTACTCTTGCAAGAACTCTATGCTCTGCTTCCTTTTGTTGAAAGGACACAGACATGTCATTACTCCTCTGACCTTAGAAGACAGAAAAAACCCAGAAGAAAAATCAACTTTCCATCTGAAATCTTGAAATCTGTATACATAAAACTATTATGCATGTGTTCCTACACTGTAATTTGATAGATGGTTTCTAAGAAATACTGATTTTTTTTCTTTCAACATGGTTAGATCAAGAAATACTAGCCACGTAACATAATTTACAATCATGTGCCTGAACTCCAGAAGTTAGTCTTTCTACTGAGATATAACGCCCAGTAAATATGTTGGGGAGGAAAATGACTGATAGGAAGTAAAACTGACAGTAAAATATAGTAGTGCAAATTTCAAGTTATATTTTGTAAATAAGGACACCTAAAAAATCATAGAAATAATAGATTTGCACAAAAAACAAAACAATACAAAAAGTGAAAACAGACCAGTTGACATTGTACTCATTTTTATAAGATATTATGAAAAGTAACATCAAGTTCTTACGATAATCGTGATTTTAGAAGCTAATATGATTTGTACACCCTTGGGAAAAGAAAAATGAGCATTGATGTTATCACTAAGAAAGCATTATTTGGGATTAAATGAAATAGTCAAAGCCCCTAAAACATTCCCTATATTACCTTGAACATGGCAGCAAAAGGTAAGAGACACAATGGTTGAATTTTTACATGGAATAGCCTGCCATAGACTATTCAGAGGGAGGGGAAACAAAACAAGAGGAGATTTGAGTTTTGTATAGCTACATCCACACACATTTGTCTAGAACTTCCTGCACAACCACATCTGCTTAGCTTATGGAGCCTCCCTTCTGTTAACTAGTTAACATGGCTACCTGAGGAAACAGTGGACTGGGAAGGCAGGGTCTTGCTTTCCTGGTTGTCTATTGCCTGCTGCAATCTGGGAATTCTTCTCCCAAGAAACTGGGACCCTCCTATAAAAGAAGCAGAATAGGGGCTTTTTCATGCAACATTTATGAGTTTCTCCAGATCTTTAAACCCCAAATTGAACTTTTTAAGATATCAAGTTACACAAAACTGGGATCTTCTGTATAATATGTTCATTCATTTACTCTTGCAACATGAACGTTTTCAGCATGTACCAGAAAGTAGGCAATCCATTAGATGAGGGTAAAGGATGATGTAGTTCATAACCATTGGTATGATGCAGCAAAATAATAATCATAGCTGTGACTTACTAAAGTACTTACTATCTGCAGGCTAATGCTTTGTAAGCATTAGATAAGCAGGAGATGTGCAGTAACACTTTAGAGGAAGGTACTACCATCCCAATTTCACAGATAAGGAAACTGAGACAGAGAGAGAGAGAGAGAGAGAGTAATTTATGATGGAGTTTGAATTTGAGGCACTGTCCTAAATCTCACTAAGCTGTTAAACACTACTTGGTGTATGTACCATACTGTCTTTCTGAAAGACACACTAATCTGAATGCCAAAACACATCTGGCTCCAAGTTTTTTCAGAAAGTGAACTTGGGATCTGTGGTACTTCTGAGAAAATTGCATCTATCAGTCAATGTTTAGACAGGGAAGCAGAGTCACTTTCAATGCAAAGGAATAAGGGAATTATTAAAATAATTAGACCTTACATAATGGTGGGTGTTGCTGGGTGAACAAAGGTCTGGAAGGTGGAGTTACTGTTTCAGGAAAAAAGACACTACCCAGTCTTCCTAAAGCTCTGTGTTCATTTTGAGAATGGGAAGCTCGTGAAGAGGTCTATAGGAAATGCCTCTGGGTAGATATGTTTCAGTGAGTCTACAGCAACCATCAGGTTGCAGATAGAAAGAGCTCCTGGCAGCATAGAAAAAAAGGGACAAGCTATAAACTGTCAGATACTTCTTCATCCATCCATCTGAGAGCAAAGACCTTCTAGAAATAATGGCTCATGCTTCATTTCTGCCTCCAAAATCTTAAGCAAATCCTTCCTTGGTCAACTCTTAACTGAAATCCTACAGGGCAAGGGATACATGTAGTATAATCCCCAGCTTAATCAAGCTGGCAATAGAACAACCCAGCACAACTCAGCATGAGAACGAACAGTGTACTGTCAGTGAGGTGAGTTCTGCAAGGTCAGGGTCAGATCCTATCTTTATTTAGAATGTTAATATATTTTTTTCATCATGGACTTCTTGCAACAGTTTTTATTTTTTTAATATTGGGTTAAAATATGGTTTATTTACATTCCTGAATTTGTGATGCTCCCTTAAGTTGTGCACCTGACATGGGTGACTCATTTGTCTCACACTGGCTCTGCACATGCCAGCTAGTCGTGGTTCCCTGACAGGTGGGGTGACTCCAACCTTCGTCCTTGTGCCTTTAGCACTCCAGCCTGTATTGTGATATTATATTTATGCATTTCCTTTTATCACAGAATGTGAGGATACTAAGAAGTGCCCTAGAGGAATGTATGCAATCTATATTACTCCTATCTGTCCTTACGTGCACTAGCAACCTGATTTTCCCTTCAGATGGCAACCAATCATCCCATTCAGTAGAATAACCCCCTTCTTTCAATATTGGGTCACTACTGTAAGCTCAGGTAGTAGTCTTAGCTTCCAATTTAATGGAACCATTACTATCTTCTCTCTTGGAATTCAAGACAACTAAACAACAACCCAAGATTATAAGGACAGGAAGCCAAAATGTTACTGGTGTACAATTAAATGTAACAGTAAGGGAGGCCATTCCCATTTCAGTCCCTGCATCTCAAAGCCATGATTCCTACCTATGAAAGAAACAGTATCATATCCGTTACTGATTCATTTCGAAGGACATTTTCTTAGTCCCAAAAGACATTTCCATCCAGCTGGTGCCATAATTGAGCCTTAATAAAAGCTATTCCACTATTTCATAAAGCCATCTGTTTTAAGGTATTGGAAAACATGTTACCATGACCAGTGAACTCCATGAGCAGACTTAATGGATTATAAAATCAGTTCTGGGTCAAAAGCAATATTGTACAGAAATCGATGATAATAAAGAAGTCATTCTGTTTCTCCATGAATGAAGCAGAAGCCTTGTGGTTGGGGATGGCAAATCCAAAATAAGATCAAAGTGCTGCCCCTCTCTGCTGAAAGTAGGCCAAAGTACTCAAACCGCCACTGAGTAGCTTCCTATCCCTTCCTTCCAGAAAATTCTGCACCTATTATATTTTCTGACTGCAAAGACCTTCAAAGGGTAATGGCTGCTGCCTTAATTCCATCTCTCAAAACTCAAGAATTCCTTTGGCAAATTCTAACCTGGAACTTCACAGGAAAGAGACTCCCAGAAAACACAGACCCATTTTGACTAACTCTGCAACAGAACAATCTAGCACATCAGGAAAGATTATTTGAACAATCTTAAGGACGGTTGGGATTTAGCAAGAGAGGACATGATGATAGAACCCTCACATTGGCAAGGTATAGAAACTGAAAAACACAGGTTGTTTTGGAAATGACAAATGTTAAGTTTAGTTAAAACTTACAATATTTGGAGGTGGTAGAAGTAGTAGCTTAAAGAGTGATTGTTGTTTGATAACAATCAGAGAATTCTGAATCTCAGGCTAAGGTAACTGGACTTTATTTAGCAGCTAAAAGAGTGGCAGATGAGTTTTTGAGCAGAGTGATAAAGCAATGAAAGTAGTATTTTACATAAGAATCCTGACATGCTATTTTTGAATGTATAGCATGAATTAAAGGAAACCAAGTATGGAGGGGTAGACACGCTAAGTTTATGTTATAATTGTTCAGGTTAAAGTATGAAGGGTCCAAAATAGAGAGTGCAGTCTATTTTTTTCTCTTCCATTCATGGGCAAAATTATACAACTTGAAGCTTCCATCTTTTTCTTCTTATCACATATTTTGCCTCATTTTCATCATGAAGTAAAATTCTGATACTCTCTTCTCATCAAAAGTTATTGTCAATAAATTATCTTAAATTAACTCCAGTAATGTAAAGATGAATAACATCCTAATGCTTTAAGCAGAAATGCTTCTGTTTCTTAAAAGTTTTTTGAATCACAAACACCTTTAGGAACTTAATGAAAACTAAGAGTTTTCTCTTAAGAGGAATGAATGCTTACACTGAAATATAAAATATCACAAATAATTTTAGTGAATATGTACTTATACAGACTTGTATACATAAATCCTTAGAGAGACCATGATCTTAAGGTCAATACCCATCTGCCCCCCCAAAAGGTTATACTTTTGGCATTTAAGCATCACTGTGCAAATGAGGTCATTTTTTTTTGAGAGAAGAGCTTTCAAGTGCCCCAAAATTATAGTGCATAGACACCAACTTACATTTTGCCTATGAGAAACACCACAGAACACAGAAGTAGCTGGGCATGAAGAAAATAAGAGCTTTCTGCTGTCTTTCTTCTTTTGTAGATTGAAAACACACTAGCAATTTTTTAAGAAGCCTGTTGTAGTTACTGTAAAAATGAATGCACACATAGGAATAAAAATAAAGATGAATTTACTCTTCACTTCTATTTTAGTCTCAATCCTAGCCAAGCCACATGGCTAGGGTAGGAGGGAGGCATGGGGAAGAGCAGAGAAATCCTTCTTCTTTGGGAGGGGGCCCGATAAGACCACCTCCTGTGCCTTCTCACACCTAATCATAATACCAGCTCCAACAAGAGCGAAGAGCATGCTGTGAGCTACTGTCAGGGGTAAGATAAGGAAAGTGTGATGATCCACCATTCCCTCTTTTGACCTCAAGTCCACATTTGAGCTCTGGCCAAGTGAAGTTTGAGTACCATGAAGCTATATAGTTATAAAATAAGTTATGGAACATATATTACTATGTAGACTAAGTGGTCTGTGCTAGCACAGAACACTAACTGGATAGGCAGTCAGGACCCAGCAACACCATCTTCCTTGGTTTCTGGCAACCTCTTGTTACACTATGAGGACCACTTAGTGACATTCAATTGAAATGTAAAAGAGCCACTTACCTGATAAGTGTTAGGAACTGAATACCCCCCTCCCTCAAAAAATCATAGTTGAAATCTACCCCCTAATATGCTAGTATTTGGAGGTAAGGCCTTTAGGAGGTAATAAATCATGAGAGTGGAACCCTTATGAATGCGATTAGTGTCCTTATAAGAAAAGGCCAGACAACCAGCTCTCATTTTCTTTCCTTCGTGTGAGGACACAATGAGAAGTCACAAGTCCTCAACCAGGAAAAAGACCTTCCCTCCCAGAGCCAAACCTTGCTGGAAACTTGATATGGGACTTCCAGCCTCCACAACTGTGAGAAACAAAGTTCTGTTGCTTATATGTCACCCTGTTTACGGTACTTTATTACAGTAGCCTGAAGTCAGACAAAGAGCAAAGAAAAAATTGAATGATCTTTATTAGATGCCAAATTCAAGGTCACACTACTCCAAGGATAGTCCATGAACCAGCGGGATCAGCATCACTTAGGAATTTATTAGAAATACATACTCTTGGGCCCCTTCCCAGGCACACTGAACTGCAAACTACATGTGAACAAGATTCCCAGGCCATGCGAATTAGGGTTCATGCTAAATTAGCTGCAACAAGATGAAAAACACAATGGCTTAAATGATACAGGAATTTATGCTTCTCTTACCAAACAGTCCAAAGAAGGAAGCAGGCAAGGGCAGATAAGGGGGTTCTGTGGCACACGAAACCCAGAGTTCATCTCTGGATCTCAGGTATTTGCAGCTGTTTCTGTCTTTTTCTATCCAGGAGGGAGGAGAAAAGGCCAGAGAAATGCAGACTCATGTCTTTCTCTTAATAGTATGAACAGAAGGGGCACAATTTATGTCTTACTAATGTGGTTACACCCACCACAATGTAAACATAATGCAATTTTAAGCCTGGTAAGATGTGCCCCTCTAATCACAAGAGTCCCATTGTTTTAAAAAGGGGAAATCAATATTAGTAGGTAGTCAGCAATGTCCATCACACCTTTACAAGCCAGGCCCTTCGCTATCTGACCTTGACAAGCCTATGAAGAAGACAGTGTGAATGTCAGTTTTCACAGATATTATCACTATGAGAACTAACACAAAACTTAATAGTTCTGGCCTTGTATGATCCCACAGCAACATAAGAGGAAATAGACTAGTCTCTGGTTTATACAGCTGAAGACACTTTATCGATTTTATGATACCTCTTCTCTCTGAGTCCTAGGATGAGGATATCTTTTGTAGCTTAAAATTCTACTTTTTAAAATATGACATACAGTTAAGAAAATCTTCCTTCTGTACAGTTTCATCCTCTCCCATCCCAGTAGCCACCAGTGTTTCTATAAAGCTGTGTGATTGCCAATGTGGGAATTCTCCCCTAAGTGTTTCCTTGGGACCATTTCTTAATGTCTCCTGGTAAGTTCAAATTCACCATACTTCGGCTCTTGTTTGAATCTTCCTTTTTGTCCAGACCAATCAATTGAGCAAATGAACGCCAAAATCACTCTCCACAAAGTACGATGTGCTTGGCACCCACTGGGTGCTTTAAAGAGTTGATGAAGGAATGAAAACCTGGAACCGCAGCTTCTCTCAGTGCCATTTGTTCTCAGTCATTAGTTTGCCTCAGGATCACTTGGAAGGCATATTTAAAAAAAAATTTTTTTATAGTTTATTTATTTTTTAGACAGAGACAGAACATGAGTGGGGAAGGGGCAGAGAGAGAGGGAGACACAGAATCCGAAACAGGCCCCAGGCTCTGAGCTAGCTGTCAGCACAGAGCCTGACGTGGGGCTCGAACCCACGAACGGCGAGATCACGACCTGAGCCGAAGTCGGACGGTTAACCAACTGAGTCACCTAGACGCCCCTCGGAAGGCATATTAAAAGGCAGTTTCTGGGGCTCCTGGGTGGCTCATTCGATTAAGCAGGAGGACTCTTGATTTCAGCTTAGGTTATGGTCTTACGGTCCTGGGATCAAGTCCTCTGTTGGACTCTGCCCTCAAAGGGTAGAGTGTGCTTGCAATTCTCTTTCTCTCCCACTGCCCCTCCCCCTCTCAGCTGCGTGCACACACTTTCTCTCTAAAAATAAATTTAACAACTTAAAAAAATAAAGTGCTTACTTCGGCAGCACATATACTAAAAAAAATAAGTAAAAGGCAGTTTCTGAATCAGGTCCAGAGTGGGGCTTGAAATTTTGCATTTCTAATAAGTTCCTGATTGATGCTGACATTGCTGTTCCAGAGACCATGTTTTGAGAACCATTATTGTAAGATTAAATGAAATTCATTTTATCACCAGAAGCATTTGTTAATATATGAAACAGAGATTGACAAAGGATGATAGCATTGCCTTATCTTAGAAAAAATAGTCTATACTCTTACACAGGACACCCATATTTATCTAAGTATTTGTCAAAAGTCTTGGATATCCATAATTAACATGGAGATGAAATATAACTAAGGTGCATGTAGCTGGAACACACAGAGTTTCCACTAAATTATACCTATCATTATTATTACAGCTGTTTCTACAAAACAATTAGCATTATAGATCATCTGAATTGTAGAGACTCTAGAAACCTCATTTCAAGCTATAATTTATTTCAAGGTTTTTACTTAATTTACTTATTACCCACTCTCACTAAAAAGGTCACAAGTAAATATATTTTCTTTCAGAATTATGTCCTATAAGCCATGTTACTTTCTCTAACTCCACTATATAGGTATCAGTCACTATGATGTATGTCTCCATTGTTTTATTTTATTTTTTATATTTTTAAGTTTATTTATCTATTTTGAGAAAGAGAGAGAGACGGGGGAGAGAGGGCAGAAGTGTGGCCAAGCAGGGGAGGGGCAGAAGGGATGGAGAGAAAGAGAACCCCAGGCAGGCTCTGCACTGTCAGCATAGAGCCCTACATAGGGCTCGATCTCAGGAACCCAACCATGAGATCATGACCTGAGCCAAAACAAAGAGTTGGCCACTCAACTGACTGAGCCACACAGGTGCTCCTCCATTACTTTATTTTAAATGCCATAAAATATCTGGTCATATATTAATTGTAAGATCTTTATTACTGAATTACCTTTAGAGCTACCATGTCAGATATTTGAAAAGGTAAAAACATCGTTCTAAAAATCAGCCCAAAGCCTGATTTTTATTTTAATTGCAATAATCGGTTTTAAAACTTTCTGAGTTTAAACTTTAGAATTTAAAAAGTTCTCGCTATTGAAATGAATGTTTAAGTAAAATTCATCAACTATGCTAGAACAGTTTTACATATAATTCTACTTGCAAGGTGCTTTATAATCACTTTTTATCAGAGCCTCTTAAGAAAAGTTCCATAAAATAGGTCAGTAATATGTTCATAATTTTGCAAATGTAGATGATAAAGGACCTGCCTAAAGTTATACTGCACACTGGTAGCAGTTTGCAGATCTGAGTTTTCAGACCCTGACATTCTGTTCTCTCACACCAACCCACACCGCCACACTACACTGTAAACTATTGATTTGAAACCACACTGCTACCTTAATGAGCAAGGAGGGTGTTATAAAACTTTATGGATTTACTGATTCTCAACTAGTTTAGATTAATAATGCCTTATATTTTTATAACACTGCATCGTGTTCAAAGACATGTTATATAATTTGCGTCTTTGAGCCGAGCACCCACACAAGGGAGTAGCCATATTCCCTGAAGAGAAACTGCCCGAGATAAGAGAAAAGACAAAAGTCCAGTTCTCATGATTCATTCTTTCCACCCCTCCACTGATGCCTCTAGTTTATTCCAAAAACACTATATTCAGTAATATATAGAAAAATGATCCAGTGTCAAGTCAAAGAAAAAATAGTGCTAACATTTCAACTGTATTATATCACTTACCAATTGAGTGAACTCCTTAAATTCTCTGAGCCTTAGTTTGCTCGTTGCTAAAATAGTGTATAATAATGCCTAACTCATAAGGTCATTGGGAGTACCAACAGGTGACATATATGAATGAATAGTGCCCAGTATATAGTAAATGCCCAGTAAATTTAAGCAATTATTACAAAAGATGAGGAGGTTGATTTCAAGGGTGAAAAAGTATCAAATTCTACTATATTTAGTAAAGCTGTATAACATGGTACATACATAATTGAGTTGAATTTGGTTACCAACTCTGACCCTATTATCCCATAACCTTGGGTAAGTCATTTAACACTTCTATGTATTCATTTTACTCATCCATAAGAATAATATGAAATGAGAATAACTACTTCATATGGTTTTAGGAGAATAAACATTGAATAATATATGGAAGACAACTGAAACATGCATGATAAAGCATTTGCGTCTTAAATATACTGCTTTTCTTGTTCTTCTGAATTATGGGGTGGGGCACTCCATTAGGGTTATTGAGAAAACAGAGGCCAGAGAAGCTCCTTGAACAATTCTTAAAAATATGTCCAGAAAAGGAGAAGCTTAGCTGCCTCCTTCACAATTTTTCTGGTTAAGTCTTATGAAAGATATTGGCTTTTAGCAAATTCATGGCCATTGCCTCACCTTTTATTTAAAAAAAAAAAACAGTTTTGAGATATAATTAAGATACCATAGAGAGAGAGGGCAAGATGGCGGAGAAGTAAGGAGCTCCGTACTTGCACTCGCGCCCATACATCACACAGAAAAGAGCTGAAGCCATTGGAAACCTTACAAAACCTGAGAGATTGGGAGAAAAAGNTGCATACACATAAAAAAAATTAAAAAATGAAAATGAAAAAAAAAAAGATACCATATAGTTTTCCCATTTAAGTGTACAATTTGATGGGATTTGTTTATTCACAGAGTTGTGCAACCATCAGCACAATCTAAATTTAGAATATTTTCATCTCACTTAAAGAGAACTCATCCCCATTCTCTTCCTCACTCCCTCTTTTCTAAATTCAACTAATGATTAATATACTTCCTGCTTCTATATATTTGCCTGTTATAGAAATGTATATAATTATATAAAAGTAGGCATATACAATATGTGATACTTTGTGTCTGGCTCCTTTTACTTCAGTGTTTCCAAGGTTCATCCATGTGAAGACTTCTTATTTTTTATTGCTCCCCACCCAAAATTAATTGTACAGGTAGGCCTTATTTTCTTTAGCTATTCATCAGTTGATGAATTCAAGTGATTTATAACTTTTACATATTATAAATAATTCTGCTATAACAAGTATATATGTGTTTATAATTGCAATGTTTTCTAGATGAAACAACCCTTTTATCCTTATAAAATATCACTTTTTACCTCTAGTAATTTTTTTATAATTAATTTTATCTTACTCCAACTCTTATGGTTACTATTTGTATGGTGTATCTTTTTCCATTCTTTTACTCTCAGCCTAGTTGTAGGTTTAAATCTAAAGTGTGTCTCTTGCAGACAGGGTAACATTGGACCCTGATTTTTTAAAGTTAATTTATTTATTTTGAGAGGGAGAGAGAGAGACAGAGAGCACAAGCATGAGAGGAGCAGAGAGAGAAAAAGGGAGAGAATTCTAAGTGGGTTCAATACAGTCATTGCAGAGCCTGGCATGCAGCTCGATCTCACCAACCATGAGATCATGCTGAGCTGAAATCAAGAGTCAGATGCTTAACCAACTGAGCTATCCAGATGCCCCTGGATCCTGATTTTTTTTTAAATCAGTCATAATCTCTTCCAATTGGACCATTTATAGTGTTATTATTTATATAGTTGGATTTACCAACTATATAAACTAAATAAATAAATAAAGTCATAATCTCTTCCAATTGGACCATTTATAGTGTTATTATTTATATAGTTGGATTTACCACTGCCATTTAGTCCATTTATAGTGTTATTATATTTAATAGTAAATAATAGTCCATTTATAGTGTTATTATTTATATAGTTGGATTTACCACTGCCATTTTGCTTTTATTCCTATGTGTCTGATGTCTAAAAAGACATTAAAAATGTTTCTGTTTTTCTTGTGCGGCTTTCTTTCGCACTAACTGAATATTTGGTAGTATAAAATTTTAGTTACTTTAATGATTATTAACTATATTTATTTTCTGAGTTATTTTCTTGGAGGTTTCTCTAGTGCTTAAAATGTTCATCTACTTACACTATATTTATACTAGCTTAATTTCAGAAAGATTTAGAAATTTTACTCCTAGTTTATATTCCCTTTTTTGTGCTATCTTCATTATACATATTGCATCTACATCTACGAAAACTTCAAAAGTAAATGTTTATTATTATGTACTATAATAATGTGTTTTTAAATTTTTTTAAGATTATTTATTTTGAGAAAAGAGAGAGCATGTGAGCAGGGGAGGGGCAGAGTGAGGCAAAGAGAGAGAGAGTATCCCAAGCATGCTCTGTGCTTCCAATGCAAAATCAGATCTGGGGCTTAAACTCACAAAACCACAAGATCATGACTCAAGTCAAAACCAAGAACTGGATGCTTAACCAACTGAGCCACCTAGGCACCCCAATAATGTCTTTTTAAAAGCTAAAAAACAGAAAGCAGAGCAATAACATATTTATAGAATTTATTACATTAATTTTCTTATTTACCATTTTTAGTTCTCTTCATTTCTTCTTATGGATACTTTCTAGTGTCATTTTCTTACTGCAGTAGAGCTTTACTTGTTGCTACCTGACTCTTTTGTCATGTTATTTCCAAAAATAATACATTTCTATATATCATAAGCCCCACATTTCATTCAATTTTTTAAATAGAGTAAAAAAACAGTAATCAAATTAATGTGTCTTTTATAATTACTATGTAATAATTTTTCCAGAGCTCTTTATTTTTCATTGTGGACTTATTCGAAGTACTGTTTGGTCACTTGCTTTTGGCCTGAAGAACTTTAATATTTCTTGTAAGATAGATCCACTAGAAACAAATTCTCCAGAGGGAGAAGAACAGTATCTACAAATGGCAGCTACAATGTATTATCTAAAATGTCCAATTTTCAACAACAACAAAAATGAGATATACAAAGAAATAGGAAAATGTGACCCATTCAGAGGAAAACTAAAAATCAGGCCATAAAAATTGCCTTTGACAGAACCAGATATTGGACTTACCAACCAAAGACTTCAAATCAGCTATTATAAATATGCTCAAAGAACTAATGGAAACAATTTATGAGGAATTACAGAAACTTTGAGGACAAAATTTTATCTAAGAAAATATCAATAAAGAGAAAACAATTTTAAAAAGTGGAAATTCTGGAGTTGAAAAGTCCAATAACTGAAAAAATAACTGTAAGAAAAAATTCACTTAGGGATGCAAAAGTAGATTTGAGCATGCAGAAGAATCAGAGAATATGAGTAAAGATCATTTGAGACCATACACTGTAAAGCACATAGAGAAGTAATAATTTAGAATATGTACAGGACCTCCAAGAAATGTGATATACCATAAATATACCAACAAGTGTGCACTGAGAATACCAGAAGAGAAGAAAGAGAAAGTAGAAAGAAAATTTTTTTAAAGGATAGATGAAGACTTCCCAAACTTGATTAAAAGAAACATTAATCTGCATATTCAAAAATTCAGAAAACTCCAGTTCAAATAATTCAGTCCAATTCTGGATAAACACAGAGGTCCATAACCAAACCAAGCATAGTCAGAATGTTGGAAGACAAAGAAAATAAGAAAATCTTGCAAAGAGAAAAAGTGACTCATCATATATGAAGGGGACTCTCAGTAATAGAATAGCTGACTTTTTACCGGAAGCAATGGTGGACAAAGGAAGTGATAAGACATATATGAGATCCTGGGAGTAGGGATGGGAAAGTATTAACCATCTTTCAACAATCTTTCAAAAGTGAAGGAGAGATAATAGAGTGAAAAGACTGATTTTTACCTAGTATGGCAGGCACAGTATTTCTTTACTCATAACTTTTATTAATCCCACTAGAAACATATTTAAAATTAGACTGTCTCTGTTGTTGCTTATTTTGTACTTTGCTGATTTGCTATTTCAATGATACTGTATAAAATTTACTCCTTTGTCTATTTTTTCAATGTTATCTGCCAATATCTGAACCAAATTAAGTAATAAGGCATAGGCATTTAAATCATTCTACATATGAAGACAGGATTGGACACCATGGTTAATCAAGGTCTGTGAATACATGGGGTTTGCAAGTGGGACCTATGTGTATATGATTCAATTGAAGTTGAGACAAATTCTTCTTCATATAGCTTTATATACAGTTAGGGAAGACATTATAACACACTGAACCATTTACATAGTACATGCTAGTCAATTTTGGACAGGTATTTTTCTTCTTCAGCCTTTACCAAACAAAATACAGGACAAATGATTGAAGGTGTACATGTAAGAGAAGTTGAATTCTAGATTACCTAGAGAAAAGAGCAAGTCCAACGAGTTTTAGAAGTCACAGATATTTAGGATGGTTCATATACAGCCCTGTCTGCAAGGAGGGTGGTAGAGTAAGTATCTTCTTCAATTTATAAGGATAAGAACTTTTTCTTTTCAATTATTTTATAGTTATGTTATTCAAAATTGATAATAAGAAGCATTAAAACCTATATATAATCTGGAGGGTACTTGTATTATTGCAACAGTACTCAACATTTTATCAGATCATTAGCTCCACATGGCAGAATATATGCCATGTTATTTTCTTTGAATCTGTGCTACAATTTTTGACATAATCCAAACATATAGTAGGTATCAAATTTATTTTTGCTGAAATGAACATAATAATAAAATATTGGGATGAGAGGTATATTTTAATTTGAAAACACAAAATCTTAGGTAATGGAAATTCAAAGCCACTTTTCCTCACAGTCCAGAATTCCTTAAGAGCATTCCATAGTACACTTTATACCCAATCTTTAAAAAAAAAAAAAAAAAAAGTGTTGCATTCAAATAAACCATGGAATTTAAGTATCTCTCTTAGCTATTCATAGTTTTGGCCCAAAATGTCACTGAAATGTCCTCAAATGAAGAAATCAATTTAACTATTTTATCTAAGCATTTCCAAAAAAAAATTACTTTGATCCTGGAACTCTTTTGCAAGGAATTCCTATTAACATTTCACATATATTCTGTAACATCTACTTTAAGAAAGGCTGTCAAGCATCTATTTCTGAAATAAATGGCTGTACTACTGAATCCAGCCCTGTGCAGTCTAGAAGAATCTAGAAGGATATGAAGAATTTCTGGCTCATGATTTGCATAAGCTTGTGTTGTCAAAGCATTGTCCTTCAAGGACGCCAGATGATCACAGTCCTAGTTTGGCTGCCCAATGGTGGAACTCACACCACAGATTGCTGTGCTGCATTAAGCCTATTCTGTCTCTCTTCTCCTACTATAGTTAAGAAGACTTGTTGGCTTTTTTCCACATTCTGCTCCCATTCACAGATGAGCATTACAGAGAATTTGGAAATGGAAGGCCTTTATGTCTGCTGTGAACAGGGTCAATTCAGTGTGGCAGCTGTGAGCTGGTGACATAGACTTATATTGACACAACCCACTTTTTTGCTGCAGAATCACAAAGTGAAAGCACCCGGGGCTCTTCTGCCGTTTTCAATAAGATACGAATTTTTCTCTTCCTTGTATTAAGCAGAGATCTGTCATCTTGACTTGTACACTAAATGGTCCATTCTGACTGCCTTGTCTGTGTCCAATCCCAGCCAGAATCCAGAAACATGTGTTAACATTCGGCATGTTTGGGGGCTAGTTGGAAGGGCCTGAGGCAAGACTCCCTGATGCCTGCTGGAGGCTAGTCAATAATCATTAGCCCTTCAAGTGGTGGATGCCCAACATAAACTGTATTTATTTATTTAAAAAAATCTTTACTTTAAGCCACAGGGAAAGGCATTTTAGAGAAGGCAGTTTCCCAGCAGTTACTAGATTGTAATAAAGACACAGTTATGAGGGAGGGGGAGACTCAGAGGGGGCACTGTTCTCAACACAAAGAATGGGAAGTCATCAAAATAAATTAATGAGACTGGGTACAGTGATACTTAGAATCTTTGCAGTTACTTTTTCATAGCCAACCTTCCAAAGTTCATCTTTCACATCAAAGAAAGATCTCTTTGCAAAAGGGAATCGCCAGTATGCAAAATAGTGCATCAAGCCTGCCTATGTAAAAATCACTCCATTGGTTAAATTAAAAATTAAATAAGATCACTGACTTAGTGCTTTCATTCTGAAACAAACTGAGGATATTGCAATTAATAAAAGACTATATAGAAACACAGACAACTTTTTAAATATTGGCCATTTCTAAGTTAAATAAGGTATCTTTCCTACAGCACAACTTTTTCTTTATTTCAGTAGTAGAAAGTCAGAATGTTTGTTACCTACGGGGCTTATTGGATAAGAAATGATATATTTATTGGTGGTTTTTACCCCTTTTAAAATTTCTCTCCAAATTCTTGCTGGAACCCTATACTACATCATCTATAAGACAGAGAATCTCATCAAATGAGCTCTGGAGCCCATGCGCATTCATGCATCTTTTAATTAAACAAAAACTTAGTGATTCTCTACTTTAAACCCAGCTCTATTCCAGGAAAATTCCTCCTAAATAGAGTCTACCACTTTCAGCCAATAAAGATAACTCACAACACAGTTATTGGAGTAATTTTTCCACAGAGTAAATAAATATTAAGAATCTCAAATCTAGGGGCCTCTGGGTGGCTCAGTCAGTCAAGTATCCAACTCTTTATTCCAACTCAGGTCATGATCTCATATTTCATGAGACTGAGCCCCACGTCAGACTCTGTGCAGAGTCTGCTTGGGATTCTCTCTTTCTCTCTCTTTTTTCCTTCTCTCTCTCTCTCTCCCCCACCCCTCCCTATCGCTCTCAAAATAAATAAACTTAAAAAAGAGTCATTTCTATGACCCTCTTTTTAAAGAAAAGAATCTCAAATTTAAGCCCATTAATTTGTTGATTTTTGTTTATATAATTTATGCATAATATTGGCATCAACTTTAAACCCGGAATATAAATTATTATTCATTTCATCTGGCCTATTTTTTAGGCCCTTACTCAGATAACATTTCCATTTGAAGCTTTGCCTAAAAGGCATTCCCTATAGAACTGAGTTTCTCCTTGGACTTGTATTGAGAAGAAGCCAACAAAGGAAATAAGGCAAATATGAAATAAAAAGATCCAGAGGGGAGACCACAAGTATTCAGGATGGGGGCAGAGAATCAGAGCTGTCACTGGGCTGAAGCCAGGGTAGAGCCAAGCAGCATGCAAAATAAAAGAGCCTTGGAGGAGAGCTGTAATACATCGAATCGGAGTCTAATTGAAACATCAATATGAAAGGCAGAGAAACAGAAGAGAGCTACAAAACAAGGCAGAAACAGGATTATCTGAACAAGGGAATAGGGACCTGAAGGAATAGAGTGGGAAAACCACAAATGAACTCAATGAGACTTTGGTGGGAAGCTCTCAGTTCCTTCTGGTGGTATCACTAGGTTATTAAGAATGCTGAACTGGTGAAAAACAAGGAGGGCTGTGCTGGAAATAGAGGTAAATTAGAGACAAGGAAGGCAAAAAACTTGGATGTGAATATTACTTCCAATTTCCACTATTATTATTATACTATTGTAAACAAATTTCCTAACTTCATTCAGAATCCTAGGGTTCCTTATCTAGAAAATGATAATCCCCCTTACCTCACTGGATTAAAAATCAATGCATGTAACATGCAAAACGCAGTGATTAGGATATATAAATATGTAGTAAATGGTTAGCTGGTTTTGTAAATATTTTTATTATGATACTAATAATATCATAGAAGGGCTTTTATTTCCCATAGATATCTGTGGCAAAGTGAGAAGAAAACAATTATACTAAAGCCAATCATCAAGTCACAGCTAAGTATAGCTTTTCATTTCATTAACTTGCATATTCTTTTCTCTCCCAAGTTGTGAAAATACATTATGATGGTCAGGGTCAACATAGTATGGAGATACACATATGTGAAAAAACATAGTAGGAATCATCAGAGAATACAATGTGTGGTGTATCAGGAAGAGGTGGACCTATATTCTAAGGTCATGATAACAAAATGAAAACCCATCCAGAATCTACAAGCCCACAACATTTGGGGGTAATTTCAATGCAACCTCTACTGTATTTAAATGACTTATGCTGGACTCTTATGCTTAAACCTGACATATGAAAGCAAAATGAGAAATTAAAACCCTCTGTGCTCTATTTGATTTACTTTGACTCTAGCTCTTTTCTGGGCAAAAACTCTACTTTTCTTGATTGGTATTACAGATCTGACACTCCAGGTCTTCTTATTTCTTTTCTTTCTTTCTTTTTTTTTTTTTTCCACTGTGCTTCTTTGAAAGGTATTATAATCAGTCATGAATTAGAGTTATTTGTCTTCCTTTCCTTATCAGAGGTTTGCATAGAATAAACCACAGTTTTGATTGGATGAGTTAATAGTTTGTAGATAGCAGGATCCATCATTTGTTCTTTTTTATATCACCTTTTATATGGAGTCTGACATATAAAAAAGTGTGAAAACTATGAATTTGAATTACATGATGATTGAATTGCTGCTGGTTTTACTTTCCGGCACTTTAACTTTTATTTGACATCAAGATTCCTATAATGCAGTCCCATATTTTCATCATTACACTGAGTTCCTCCTCCACACATATCGGGATCTAGTATGGAATTCTTACTTCGGTGACAAATTCCAAGTATATCAGGAAAGTATAATTTAAAACTCTTCCTTTCATAAACTGTTACATAATTTGCAAACCAATCAGTCTTTCTAAGTTTGAATGAAAAGCTCTTCTGCAATCCAAAAAAGTAACTTTTTTTTCTTTAGCTCTTTATAAACACACCACACACACTGACACACACACAGCATACTACCTGAACTATGGAGCAAGAAGTCATAACCTTAAATCGACCTGGGCCAATTAGAGTGTTGATAATATAGATGTGTTCTGTTGATCCACTCTCTCAAGGAGTTTTTTAGGAAAAACTAAATTGCAGCCCATTTATAATTCAGCATTATTTTCTCAGATTAGAATTGTTTCCCCTTATATGTCAGAATGGTATTGCTAACAGAATAGAGTAAAGCAATCAAACCTTTTCTCATGGACACCACACAGAAACCCTGCTGGGGACAAACCCAGCTGAAAACTACAGCCTCAGTTTGTGGAAAACCCATTCCCAAAACTATTTCCAGAAGCCAGGATGAGGAAAGAGAGAAAACTGTTAAAGAAAAATATTTTGCAACCACGTCAAAACATAAAGCAATAGTTCTACTTACAGGGGTTCTTTTGTTTGTAATAGCAATTCCAATTCCATTATGCCAAATAAATTAGACTTCATTGGGGAGTAATAAAAGTAGAGGCACAAAGTCAAGGTTAATGTTTAAGTAGTGTCCAGAGACCCTAAAGAGTGTGAGCATGAGGAGAGACGTCGAGGGAAAGAGGCGATGAGTGCTTTCAGTGTAACAGCATGGGCATCTCATGGACAAGGATTGGAGGAAGGTGTGTAGGAGTAGAATTGTTGTTCAATCCATGCAGGTCTATGAGGTTTCCGCAGGGCTTTCGATAGCCACAGGTGAACCAGAATAGGTCTCCAACTTCAGCTAGGTTCACATTTTCTGACCTTTCTCCAGGGAACTATCCTTCTACTGGCTTTGCTTGCTCCTGACTTTGCTTCTTTTTCTTTCCATGCCTCTTCCTGCCTCATCAGGTCTACATCAGTTTTTGTCGCTATGATCTAGACATTTTGTCCCAGGCAGACCAACTGCTGAAATGGCCCCCTTGCTCAACCCTCTCCTCTCTGTCTTATGGACTGGATTGTGAAAGAAAGAGGAAGAAGGAAAGAAAGAAAGGAAAGGAAGGAAGGAAGGAAGGAAGGAAGGAAGGCAGGAAGGCAGGCAAGGAGGGAGGGAGNAGAGGGAGGGAAGGAATGGGAGGGGAGGGATGGGGTGGAGAGGAGAGGAGAGGAGAGGAGAACTGGTCACTGGAATGTTTCTCATCCAGCTGCTGAGGCTCAATCTTTACTTTTTGGTTGTCTCATCTTAAAGTCATTTGTGGAAACCCACTTTGTGTGGATAGTTTTCTACTTTCCTGTGATGTGGGTCAGAACCCCATATTAAATAGCCAAATATCCCAAGCCGTGTCCACAAAACCAAAATCAAGTAATAGTACAAACAGGAATAAGCAAAGGTAATGATAGTGATGCCCTATTCTTATCTGAAGTTATCCCATCAGTACATAGTCATTTCTCTCAACCTACTTGTGCTGTTCTGGTTCCTTCATCACAGCAACAAAAAGGATTCTTCCTCCAGACTCTCCATGGGAAGCCAGAGGATCAACATTGCAACTCACATTTGTAAACTGCCTTAGTATTTCCAAGAAGCTTTATATAAACCACTATCTCATTAAAGATTAGCATTCAGTGGGTTTCAGGGACAATCTGGTTGAACCTGTCCTTCAGGTCATTTTCCCCCATATTCTGCTATAAAGCAAAAGATGGCAAATTTTTTATGAGCAGGGTCAAATGAATACCTTAGGCTTTGCATGTCAGCCGTCTCTGTCATAGGGTGAAGGAAGCACAGATAAAATGTAAGTAAATGGAACACTTAACTAGTGTTCTGACAAAAATTTACAGAGACAGGTGGGGGGCTGGACCTGGTCAATGGTCTGTTGTTTGCCAACTCCTGCTATAAAGGGTTTTTTCTTTTACTAATCTCTAAACGTATCTTGTGATTTCTCACATCTCTGTACTCGCACATGGCTATGGCTTAGCCTATATGTGCCTCTGTACAAACTAGAGAGAGGAAAAATGTGCCTCCTTTGAGACAAACATTTTGATAGAGACCAGCCCTTCAGGTGAATGAATTAGAAAAATATTTTAAGCTTGTTCAGGGTCAGGGTCATATCTAGTTGTCATACTACAAGGCATTTAAAAATTAGTATTGCTGATTTTGATAAAGATGAAGCAATACAGCTTCAGAAGTACTTCATATCCTTTGAACTTAGAACATTAATCCTTATCCACCCAAATTATTTTCCAGTCTTACATTTCTCATGGAATAAAAAAGGGGTTGTAGCTGGAGTACCTGGGTGGCTCAGTTGGTTAAGCCATCAACTTCGACTCAGGTCATGATCTCGCAGTTTGTGAGTTCAAGCCCTACTTGGGCTCTGAGCTGTCAGCACAGAGCCTGGAACCTGCTTCAGATTCTGCATCTCCCTCTCTCTCTGCCCCTCCCCTGCTCAATTTCTGTCTCTCTGTCTCTCAAAAATAAATAAACATTAAAAACATAACTTAAAAAAGGGATTGTAGCAATTCACAGTCCCTAAATGCTGAGTATGAGAGGCCAATGCAGTTTTTTGTTTTTTGTTTTTTTGTTTTTTTGTTTTTAATTTGCAGCATCTTAACTGAAGATTTCTCCCTGAAATGGACCCCGGTGAAAGACAAAGCTCATCTCTACCATAATAGGCCAACAAACCAGAACTAATTTTTCAAGCTTCTCTTACAGCTGGCATGGGGTTGTGACTAGACTTAATCATAGGGACTCGCATCGGACTTTTGGTCTGGAGCCTAGTGACAAGTGAGGAGATTTTGGAGAATTACTCTTGAGGCTACAACAGCTACACCTAGAGTTTGGAGGTGGTCTCTGAGCCCGTAAGGGGTGGGTAGTAGCCTCGCCAGACAGGACCTCTCCTGTGATTTTATCTGTGAGTACGTCTGCTGCTTAGTTTCTCTGACTTTGCCCATTACATGAGCTTGGTTTTCCAGCCTTTCTGGCTACTTAACAAGCCCCATAATAATTTTCCAATAAATTCCTCTTTTTGCTTAAATCACCCCGATGCTTGCAACGACGGATGTTGATTGCTACAACCTTCTTCCCCATTCTTACCAACTGACGTAGCTCTTAAAATTTTACCAATGTGATAAAGAACATACATCACTACAGATAAATTTTAGTTACCAGACTCCTAGAGCAATTGGATGCTTTTCTTTATTAATTTTTAGCCATTTACATTTCTTAGGACTTACTTATCTCTACCCAATAAACTTTGGCATACACTTTAATATTAGGCTTTTTATTTTTTTCTTTACCTATTTTTAGCATATTATTTATAATATGGATAATATATTTAATGTTTTTAATTCTGGAATTTTTTTTTGATGCACTGTATGAAGAGATCCTCCAAAGTGGTGGAGGGGCTTATTATTCAATACTTAACTAATTATCTCAACAACATTTTTAGTTTCTCTTTACTTCTTTGTAAGCTTGGGCACATTGGGAGGTTTTGTTTCAACAATTCTAAATAACAAAATGTTTATCAAAATACTTGTTTACCATATAATTTTAAAATTCTCTGATTATAACATTTATCTCCATTCAGTGTGATCATAATACACAGTGCATAACTATTGGGAAAATAAGGAAGAACGACAGATTTGCTGGTGTGTTACAGTAGTTAAGAGCCTGCATTTTAGAACTGAATACTTCTTATTTATTATTTCAGCTGATAAAGCACGAAGTCCTGATGATAAAAAGTTAATTATGCTAGAACATGGTAAGTGAAAGAATCTGGAAACAAGGGAAATAATAAGAGCCTGAAAATCTACACAAAGCTCATGAAAGGATGGAAGTCTTACAGATCACTGATTCCTTGTCTGGAAAGCCGAAGAGAGAGACTTATCCAAAGCTCTCACATGAAATAAGTGCACAAAATGTATTCTATGGATAAGTGAGATTTTGTGTTACCTATCAATTTATCAAAGATGAAAAAAAAAACCATAAAGTCCAATATTAATATACACAAGCTACTGGTCGAGAGATCATGGGCCCAATAGGAACAACATAAAACAGTGCTGATTCAGTTAAAATTCTAGATATGTCCAGCTAAGCTGTGATTGATCCCCAAAATAAGGGCAGACAGAAGTGATAGCTATGCCAATGGACTCCAACAGATACTGCCAGGAAATTGGTAGTAGTTCAGGTAACTTCACACTTTTCACACTGTTCATAAACTTTACCTTATGAGTCACTGTCACTTCATCCTATTGGATCTTCAGAATCCTATTCTGGAAGTTTTATATGTGAAGAAGCAGTGCATAAGCTTTTACCCAATCAGCTATGAGCCATCACTGTGATGGCTTGGCTTGAAATTATAATCTTGAAGGTCAGTGATTTGTTTTCCTATCTCTTGAGATGTTAAAAAAAAATGACACCAAAAATGTGAACTTTAACCAACATGGAAAATTTCCTTTTTATATATTATGTTTTTTAATGCTATAATTTGGGGATGATATTTCTCAGCTTAAGAGCAGTTACATGGGAAAATACTTTCTCTCTAGCTTTATTTCATAATGGGCTGGGATAGGAGCTGATGACATTCACTGAGTATGATTTGGTATTGACAGATTTTATTCACAAGCTAGAAAGACTAATGATGATGGTAGTGATTGAAGCAGAAAGAATCCATTATTCACCTAAGCAGAAGGAAACAGTGATCCAAGCAGGAAACACTGAAGCAAAAATTCCTTCTGAAATTCTGTGAAGACAAACTATATTCTTAATTTGCTGGGGGGAAGTAAAGAAAATATATTGAATTATAATTCTAAGCTGTTGGTAGAAACATGGTTTTTACTGTAATGTTCCAGTACTAAGAAATACGCTTACCACATGATGAATAGTTACGGTCTCAAGAAACAAAGTTTCCAAAGGCAATTCAAGAATATGCCTAAATAAATAAAATTACAAATATATTCAAGAGAAAAATAATAAACATAAAAAAATCCCTCTTTTCTCAACTTTTAATTAGAGCAGAATGAAACTTGGCAGCTTCATCTGGGACACATCAGAAAAGGAGGTCAGTGCCCTAGGATGAACCCAGTCCCTGACTGACAGGTCAGAGTGTTTTTGCTTAATTAAACCCATGGAGGGAAGTCCTCTTTGGGTTTATGTGAGGGATATAGTAGAAGTATAAGAATGCCTTTCCTCACTGTGCTTGTGTGAAAGGCTGCGTTACATCCACTGCATGTAAGACATCCTCACTTCCACACCCCCAGGCACATGCTCCTACTGGGGGCCAGATATGGAGAGAATCTGGCAGAAGGCATTGCTTGAGTCTGTTCCTGTTACCCTGATAATTTGCTTTTTTGCAATACTTGTAAACCATCAGTTTTAGCTTTGAGAGCACACAGCCCACCCACTGAGGCAAAGTGTTCTTTTCTTGACTAAGCATATGCCTGAATCTTGGAGAGAATGTAAGAAGAGGTGAAAAAGCCTCCACTGTTAAGAAAATAAAGAATTACTTAATATCATAAGATAAAATTTAGCCTTTTGAATGCTGAAAGTTAAAACCTACATCTACATGGCACCCAAAGAAGGATACTCCATGGCATCTCACTTTTCCATCGATTTTGTCCATTCATTCATTTAGATATGCATGCAAGTAATTTTGCTGTCGACCTACTAAACTCTAGGCTTGTGTTGGTCTTTAGTGATTAATTGGAAAAGGAAAATGTCCTCGTTCACATGGATCTTATATTCATGGAAGGCCTGCCATTGAAAAATCATGTCTCATGTAAGCTTCAAGTTAGGCTATCTTAGGTCCTATGTGTAGACATTCAGTCTTTGGAATCCAGTCACTTGGGTCCATTTGATGTAAGACTTAGGTAGTGTGCAATCTTTAGACAAACACCTGGGCTGTTAGTGAATAAGAAGCAGAATGAGGAGGCCTGGCCCTCCTCTGACCTGGTGAAACTCTCACACCACTGGCTGCAGGAGGCATAAAATGGTATTTCCTGCTTTACTACCTGATTATTCCTTTGTCCTGTAGCATCAGATTAAATCCGTTACCCATGACTACTAAACATACATGACTGCTACGACTGCCCTTCCAAACATCCCACTCCTGCTGAGTCACTTGTACTGCAGCTTCTGGATGCTGACATTTTCTAATCAAGAAGATGTATGGGAAACAGATACATAAAACGAAAAGATATTTAAGGATTCATCAAAGTGTAAAAAGAGCACAAATAGGTTAATGGCAGAGAGAGCAAAGGGAAATAGTTACTTTAAACTTTTTTAATGTTTCATTTATATATTTTAAGAGAGAGTGAGAGAGAGCATATGCAGGGGAGGGGAGAGAGAGAGAGAGAGAGAGAGAGAGAGAGAGAGAGAATCCCAAGCAGGCTCCATGCCACCAGCTTGGAGCCTGATGCGGGGCTCAAACTCATGAATCATGAGACCACAGCCAGGGCTGAAATCAAGAGTTGGACACTTAACCTACTGAGCCATCCAGGAGCTCCAACAGTTACTTTAGAGTAAACAGAATGGTCTCTCAGAAAAGGTGACATTGAAACTACTAAGGATGTTAATAAGCCTGACATGAGAAAAGCTAGTGAGAAGATCATTCCATTTAGAGGAAACGGTTGATGAGAAATACCTAAAGCAGTGAAAAGTGCAATGGTCCTAAGAATAGAAAGCAGACTAGAGTAGCAAGGATAAGTTAAAAGAAGGTAGTATAGGGGCGCCTGGGTGGCTTAGTCGGTTAGGCGTCCGACTTTCGCTTGGGTCATGATCTCGCAGTTCGTGGGTTCGAGCCCCGCGTCGGGCTCCGTGCTGACTGCCAGCTCAGAGCCTGGAGCCTGTTCCGGAGTCTGTGATTCCCTCTCTCTCTGACCCTCCCCTGCTCACGCTGTCTCTCTCTCTCTCCTAGAAATAAATTTTAAAAAAAA
>NW_027527977.1:975329-1033049 GCF_008692635.1 Crocuta crocuta
CCCCTGCTCACGCTGTCTCTCTCTCTCTCCTAGAAAAAAATTTTAAAAAAAATCATTAAAAAAAAAATTAAAAAAAAAAAAAAAGAAGGTGGTATAAGAAGAGGGAGAAATATTAGGCAAGGATCAGATTATTCCAAGCCTTACAGGCTGTGCTGACATCAATCAGGTGATGCTTTGGGTTGATCTGCTAGGTTCTGGTTTATAGCTAATTCAGATGGACAACAATGGGCGGAAGTTCTAAAGGATCAAATAAAGCTAAGTAATGACTTAGCAAAAATTAAGATGTCTATTAAATATTTAAATGGCAGCCAAGCCACTGATAATTACTCTCCTGAGAACTGCGCTCATTATGTGAGAATCCTACGAAACTTTTTATTAAGGAAAAAAATAAAGATTCATGTTAAGGATTAACAATTCAATTATAAAGGAGTTTAATTAAATAATGTTGGTTTTCTATCAAATGTATTAGACACTAAATTCTTTCTAGAACATGATAGAAACTTAGATAAAATTAAATTGTGTTTCCAATCTTAGTAATAGTATAAAACAATATACTATATTTGGCTTCTGGACATTTTTTATTTTATTATTTTTGAGAGACAGAGAGAGACAGCACAAGCAGAGGAGGGTCAGAGAGAGAGGGAGACACAGAATCTGAAGACAGGATCCAGGCTCTGAGCTAGCTGTCAGCACAGAGCCCGACGCGGGGCTCAAACCCATGAACCGCGAGATCATGACCTGAGCTGAAGTTGGACGCTTATCCGACTGAGCTACCCAGGCGTTCTGGACATTTTTCATTCTTCATGGAATTATCTTGAAAATGGAGTCCATAGGCGGAAAATGGTGTCCTCTCTGAAAATAAGCTATCAAATTTGAACAATTTTTTGTTAAAAAAAAAAAAGATTGGAGTGAAATACAAGAGTCAACATTTGTTGGAAGAAGGAACAATTAAAATGTACCTATCAGCAAAAGGCTGTCAAACAAAGTTTATCCAACTTGTGATGCCAACACTTGGGACCCAAAGTAAGGCAAAGATGAAGACTGTCATCTAGTTAAGAATGAGGAAATGTTTTGGTTTGGGTTCTTCAGTGGAAACTAGGCAGATAAACATGTGTTTATTATTTAAACTGAGTCCTTATTATGATTCTGTGAGAAGAGTTCTGGTTTTATAGGATCTCAAATAGCACTCATAGCGTATACTTACTACATTCATGCTTGAGGATTGACCACCTTCTTGATTATATGTAACCCATCCATCAGCAGCGACACTTTTCTAGCTCACTTTCCTTGTAATCAGTTAGCTGATGGTCAGGCAATGAAGATTAATATTAATATTTGCCTTGGGCAAACAATTCAGAAGGCATATCTCCTGTTAAAATACTAAATATCGCTCAACCATTATGAAATCTAAATGATTTCTGGATTACCTCAAACCAAAAACTCACTACAGAGCTTGACCTACCATAGGATCTTCTCATCTAAAAATAGTTTCTCAAGAAGAACTTATTTATTTTCTTTCATTTTATTGGACCACCGTAACTTTGAGATACAACTGAAGTGTTCATAATTAGAATATGAGTATTTTTAATCTAAATCCCCTCAAAGGTACTCAACAAATACATTCTTTCTGACTTTTATGTAGCTCTGTTTCATTCCAAATGGTTGTTGCTGTTGTTTTCTGGTTATATGTGCACTAAGATACAATGGACTAACTTAAAATATATTGAGTAAAATTGCCTATAGACTGGGATATCAGAGAACTTAGAAGTTTTTGAACCCTGGGGTGCCTAACTGGCTCAGTCAATTAAGCGTCTGACTTTGGCTCAGGTCATGATCTCACAGTTCATGAGTTCAAGCCCCACATTGGGCTCTGTGCTGACAGCTCAGAGCTGGAGCCTGCTTCAGATTCTGTCTCTCTCTCTGCCACTTCCCCACTCACACTTTCTCTCTCTCTCTCAAAAATAAATATTAAATAAAAACGTTTACATTATTGAACCCAGAAAACAAACAATATCCTACTGCTTTATTTACACAGAGATCATGTTAAAGGCAAAAGTCAGAAGGTAAAATCCCTCAACATCCCAAAGAAAATTATATTTCCCACATAGAAAGTCTATTAGATCCAACTCAATTTATAAACCAACAGTTATCTTTCATTCATGTAGGAAGGACCCAATATTATAGTTTCTGTAATGATCTCAAAACAAGATTCTGCTCTTCCACATCACTGTCATTATTTCGAAAAAAAGACATCATATGGTTTCAGTGTAAAAATGTAAAGCAAATGCCTGATGACAATGCTTCATTGAGTTATTTGGCATTTCAAAAAGAAATAACATAGTCATTCATCTTTCCCTTTAAATATACAGTTTTTGTTTAGATTTTGGCTTATATTTAATATTTACAGAAGGCAGTATAATAATCTCAGAAAAAACAAAATCTCTAAGACTATTAATAATTTCTCAATTTATAATAATTTTCTCAACTGAGCTCCTGAATGGCTCAGTTTGTTAAGCATCCAACTCATGACTTAGGCTTCGGTCATGATCTCACAGTTTTGTGAGTTTGAGATCCATGTTGGGCTCTGCAGTGACAGTGTGAAGCCTGCTTGAGATTCTCCCTCTCTCTCTCCCCCTCCCTTGCTCACACTCTCTCTGTCTCTCTGAAAATAAATAAACTTTAAAAATTAATCTCTCAATTTATTGTATACTATATGTATGCTTCCATATTACTATATAGTTTAATGGAATAAATGGAATGAATGGTTCTTAGGCAGTTTGCAAAGCGTCAGCATTACAAAAGTGGTAGAGACAGATTCTAACTTTTGGGCAGAAAGAATGATCTCATACCATACTTTTTTAGTATCTATGCTGCCAAAGTGAGCACACATACCATACTTTAAAAAATTAATATTATTAATATTGAAGGAAAACTTCAAAAGCAAATAAAAACTTTAAATGTAGAACACTCTGGTTTCTGCTTTAAGGAATACAATGTCACATAGTTTAAGAAAGGAAATGGGGAACAAGAAAGGAAAATGGGGAGCAAGAATCTTATAAAGATTAAGATCTTCAGATATGCTGTAAGACTGTCCCGTGTCCTTCTTTTTTTATTTTTTTAAGTTTATTTTATTGTGGAAGACATAGGGAGGGAGGAGGAGGGGCAGACAGAGAGAGAGAGAGAGAGAGGGAGGGAGAGAGAGAATCCCAGGCAGGCTCCGTGCTGTCACTGCAGACCGAATGCAGGTCTTGAACTCATGAATGACGAGATCGTGACCTGAGCCAAAACCAAGAGTCAGACATTTAACTGACTGATCCACCCAGGCATCCCTAGATTGCCCCACTGTTCTTAAATGAATTTGGGGAAAGGTCATGATGAAATACATGACACATACACAGCAGAAATCAGCCATCTAGCCCCCTAACACAGATCAGGGCTATGTGCATTGTCTCAACCACAGAGGAGAAGCATGCTTTCTATTTACCTCCTGTGTTAGACAGAATACAGCATTTCAACCTGAATCACACAGGGATGTGTCCTGCTATGTATAAGAGAAGATATCCACATAAGGAGAGAAGAATTTCAAATAATAAAAAATAACGTTTCTTGTTTAATAACTGTATTGCAAAGCAGTGTGAGCTTTTCTTGAAAATTTATTGAACATCCACCAGAATCCCTTCCTTGAAGACAATTTCTCCAATTTCTTGTCCCCTGGTATATCTTTATCACTTGGAAAAGAGTCTACCTCATATTACATGCTCAATATATTTGGTTTTTTAAGAAGAGAGGAGAGATTAATAGTGATGTACTGTATAATATTCTCAATATGCAATGTGAACCGTAAGTCAAAAGCTGCTCCTAGATTTTGACTTGGCTACCATCTCTCACAATTAAGACAGTGCAGTAGTTGTTAAGAGTTCTGGGCTCTAATTTCCCTCTGAGGTCAGGAACAAGACAGGGATGTCCACTCTTGCCACTGTTATTCAACATAGTATTGAAAGTCTTAGCCTTAGCAATCAGAAAACACAAAGAAATAAAAGGCATCACTTAAAAGGCCAGGAGGAGGTCACACTTTTACTCTTTGCAGATGACATAATACCCCATACGGAAAGCCCCAAAGATTCCACCAAAACCTGCTAGAACTGATCCAGGGATTCAAAAAAGTGGCTGGATATAAAATCAACACACGGAAATCAGTTGCATTCCTATACACCAACAATGAAGCAACAGAAAGAGAAATAAGGAAATGATCCCATTTACAATGCATCGAAACCCGTAAAATACCTAGAAATAAACAAAACCAAAGAGGTGAAAAATCTATACACTGAAAACTATAGAAAGCTGAAGATGAAAATTGAAGAAGTCACCAAAAAATGGAAAAATATCCCATGCTCCTGGATTGGAAGAACAAATATTGTTAAAATGTCAATACTACACAGGGCAATCTACATATTCAATGTAATTCCTATCAAAATAACACCAGGATTCTTCACAGAGCTAGAATAAACAATCCTAAAATTTGTATGGAACCAGAAAAGACCCCGAATAGGTAAAGCAATCTTGAAAAAGAAAACCAAGAAAAGAGGCATCACAATCCCAGACTTCAAGACGCATTACAAAGCTAGAATCATCGAGAAAGTATGGTACTGGCACAAGAACAGACACTCAGTTCAATGGAACAGAATAGAGAACCCAGAAATCGACCCACAAATGTATGGCCAACTGTCTCCAATGGAATAAAGACAGTCTCTTCAGCAAGTAGTGCTGGGAAAACTGGACAGTGACATGCAGAAAAATGAACCTGAATCACTTTCTTACACCATACACAAAAATAAACTCAAAATGGATGAAAGAACTAAATGTAAGACAGGAAGCCTTCAAAATCCTCGAGGAGAAAGCAGGCAAGAACCTCTTTGACCTTGACCACAGCAACTCCTTAGTCAACACATCTCCAGAGGGAAGGGAAACAAAAGCAAAAATGAACTATTGGGACCTCATCAAAATTAAAATCTTCTGCACAGTGAAGGAAACAATCATCAAAACTGAAAGGCAACTGACGGAATGGGAGAAGATATTTGCAAATCAGACATATCAGATAAAGGGTTGGTATCCAGAATCTATCAAAAAAGTATCAAACTCAATACTCAAAGAACAAATAATCCAGTGAAGAAATGGGCTAAAGACATGAACAGACACTTCTCCAAAGAAGGCATCCAGCTGGCCAACAGACACATGAAATGATACTCAACATCACTCATCATCAGAGAAGCACAAATCAAAACCACAATGAGTTACCACCAAACACCCATCAGAATGGCTAAAATCAACAAATCAGGCAACAATAGATGCTGGGGAGAATGTGGAGGAAGAGGATCTCTTGTGCACTGCTGGTGGGAATGCAAACTGGTGCAGCCACTCCAGAAAACAGTATGGAGGTTCCTCAGAAAATTCAAAATGGAACTACCCTATGACCCAGCAATTGCACTACTAGGTATTTATTCAAGGGATACAGGTGTGCTGTTTCAAAGGGACACATGCATCCCAATGTTCAAAGCAGCACTATCAACAATAGCCAAAGTATGGAAAGAGCCCAAATGTCCAATGATGGATTAATGGATAAAGAAGATGTGGCATATACATATATATATATATATATATATATATGTATATACCACATATATATGTATATATGGGTGTATACACACACACACACACACACACAATGTATTACTCAGCAATCAAAAAGAATGAATTCTTACCATTTGCAACTACTTGGATGGAACTAGAGGGTATCATGCTAAGTGAAATTAGTTAGAGAAAGACAAATATCATAGGACTTCACTCATATGAAGACTTTAAGGTACAAAACAGATGAGTATAAGGGAAGGGAGGCAAAAATAATATAAAAACAAGGAGGGGGCAAAAACATGAGACTTAAATATGGAGAACAAACAGGGTTACTGGAGGGGTTGTGGGAGGGGGGATGGGCTAAATGGGTAAGGGCATTAAGGAATCTACTCTTAAAATCATTGTCACACTATATGCTAACTAAGTTGGATGTAAATTTTTTAAAAAAATTTTAAAGAGTTCTGTGCTGTAAAATTGAAGAAAACATATGAGTCATTCCTGACTTAACCACTTATTAATTTTATAAAACTGGGTAAGATACTTGACCTCACAAAGCTAGTTTTCTCTTTAGAAAATGCAAAAAATATTATAAACCACCTTCCACAAGGATTATGAAGCTCCAGCAAGGTAATGCCCAACAAAGGACATTACTTTAGTAACGTACCTTACTCATGTTAAGTGCCCAATGAGCGGTCATATATAAAAATAAACAAATGAATAAGCAATCATTATTCAACAGGAAAATCATGTCTACTCTGTGGTTTCTAAGTCATTCCTTTGAATTTGCAATTTTCCCATCCAAACAGAGATTGTTTTTCAAAAGTCGTAACACATAAAAGGTTTATTTCCATACATATTAGGCAATCATCAAATGATACACAATCAACATATAAAGATAGTTGGATATCTTATAGAAGGCCAAATTCTTTATTTATTCATACTTGAGGGAAAATATTCATTATCAACAATTAAGATATAAAATCAATCCATTTGATTAACCATGGCTCTAATGTCATGCTACCTTATGATGTGGTCTGTTGCACAGGCAGACTACAAGACTTTTTAAAGTATTTTATAAGACTTTTGGGTCTTTTCTTTATTCTGTCAGAATGAGTGTGAATTCCTCAACTCTCATTAGGTTCTGCCTACAAAAACAATGCTAAGTGACTCCCAAAAATCAGATTATTTCTTTTCATGTGACAAGTCAGTGGATGTGAGATCACAGCTATAGTTCTGCCCCAAAATGACAGCTGAGTTTGGGTCTGCTTCTAGGTCTTCTTCAGGCTGAAGCAACAACCGTAGTGTGATGTGTCCATTCTTGTGTCAAAGGCAAAGAACCAAGAAAGCTGGGACTGCAGATGCCCATTAAGTCTCCATCTCAGATATGACCACTGAGTGAAACAAATCACTTATACACCACGTGGTCAAGTACAAAGTGAGTGAGGCACAGACTCATATTCTTCCCATACATGTTACATGACAATGGGTAGAGACCTATAATAACTTTTTATCAGAGGAGAAAGTGATGGAACAGTGCTAAATATGCTTCATAGAAATTGTGATTCAAACAAAATTTCCCCAGTTATAAACATAATTTGAATGAAATGCAAACCAAGTGCAAATCTTCAAGAAGGCATGTAAAATATCTGAAGACTTTTTTTTAATGACTGTAAACAGTAAGGACTTAATGTCTTTTTCCATGTTACTTGAAAGTGTATTTGATGGAAGAATAAGTCTGTAAATCTCCATAAGCACACATGAGGATGAAGCCATAGGGCATCACTGATTCATTTAGTCTTTCTGATAAGATCTTCCCTTTATAAATAAAGAGAAATAGTTTTAGAAAAGAAGATGAAAACCAATCAAACATAAAGCCATATTCAAACCCAATCAAAGAGACTAATCTCCCAGGAAGGAGAGTGGATTGATATGCTGGGAAGATGAATCAAACAACATCCAAAGCCAAGAAACAACCCTGAGATTTGACAATCAATGAATCACTGGACACCTAATCAGCCTGTCTCCTTAGAACATCATGATCTAAAGGCAAATCGATAGGAGTCGATCATATTATGATCTTGTTAAAATGGTGAATGATGAATGATGACCAGGCAGTTGAAAACTTTGTACAATATTGCTTTGGGCAATAAAATGTAAGGAATCCAAGGAGGCAATCATGAGGTTAGAAATGCAGGAAATAAGGCCAGTCTCTGACAGTTAACATGTCTGACATAGATGGGATATCTGACCCGAAGGACTGTGTTATGAACTATAAGCCACTTTGGTGCCTGGAAGACCTGGAGGTACTATCTACCAGAGATGCCCCCAAAGAGGCATTCCAGAGTTTCTTGTGTTAGAGAAATGTCTTGTAATCTTTTCTTGGCAAGTCTCGACAGGCTAACAGGAAAGTCAATCTAGAGATGACTGAGTACCTCAAGCCCCTAATTTCTAGCAACTAATGATATGAGGGAAGGCAGTCACAATTCCATCCCATGGCTGCTGGTGAGAAATAGGGCAACATGGAATCTTCTTTACTAGACAGCACTTTATCTTTTTTAAGTTAGGTAATAGGGCGAGAGGTGATGGATGGATTGATAGTTAAATAGACAGATAGATAGAGCTTTGCACACCCTTTACCCTCTCATTCTAACTCAGTAACCAGGAGTAGTTTTGCTCCCCCAGGGAATGTTTGTTTGTCAATGTCTGGAGATATTTTTTATTTTCACAGCTACATAGATGCTACTAGTGTCTGGTGGGTAAAGGCCAAGAATATTGCTAAACATCTTACAGTGAACTGTATCATCTCCCATAACAAATAATTATTTGGCTCCAAATGTAAACTGGTCTGAGACTAAGAGCCCTGGTCTACCTGAAGCTTGAATGCCTCTGAGGACACTGCTTACTCTGTGATGCTCTCAAGTTCTGGTTCTACCTGAGGCATCTCTATTTGTTGTTTGCTCTGTATACGAAATTCTTCCCCTTTTTCTTCCTCATGATCTGCTTCTTCACATCCATCATGTTGGGGGCAGATATCACCTTCTCAAGTGAAGCCTTCTATCATAATACCTGCCCCTCCAGTGCCTGGTTTGTTTATCAATATTTGTCACATTATATGACTTATTTTATTTCTGGTCTGTCTTCCCATATTAGAATATGAACTATATCTTTTTTTTCTCCCACTGATATATGAGTAGTATTTACAATAATGCCAGGTACCAATAATAAATTCATAGATGTTTATCAGTCCATCATGTATGAATATCTTTACCCAGACTCTTTGCAAAGGTCTTAGATGGGTACCCTGAACTCTAATAAAAGTCTCTAGGAAGAGGCATCTGGGGAGTTGAGTTAGTTAAGCATCTGACTTCGGCTCAGGCCATGATCTCACTGCTCATGAGTTCAAACCCCATGTCAGGCTTTGTGCTGACAGCTCAGAGCCTGGAGCCTGCTTCAGATTCTGTGTCTCCCTCTCTCTCTGCCCCTCTACCGCTCATGCTCTGTCTCTCTCTCCTTCAAAAATAAACATTTAAAAAAAAGTGTCCAGGAAGACAGAACTAGAATGTAATGGCAAATTAATAAGTCTAAATTTAATCAGCTGCTTAAATTATCTTTATCACTAGCATGAAATATAAAAGATGCTCAAAGAGGAAAAAATGTGATCATATGACCATAATAATTCAATACTGAGAGAGGGAGGGAGGAATAAAAAGAAGGAGGGAGAGAGGGAGAAAGAGAGCATTGCTGTGTACAACAGCTGCGGGTGTAGACATTTGAGAGATATGTATACCCTGCTGAGGGATATGAATGACTCACCACACCTCATAACAGTAGGGCTGGAATTTATGAGTTTCTACCTCCTTTTGCTCAGATTCTATTTTTACTAAAGAAGTAACCTTCTTTTCACTAACTCAGCTTTCTAGTTACTCTAATATTGGAAAACGATTGCTTTAAAGGATAGACAAAAATGATTTGGTCCCAAAAAAGTGACCCAGGCAGTTAGAAAGACCTAGGAAAGTTCCCCCTCCTGTATGTACTAGTATCTACGGTATGCAAGAAACCACAAGATTTGGTAGCAAGTGTCCAAAATATATTAGTGTTATTTTTGTTTTTGTTTTGTGGCTATCATGATGACAAAGATAATTTACACTGCAGTCTCTTTTGACCTTAGTCAATGTGGGTGGCTTTCTCTGAATTTGACCAGCTGTGGAAGTCCTGACAAGAGTGAAATTTTACAAGTGTGAAGTTTTCAAACTTCAAGGATGATAGAGGGCACCTGGGTGGCTCAGTTGGTTGAGTGTCCAACTTCGACTCAGGTCATGACCTCACAGTTTATGATTTCAAGCCCCACATCAGGCTCACTGCTATCGGCACAGAGCCCACTTCAGATCCTCTGTCCCTCTCTCTCTGCCCTCCCCTACCTTGCTCTCTCAAAAATTAAAAAAAAAAATAAATATAATTTTTAAAAAATTTCAAGGATAATGGAGATGTCACTCAGGTGGTTTTGTCTTTCAAAGGTCAACCAAAGACAGCCAGTCATTTGGCTTGTCCTGTGTGGTAAACATTACCAGCACACACCAATATCTGGTTTCCCTCTCCTTTGGGTTACACAGAAAATTACTGTTCTTATCCCTCTTGAAGTTCGGTGGTGTCACGTGACTAGTTCTGGCCAATGGTAATGAGAGTGTCACTTAGAAGGTAAAACATAGAAGAACAACCCCACCCACTCTTCCTCTCCCCCTTCAGGGTGACTGCTGAAGCTGCAGCTTGAACCGGCATTATTTTCATCAATGTGTCTCTTGAATGTACGAATGGAGTAGAACCCCCAATAACATACAATGGGCATGAGTAAAACATAACTCTTGGTTAAGCCTCTAAGATTTGGGGACTGTTTTTACAGTATAGACATAGGCTGTCTGTATAACTTACCTTGCCCAACTGTACTAAATTAAATAGAAAATTTTAGAGCCAATGCCTAGTAGAGGCTGGAGCAATTGTGACCCTTGCCTGTTGGGAAGAGGAGAGTGGAGAATGTCTGTAGGGGAGAGGGGCATGCCCACATGCACACATGCCTATTTACAATATGATTAGATGGATTACATGCGAATGGATAACCGCACATGTGAAGTGTGGCAGAGCAGGACCTACCATGTATGTGTGTGCGCATGCTCTAGAAAATAAAATCTCTGAATTAAATGCATCCAGCTTTTCTAGTACTTCAATAACTCTTTATTCTATAAAGTGCTACACTGCTTGAATTAAGAACTTGCACTTGCAGGGTATTTACTATAACAGGCTCCTTGAGGAGTATACTGTTGTTATAGTAGGGGTGACCCGTACTTCCAGCATAGTATGTGCTCAACTAAATCCTCTCTAGAAAGTCCAAGAAGGCATGAAAGGAGACAGGTGGTGACTAAAAATGCAACACATCATATGCAATTCACTGACTTGTAACGAACACATGGGGCTGTTCCCTAGGACCAGACACTTGCTTAGAGGCGCCCTGACCATCATGCACACTGCTGAAGATCGCAGTATTCACACATCTCTGCAACGGAGTGCAGTGTGTGGGATATGATTTCATCAGGGTCCATGGATAAGAACTTTTGTCTACAGTAATCAGCCTAACCAAAAAGCAAATTTAATTTCTGCTTTTTGTGGGCTACTATAAAAATTAAGGAGTGAATGTGAAGAGATCCAAAAGAAAATGCTACTTAATTCTGCAAGTTAGAGAAGGCAGAAAGCAGAGAGTGAAATAGTATTAAGGCAGCTCCTTCAGAATGAAAATCTTATATTCTCTCCCTCTCTCTTTCTCTCTCCTCTCTCTGTCCCTCGTCACCCCCACTTTAATCTAGCCGAAGACTAAGAACTAGAAACATAGGAATACAGCATATGATTTGCCATGAATCATGGCCAATGAATAAAATCTTCCAACCAGCATTTAATAATTTATATTTATTGTTTCTAAATTTGAATTGTGTCACTCAAAGAACAAATCCTCCTTTGGATTCCATAAAACAGAGAAAATTTTGTCTACTAGGAATGATAGTTGATATGATAACACTTGTTTTTGTAACTCCTAGTATTTTGTAGGATTTCTCAAATAAAGAAGGTAATAATTTTTGCTAAAAATTTCAAAGGCAAAGAGGGGTACCTGGGTGGCTCAGTTGGTTAAGCTCCCGACTTCAGCTCAGGTCATAATCTCACAATTCATGAGTTCGAGCCCCATGTCTGGCTCTGTGCTGACAGCTCAGAGGCTGGATCCTGTTTCAGATCCTGTGTCTCCTTCTCTCTGTCCCTCCCCCCAACTCTCTGTCTCTCTGTCTCTCTCTCTCTCTCTCTCTCTGTCGCTCTAAAATAAATAAACATAAAAATGTTTTCAAAAAATTTTGGAAGGCAAAGATAAGTTGTTCCAAGTCAATAAGCATAGTTAATTAAATGATAAACATTTGTCTAAATAGAATCTACTATTTAAAAAGTCTGCTCTTAAACAGTCTTAAAACTGATTATTAACTATTTATAAATTAACATTCTCCTTTTTTTCTACCTTTTCCTCATTTTGTCTTATCCTCTAAATCTAACCCCAATATAATCTACTCCTATCTATATTTTGCTCATGTTCAGCTATGATTACATAATATCAAAGCAAATAAGATTATAAAATTATATAATATCAAAGATTAAGAGGTATGCATTATTTCCTTATGTAAAAGGCACAGATTTTTATAAGCTTCAGGTTCACAAATCCAAACCAGATGTTTGCCATAATATAAATAATAATTTACTATTCATTAATCATTCATTTACTTCATCCCAAGGCCTTAAGTTCATTAAACTCTAATCATTACAAAAACCCTACAAGGTGGCTGCTGTGACTCTTACTTTGTAAATTAGGAAAATGAGGCTAATTTGTTTGCCCATTTATTAGCCACTGAAACATTCAATTTTTCACAAGTAATTAAAAATTACACTTTCAATTCTTCAATTTTTATTTGTCTACTTGCTATTTATTTATTTATTTTATTTGTTACATATTTAAACTCAACTTTCCTGGTCCACAGAAAAGGCTATATTTTTACAAAGAATTATGTTTTTTAACATTTTTTTAAAAGACAGCTACAGGAAAAAGTGGAATAGTTGGCTAAGTGAATTATTAGTAGAATCCACTTATAGAAGAGAATTTTACCTTTTGCCTTCATTTCCTCTCCATGCTTGTATCATACACTCCTAGATAATTTAGAATTGTGGATAGAGATAAACATCTGTGTGTCTTAATATGTTTTGTTCTTTCTGAGGTCTCTAGCCTTCCCTATAAATCTACCCCATTAAACTCTGGAATCTTTTAAGAAAGGGATAACGCCTAATTCATCTTTGTTTTCTCAATGACTAACAACATGCCTAAGCACTTACTAGATGGTCCCTAAGGGTTTGTTCCCTTAGGTAGGATAATCCATCATTTTAATCCTTTTTGTGTTGGAGATAGTTTCTCTAAGAGGGTTTTACCAACTAACTCCCCTCTTTGCTACTCAAGGTCTGAATAATGAAAGACAAAGACACCCTTATTACAGAGCAGGGCTAGATTGGAGGGTGACCTTTAGTGTGAAATCCCAACAGCCTCACAACTGAATCCCACAATTCAGGAAGAATTGCTTGTTCTAGCCCAGAGGCAAGATTGGGCCCAAGCTGACTATATATTCCCACTCCCAACTCTAGGGGAACAATGGGAAAAAGAGAAAAGAAAGGGCAGAGCCACACAAGCCCAGCTATTGCTCCCAATACTACTAGTCAAACAATCCTCTTCATTTTTCAAGGATGAAATAAACAGTGAGATGGAGAAAGACTTGCAGTTATGCAGCTCTCCTTTCACAGAAAAGACACACATCAGGAATGGAGAAGTGTTCTCAAATTATATTATATGGCTTTCATCAGTACCTCAAAATTGTGTGTTACCTTGAAGGTTAAATGATAAATTGCAGGATCTACTTTATTAACTACTGTTGACAAGATGGCTCCCCAGAGAAAAAGAACGTTATGCACAGCAAAGTAGCAGTACTTAATAGAAAGGTCAGCTGTAAGACAGTGGAAAGCCATTTCCTAATCTGCACTCAAGGACACATACAGACACCCCTGTAACCAAAATTTATGGTGTGTAGGAGGTGGAGAAAAATCAAAACGATGAAATCCTCCTCACCACTTCCCTTGGGGGGTAACTAGAGGAGTTCTCTGGAGAAGGTGCCAAAATAACTGAGTGAGTCTCAGCAGGCTTGTGTCAGAAGTAGTTTCTCAGAGTTCTGAGAGCTTATCCAGTAGTTTTACAGCAAGCCCTAAAATCAAGGCACCACATGTGTGTGAACAGAAAAACCTGGGAGCTGACATTACCTTTATATGGTTATTCGGAGTGCATCATTAGGGAAAGACATATTTTAAAGACCACATGCAGGAGGGGGCAAGATGGCGGAGAAGTAAGGAGCTCCGTACTTGCACTCGCGCCCATACATCACACAGAAAAGAGCTGAAGCCATTGGAAACCTTACAAAACCTGAGAGATTGGGAGAAAAAGGACGCAGAATCCACTGAGAGAGGCTTCTAACGTGAGTGCGAACCGGGGAAGATAAAATCGGGCCGGGATCGGAGACTCCAGGGTGGGAGACGATCCCCCTCTACCCTCTACGGGGAGTGAGAGGGGAAAAGGAGAGAGTCCGAAACAGAAAAACCTCCGCTCGGGGGAGAAAAACCTCCGCTCGGTGCATAGAAAGACCGTACTTGCCAAATACCTGCACGCCAGGTCCCCTAACGCCAACTGGTCCCGGGGGGGCTGAGCACACAAACTGCTTCTTTGTGCTGGCTCCTGGCTGCTGGACTTCAGAGTGGTGGCGCGCCTGCCGCCATTTTAGCTCCCCGGCGGCTGGGGCCCCTGAAAGAGCTGCGCACTGGCACTGGGCGGCCGCGCTCCCATGGCGGGCTGGAACTCGAGAGGGAAGGCAAAGAGCTAAAAACTGGGAAATCTGCCTGTGAGTTCGTGTTTTGGGTGACGAGCCATAGAGGGACCCGGTTTTCCTCACTCCAGCGGGCTCGGGCTCAGAGCACCCGGCAGGCAAGCCCCCGCGCATGCGCGCCGGCCGGACCCAGGGAAGGAAGCAGCGATTCTGACTCCACCCCCAGAGCTCGGCAGGGGGCCTGGAATTGCCCGAAAGGGGTTGCCTGGGAAGCTGTGTCTAAGGCAATTTCATCAGGGCGCGCGGACGGGGATTTGGAGATTGGGACTGGCCTGAGTTGAAGAGTGCAACCAACTTCGGCTGCGCCCCCGGTACGGGGAGTTTCCACGCCCAAAAAAGCGAGGTGAAGTGCTTGGTTCAAGAAGGGACCGAGCACCGTCTCTCTTTTCTCTCTTTTTCCCCAGAACACTGACCTGATTAACTCTGGTCGCCGGCTTGCTTAAACAATCACAACGAGTCAATTCTGTAGAGGTAAATTCTACACCTACCGACCTTTTCATCTCTTTCTTCAGGAGTAATTAGACTATATAGTTTCTCTGGATAATTCCAGCACCCTTCTCTCACCTACCCAACCATATTCTACCCTTTACCTCTTTGAAAAGAGCTTCTTTTCCCTTCTGGCTGTTCATTCTATTTCCAATTTTACCTCATTCCGCCCTGTCTTCTCTCTCTTTCTCTATGCTCTTCAACCAGCACTGCATACACACGGCTATTTANTTAATGTAAAAAAAAAGATCACATGCAGTTATTCTTGGATTTTAAATAAGCACAGCTGTACCGTGATTTAAAATGTACACAGATTGTTTCGGTAGCTGCTTCATAGCCTTAAAGTCTAAATAAAGAATCCATCAGAAGCTACTCTTTAATAACTAGTATTTATTCATGGTGACTACTAACCTGACATTAAATCTTTAAGATACTCTTTCAAGAATTTGAACTTAGAAAACCAAAACAGACCACAAAGAGGAAGGAAGGAAGGAAGGAAGGAAGGAAGGAAGGAAGGAAGGAAGGAAGGGAGGGAGGGAGGGAGGGAGGGAGGAAGGAAGATACACTGGAGAGTCAGAAAATCCAGTAATTTGATACTGGTTGCCTCGTTAGTTATCTGTGTAACCTTGGCATATTTCCATTTCTATAGATACTGATAGGGTATTAAAGCAGAAAGGACTCTTAGGAATAAACTTCACATATTCTCATTTTACAGAAGATGTCCCTGGGACCTCAGGAGGAAGTGTCTGCTTGGTGACAATCAGTGAGTCAATGGCAGAGCTAGGATTAACTCCAGATATTTTACATTCCTAGTTTGGTTCTTTTACTGTAAATATCTCCGTGGTTCCTTTTAGCTCTAAAATTCTGTGATTATAATAACTTCCTTTATGGTACTTTGCATCCCTAAAATATGGTTACAGCCTGTCTTCTTACTCCTCCTTACCACTCTACCTTACAAATGTGAAGGCAGAAGCTCTGAGCATAGGAATCATTTACTACATACTAAGAAGTGCAGTATGGTCATTCTGAGAATGAAGATGCACGGCTCATAATGCTCGCCTTTGCACTTGCCCCAAGAGAGTTAGAATTCCTCTAAGAATAACTTATAGAGCAAGCTAACCTTGATTTGAATAAAGAATCTGTATTTGATTTGAAATCTGTATGCATTTACCCACTCGCCTATCTGTATGTTTACTGTCAACATAGACCAAAAAGAGAATCAGGAGACTGTCTCTCAAAGGTGGCTGCATGGCTCTCTTTTAAAGAGAAAAAGGAACGACCCCAAGAAAGTTTTACAAGTGTTCAATCCCCAATATCTGACCTAGTTCCTGACAGATATTAGCAAGTGCCTAGCATTTCCTTCAGAATTCCAGGGAGTCCCTTAAACTTATTATCCCTATTTTATAACACCTGTATTTTTAGAATTTCTTTTCAAAGTGAGAGCAATTCTGGGGCGCCCGGGTGGCTTAGTCGGTTAAGCGTCCGACTTTCGCTCAGGTCATGATCTCGCGGTTTGTGGGTTCGAGCCCCGCGTCGGGCTCTGTGCTGACTGCCAGCTCAGAGCCTGGAGCCTGTTTCAGTCTGTGACTCCCTCTCTCTCTGACCCTCCCCTGCTCGTGCTGTCTCTCTCTCTCTCTCCTAGAAATAAATAAAAAACATTAAAAAAAAATCAAAGTGAGAGCAATTCTGGGACACCTGGGTGACTCAGTCGGTTGGGAGTCTGACTTTGGCTCAGGTCATGATCTCGGGGTTCATGAGTTCGAACCCTGCTTCAGGCTCTGTGCTGACAGCTCAGAGCCTGGAACCTGTTTCAGATTCTGTCTCGCTCTCCCTCTGCCCCTCCCCCACTCACACTCTGTCTCCCTCTCTCTGTCTCAAAGAAAATAAACAAACATTTAAAAAAAACACTTTTAAAAAAACCACAAAAACTATAAACAAAGTGAGGGCAATTCCAATGTGGGTTTATTCTTACTGTAACGAACTTCCAAATTGAACAGCTAATTTCTCGTACAGAGGGACATTAAGCCCCACTCCTGCACCTCTAGGAATGTTTATGACATCTGACCATCGTCTACACTGGAAGAAAGGAGAGTTCTCCCTAAATTAATTAAGACTTACGTACCCCTGTTAGTTCACTGGTTCTAGTGAACATACATCAGTACTTCAAAGCGTCTTTTTCAAGAATAATGGCTAAGTACTGCAAAGACGATTTTCTTCTGGAGCCTGAGACCGGGGCTAGGAAGTGCCCGGGGAACCAACATATCACTATTTCACAATTCCGTTATCCTTCTTTGGCTTCCTGCGGCACAGGACGAAGCAGCAGATGCTAGAAATGGCCCCTCCACACTTCACCTGTGCAAGACTGCCCTGCCTCTTCTAATCTCAGATACAGACTCCGAGGTTCTCCCCCGGCATATAGCTTCTTCACACAAGATGCTGAATTATCTCGTGTGGCTTCCTGCATCCCCTGTGGGGTCAGGGTTCCCCTTTCCCCTTCCAGTTCAGCAATCCTTGTCATCTTTGTAACACTTAGCAAAAGATAACAGATTAAGCCAAGTGCAGAGATAATGAAATATAAATTAGTAGGTTTTCTAGCCTTTATCCACAGCCCTGTCAGAGTGTATTATCTGATAGATCGAGTTCAGAGCAAGTCAGTTAAATTTTCCCTTATCAGAAACTGAGTGTGAAGTGTGGTAATGTTGCTAAGTGCAGAACAAAAATCTCTCTCTTTTGCATCCCATGACTGCTCCAGGCAACGTTCTTGGAAACCTCTGACTAGGAAGCAAGAGAAGACCCTGAGATATATACAGTGTGACAAGCCAGGAGGCTATGCTTCTCCGGTAACCGTCCTATGAACGGCAGTCGCCTGTGGCTGTGACATTACCACACTTTGCTCAGCTTCAGAAAGGGAAATTTAACTGACGACTGCTATGAACTGAAGCCACAGCCTAAACCAGATAATACACCCTGACAATACTGTCAGGCAAAAAAGGCTGTGTTCCCATTGATTTCAGCACATTAGAGACATATTACCCTGAGCAGTGTGTGTTCGAGGGTGTATTGTGCACACTGTGGGAATATCAAAGGGAATGCACACTGGTTTAGGCAGAAGCAGGCCTCCAAGAGAAGAATCTAGGAGTGGTCTGCCAGAAACACGCAGCATTTGGCAAAGTGGAGAAGGCGATGCTACTGACAGTAATTAAAACTTGGTTTTCCATCTGTATCATCTGTTACCTGCTGGGTTTATTTGAGGGAGGAAACCAGTTCAACTGTACCAAGACCAGCAGTGAACTCTCCCTTCTCTTTTTCTACAGAAAGGTAGCGGATACATCACAAAACATGCAGCAGACGGGGCATGTGAAAACTATTCATATCATTCCAAAGCTGACCAAGTTTTGTACTTCCTTCAGTTTCGAGATATAAAGCCCTGGAGAACGTTCTCTTTTTTTGTGTGACTATAATGTATCAGCACCTTTTACGAAGCAATGTTGCCACATTTCCATTCAAATAAATCAACATTCTTATTTCAGCTGACTAATTTGGCAAAATCTGACCACTTCACAGTGCAATGCAAAGGCAAAAGGAATTGGAGAGAAGAATTTTCTAATTTATAAAGTTATAGAAATATCTCAAAAATTTTTTAATTTAAAATAGCTTTTGATAGTTTCTGTGTGGATCAGAAGGTCAAGTGAAGAAGAAATGCTGCAGGAATAATATATATATATTTATCATAAACCAAAAAACTAAATTTTGAAGTCATCTTGAAACTCAGGCTCAAAAGATTATTTTATTAACACTTTGTTAAATGATCTCAAATTCAAACTTCCGAGCCTTTCTTAATTATATCTTTTTAGTTTAAAATCTTCCAAAGTATTGCTCTCAGGATCATTGATCTCTATCATAACTTTGATCCTAACACTCTTCACTATTGAAATCTTTCATTAATTTTTATACAGTCAGGGTTTTGGACTTCCGTGGCTCACTGTTTTGTTTTTGTTTTTGTTTTTGTTTTTTTAACTGTAGCCTACTGACATGGGTGATAATCGACATCAATGTCATCCTTGGCCTTAATTAGACTTAGTACTATCCAACAATGAATTCTTTCAAACTAAGTGATCTATATTGTAAATTAATGATTCACTGTTATCATGTGAATATCTAGAAAAAAAAACACACCAAAAAAAGCTGCTAACTCATGATCAAAAAGGGTGATTTGTAATTCAAAAGCCTTCGTTTTGATGCCATCATTTTTTTTTTAAATTACAATAATAGGCTAGTAGTTTGGGAAAGGAGAAAAAGTGGTGAAAGGAAAGATTCAAATGTGCTTAAGTCAATTCAAAACTGGTTCTCCCACCATTAAAAAATGACTTCAGGGGGCGCCTGGGTGGCTTAGTCGGTTGAGCGTCCGACTTTCGCTTAGGTCATGATCTCGCGGTTCGTGGGTTCGAGCCCCGCGTCGGGCTCTGTGCTGACTGCCAGCTCAGAGCCTGGAGCCTGTTTCAGTCTGTGACTCCCTCTCTCTCTGACCCTCCCCTGCTCACGCTGTCTCTCTCTCTCTCTCTCTCTCTCTCTCTCCTAGAAATAGATAAAACATTAAAAAAAAATGACTTCAGGGGTCCCTGGGTGGCTCAGTTAGTTGAGCATCCAAATGTTGATTTCAGTTCACTCCACATTGGGTTCAGCACTGAGCATGGAGCCTGCTTGAGAGTCTCTCTTTGTCTCCCTCTGTCCCCAGTTATGTGCCTATGTATGTGCTCTCTCTTTCACAAGAAAGAAAGAAAGAAAGAAAGAAAGAAAGAAAGAAAGAAAGAAAGAAAGAAAGAAAACAAATGGCATCAAAACAAGATGACCACCCTCTCCTTTTGTCTGCTTTTCAGTATTTTAAGTATCAATATATTTGAACTCATCTTGACACATTTTGTTCTGTTTTTCTATTGCTTTTCCCCCACTTCTCTATGATTAGATTGACAAAATTCTTTCTTCTTAATTGGTATAGCAATCTCCTCCTTTACAAGTTATGATGGTTACCACTACCTTTTGAACAAATTGATTAAAATGTTATCAACATCAAGGTAATACCTATAAATTCCTTTCCCCCTCCCCAAATATGTCCATAGCTGCCCATGTCTGGTTCAAATACCTTCCAGATATAGATCTTGGACTTTATTTTCCTGTTTTACTTTTGATTTGGGATTAATATGTTGGCATATTCCCAATGGGAAAACATATTCTGTGTGTGTATGTGTGTGTATAGTTATTTTGGATTAGTAAACAATACCTTCCAGTAATCTTTATAGAAAACTCTACAAATGGTAAACTTCTTGAATTCATCAATTACCAAAAATGTCCAGTTTTTACTCTCAAAATTGATGCAGATTTGGCTGAGTAGAAGAGTCTAGGCATAAAATATTTTTCCTGCAGAACCTTTAAAATAGTATAGCATTTACTTTTAGTACTTCAAGTATCCATTAATGAATCTGTTGTTAATCTCACTCACATTTCTTGTTCTCTGTAGACGACCTTTTTCTTCTCTAAGGGAGTCTTTATAATTTTCCCTCCATATTTTTACAGATGAGCGAAAGAGTTTTTTGATGCAAATTATGCTTAAAGCATTGGGTCAAATGTTAAGTATATCATTAGAAATCACTGATAAATTCAGTAAGTGTTTATATGTACATACTGTTTGCCCAGCACTATAGAATATAATATCAAACAAGACAAACGTAGCTCCACTCTGGTCATGCGCACAGTTTCCTGGGAGTGACAGACATTAAATTACCGAGAGTCAGTTTGTAAGTCTGTATATAAGTAGCCTTATGATAAGGGCTACTAAGGAAAGAAAAATATGTGATGAGTGTAAAATGGTATAGATAGGACAGGATGGGGATCAAGGTTAATCAGAGAAAGCTTCCCCAAAGAAATAGTAAGTAATGGTGCACCTGAAATGTGAGATATCAGGTAGGTAGTTAGGTACAAGGAAGAAAAAGTGAGACCTATATCACTTAACCTTATCCAATAGTAGTGAAATGACACAATTATATGAGAACCTAGACAAAATCATAATCCTTTAGTAAAAATCACCATTTATTCAAGTTATTATTTAAAATACCCTTTATATGTTAAAATTCCACAAATGTTTTATACTAAGGCATTTTCTATAAGACACCACCAAGAAGCTGAAAAATAGATGATCTGGTGCTTTAAACCAATGTAACTGCTAAATCATAACACACCACAGTGGACTTGGTGGTTTGTGCTCTACAAAACAATTTCTCAAGCCACAAAGGACACTTTGCTGACCACCTTATGCCTAGGGGACATAATAGTATTAATATTCCTTTCTGACTTGTAGAGCTGGCAAATTTAAGGTTACGACTCCCTTTTGATAGAAAAAACACTTTAAAAAAGAGGACTAATGAAAAAAGAGGAAGAGAAAGACTCTTAGCTACTCTGAAGCCTAAATTGAGGGATAAGACTAGACAATTTTACTAGCATTTCTTTGATACTGTAATTCAAACTCTTGGAGCTGGGAAGTTAGAATCCATTCTGTCATGAAGTTTACTCATGTTCTCTCTTTCCTGTAGTGTGAAGGCACATTCCTAGAGTTAGAGCTGTACAGTGTTGGAAAACTAGGACAGTGAGGAATATAATGAGGCATATAATGAGGTGACTCTATGGGACTGCAAATTCCAGAATTTCTCGATCATATCCATACACTAATCATATGTCACAGTTTAAAAAAGATTCGGTGGCAACCCAGCACAGAGCAACGAGGTCAGAGAGTCAGCTATTTCCTTTACACCATCCCTGTGACTTTCTCTGTGTAGGAGAAGCAAGGTCACAAGGCGGGGAATAGGTGAACTTGGCTTTCTCTGCTCCTTCACTAGACATAACCAGGGGAGTCACGAGGAAAAAACCAATGGCAAAGTGATGTTGAAAACCCTGTAATTGTGATAGAATTAATCTGTTATTACTTTCATTCAGCCTATATCAGCAACCCTTAGAGTTTCTAGAAAGTCACAAAATTTTAAAATATTAAATCATGATAATAATTGATGCCTGGTTGAAAAACAGTTTTCCCTTCTCCTTTTAATAAGGAGAAAAATGGTAGGAGCAAACCCTTCAATTTGTTCCATCTGTTATATTCATGGGACTGTGTTTCTTTATTCCTTTTTTTTCCCCCGCAGATCAACAAGATAAATCTAACTGCCTCGCTGTAAAAAAGGATGAAAGAGGCTCCACTGTGAACTGAAGTTTGAGTTGAGATGCCTTATACTGGCTGGTGTTCTGAAATTAGCATGAAACAGCACCAGAGGAAACAGAGGGATTCTTCAGTGTTGTACAAAGGACCTGTGAACTTTCCAAATGCCTGAGATCTCATTACTGACAACATTTTTTTGCCCTCCAAGTTTTCACGTGGTGACCTTATGGCTTCCATAGGAGCGCAGATGCAGATTTCCTCTCCAGTGAAATGGCACGAACAGAGTGAAAAATGCAGTCTTTAAGAAGACAAGCTGTGCGCCACCGACATAATTAGGAAAGCTGCTTCGGAGGCTGGCAGTGGACATCTAATGAGCTAGTGAGGATAAGGTAGAAAATGAGAGCGTGGTTATATAGTGTAGGCACTGTTTGAATTTTCCTTTAGGTGGGCTGAAATACAAAATGTTAAGCCTGCTAAAGCCCTTCCAGAGTTTGGGGATTCAAAGCTCTAAGGAAGCTTACGCCACAGTAGAAAGAGAAGAGAGACAAGAGAGTGTTCTGCCTGTAGTTACTGTGTCTGATTACTACTCTTTTGACCCAAATTCACTTTAAGGCAGCATCAATGTTAGCAGGGAAGTGTCATAGGGAATGTTTTTAATGATTTCAATCTAGAACACAGGATTTTAAGCAAGCCATGTGACATATTCTGACAAAAGTCCAAGGAAGAGTCTATCTGACTTTAAGAATTAACCATTATAAAACAAAGGACTTTTAGCCAATATATTGTAGATCCCTTATAAAAATAAGCCCTGAGTAGCTATATGACTTTAGACAAGTTGCCAAACTTCTCTGACACTCCAGTTTCTTATCTACATAAAAGCAAAAATCATGGTCTCTATTTCAAAGAAAATTTTATGTGAGAATTAACTAAAATAATGCATATAAAACACTGAAGAGCACCATCCCATAAAAATGAATATTAGCTATTTTTGTCATTGTTATCAGAAATGATGAGGATTTAAACTAACACAGTGGGAGCAGCAATAGACGTATGATGACATTGGAGAAATATTTAGGTAGTTAAATAAGGAAGATCTGGAGGCTCATTGACTATGCTTGTAACTGAGAAGATGGAATCAAGGACAATTTCCAGAATTTAACATGGACAGCTGAGTAGATGAAAGATTATTAATTAAAATGGAGAGTACCAAAGAAGATGAAGGTTGAATGGGGACCATGATGAAGACCACGGGTTGAATTCCTGAGGTTCCCCCCACCCCTCAGATTATTCCAGAGCAGAACAACAAAGTGTTTGGTCTTAGAAGACACAGAGCTCTTAAAGGAGACAAAATTGAATTGGTACCAGAAGCATGTGGAAAATCTGGAGCATTTAGTGAAATGGAAACAGTGGATGATAGAGGGTCAAAGACAGAATGATTTAACTAAAGAAGAGGAAAAAAATGAGAAAGAGAGAGAGGGAGGGAGAGAGAAAACAACATGCAAGAAACCTAGAGGGGGCAAAAAGTGGTTTAGTGACTAAAAACAGGCCAAGATTGAGGAACTAATATAAAATGGGACTAAAGATGAAACCAGGAAGGCTCTAATATTTTGAATTTTGCTCAAAGGCAAATAGGAGACCATTGAATAATCTCAGGCAGGAATATGGTCTAATCAAATTTGGTCTTTAGGAAGACAACTTAAAAAAAAAAGCTGTGGATAATAAGTTAGAAATGAATAACCCTGGAGTCAGATTTACCATTTTGGAGGCAATTATAGCATTGGAGTAGGTGGTAAGGGGGATATAGCTAGGACAAGATTATGACTCTGGGTAGTTAAGCGAATAGACCCAAGACATTTAGGTTAGTAACACAGAGGAGGTAAGGATGAAAACCTGATTTGGGATCAGACGTCTGGGTAGACTATAACGAGCAAAAGAGGAGAGAATAGGTTTGTTGGGAAGGTAAATAGGTCCATTTTAGGTGTTCTGTGATTTTTAATTCCCTTTAAATTTCAGATAGGAGATACTGGCAGATGTCTTCACGGACTTTCGTTTCAGGAGAGAAAACTGTATTGGAAATATAGACCTGAGAGCCAATAGCCCATTATTATATTTGGAATCACAGGAGTAAACAAGGAACTATGCAGAGTGGCAAAAGAAAGTGGCCCAGGTGGGGATGAGCAATGGGTGTTATATGGAAACCAACTTGACAATAAACTATTTAAAAAAAAAGAAAAGAAAAAAAAGAAAGTGACCCAGGATGGCTCAGTGAGTTAAGCATCCAACTTCAGTTCAGGTCATAATCTCACAGTCTGTGGGTTCGAACGCTGTGTTGGGCTCTGTGCTGACAGCTCAGAGCCTGGAGGCTGCTTCAGATTCTGTGTCTCCCTCTCTCTGCCCCTTCGTCTCCCTCTCCCTCTCTCTGTCTCTTTCTCTTTCTTTCCCAAAAAAATACACATTTTAAAACATTTAAAAAAAGAAAGTGGCCCAGGAAACAACTTGAAGAGTAGTGATATGAAGAGAACAAGAGGAGGCTCCTGAAAGTAGGCTATGAAGGAATGACCATCAATATAGGAAGAATGCCTCAATAGGTCATATCATCATGTCACCAAGAAAGGAACACTTCTGGAAAAAACTGACTGGATGATTAGCAAGATAAAATAACTCAAAGAAGAGAAGCAAATCGAGGAATATCCATGGGATCTAAAAACAAAGTCACCAGAATCATTGGGAAGAGAAAATTAATGAAGTAGTGGAATGATTATAACTAGGCCTGTGTTGATTTCCCATCTGCAGTTGAAAATATGGGTGACTAGGCTGGCAACAATTTCAGATAGTGACCTCTTCAATAAGATATGCCTGCTGACCTCCACCGCAGCAACTTCTTACTTGACACATCCCCAAAAGCAGGGGAAAACAAGAGCAAAAATAAACCATTGGGACCTCATCAAGATTAAAAGCTTCTGCACGGCAAAGGAAACAATCCACAAAACTAATAGGCAACCAATGGAATGGGAAAAGATAGTTGCAAATGACATATCAGATAAAGGGTTAATATCAAAAATCTATAAGGAGCTCACCAAACTCCACACCCGAAAAACAAACAACCCAGTAAAGAAATGGGCAGAAGATATGAACAGACACTTCTCCAAACAGGACATCCAGATGGCCAACAGACACATGAAACGATGCTCAGCATCCCTCCTCATCAGGGAAATACAAATCAAAACCACACGGAGGTAACACCTCACACAGGCCAGAGTGGCTAAAATGAGCAAATCAGAGAACTCTAGATGCTGGCGAGGATGTGCAGAAACAGGCACAATCCTACATTGTTGGTGGGAATGTAAACTGGTACAGCCCCTCTGGAAAACAGTGTGGAGGTTCCTCAGGAAACTAACAATAGAACTCCCCTATGACCCAGCAATAGCACTGCTAGGAATTTACCCAAGNTGTTATATGGAAACCAACTTGACAATAAACTATTTGTAAAAATAAAATAAAATAAATAAATAAATAAAATAAAATAAAATAAAATTTAATTTAAAAAGATATGCCTGCTTAGGAGAGGTGAATTGTAGTATGGGTCTTCAAAGATGAGGAAGAAAGTGATCTAAAGAAACATGAGTATACAGTGAAAAGATACCAAGGAAAGGGAGAAAGGTGAGAAAATCACTTCACAAAGATTCTCGGAGGTGTATTCTTATGTTTCTGTATCATGATCTCTATGGATACTTGTTCACTGAAAATGAATGTGCCTTTCCTCATACTTTTAGCCACCCATCTGTTTCTACTTGGAATGATCTACTCATTTCTCTTAGCTTATCTGCCTTAGTCTACTTAAGCTGAAAAAGATGTTGTTTCAAATAATAATAATGAGGGGTTCCGGGGTGGCTCAGTCGATTAAGCGTCCAACTTTGGCTCAGGTCATGATCTCGTGGTCCGTGGGTTCGAGCCCCGCATTGGGCTCTGTACTAACAGCTCAGAGCTCAGAGCCTGGAGCCTGTTTTGGACTCTGTGTCTCTCTCTCTCTCTGCCCCTCCCCAGCTCATGCTCTGTCTCTCTCGGTCTCAAAAATAAATAAACATTAAAAAAAAATTAAATAATAATGATAGCTAACACTTCTATTTGTTTATTATGTCAGCAAGGCTCTATGTGCTCTACAGGCATTAACTCATGGCTATATAAGGTAAATACTATTACTAGAATAAATGTGAACACTGTGTTATAGAGAATTTAAGAAGTTAAGTTTATCAGGTAGTAGATTTCAAATTAAACCCGGGGTCTCTGGCTCTAGACTGTGTTTTTTTTCTTTAATATTTTATTTTATTTCTGAGAGAGAGAGATAGTGTGAGCAGGGGAGGGTCAGAGAGAGAGACACACACAGAATCTGAAGCAGGCTCCAGGCCCTGAGCTGTCAGCACAGAGCCCGACGCAGGGCTCGAACCCATGAATCGTGAGATCATGACCTGAGCCAAAGTTGGATGCTTCACTGACTGAGCCACCCAGGTGCCCCTCTAGACTGTGTTCGTAACCATTACAGATATTGCTTCTCTACAGAAATCATCATAAAGATGAATTTATTTATCAGTTAGAAATTCTACCTGACCTTTTTTTTTTTAGTTATTAAAACCAACACATTAAGAAGTGCTTGACCATTCTGCATTAAGAAAACTCTGGCTAACTTGCTTGATTTATAAGCCTGTTGTGCAGAGTAGCTAGGACTGGAGCAAACCGAGAAGAATTGTTGCAACCGTGCAGAAGGGACCAAGAGTGAATGAAAGTAACCCCTGTGATGACGCACCTACAGATCTCCCCCATTCATCATCCTTGTATTGCCAATGTTTGAATGTATGTCCTGTGAAGACACATGCTTCTTGAATGCACTTGATCAGAAAAGAGGAACCTCCCTTTTTCCTATATCCAATGAGCATATGTACCATATGACATTTTTATCCTTAAATATACCCAACTTTAACCCTTTGGGAAGGTGGATTTGTGGCCTGCTCTTCAGTCTCTTGTTTGGTTACTTCTCAGAGTAAACCCTTTCCTTGCTACTTACTTGATGTCTCAGTGATTGTCTTTGCTGTGCATTGGGCATAAACCTGGGTTCAGTTACATTATTTTCACTGTATATGTACATTAGATATTTTGTCACTGCAACTAAGTTGTGAACTCTTTAAAGGAAAAAATGTAGTGAATGCTTGTTAGGTTTTGATTATCCAGCATCCAATCATTTTCTTCAAATAGAAGGACCCAGAGTTTCTCCTAGGGAAAATACTCTATCTCATTTTCTCTCCACACATTTCTACCCCTGCACTACAGGACCCAATCTCTTGAAACACTGATTGGTTTAGGGGAAGATACCAAGTTAGTCCATAGTGAATTACAGAATGTGTAGGAAGAACTTCCACAAAGATGCTGTCATACCTACTGGACTTAAACCTTGAAGGATTTGAGCTTGAAGCTTTCGAAGGAGTTACATGGAACATAAGAACAAGACAAAGAAGATGTCTGAGAGCAATACGGGGAAAGAAAAATAATTTTCCCTCTACCCTTCTAAGTTCTTAGCACTAGTCCCCTTTAATAAAAGACAAGAGAAAAAAAACAGAAGTTTCATAACACAATATGCCTACCTTAAAGACCCAGGGAAACTGAGTGACTCCCTAAAATGTCACAATCCACCACCTTAAATACCATCTCCAGCTAAAGACAAAAGAAGATATTTGGGGGTGGGTAACCATTTATGGAAGGTTTCTAAGTAAAGCACAGTAAAAGAGGGTAAGGTTGTTATGCATATTAACATCTCTGCCTTCTCAATTGATAACAGTTTCTAGAGATTTTGAGTCAAACTTCTCTTCTTGGTATGAAGAGGGACACACAAATAGAGATTTTCCTTATAAACGTAAATGTTTCTTATAAAAGAGTAACTTCTACTCCATTTTCAGAGCATTTTTGGGTATACTCTTTCTTAAATATAACCAACTCAGAGTGCCTGAGTGGCTCAGTGGTTAAGCATCTGACTCTGGTTTCAGCTCAGTCATAATCTCACAGTTCATGAGTTGGAGCCCTGCATTGGGCTCTGCGTTGACAGTGTGGAGCCTGCTTGGGATTCATTTTCTCCCTCTCTCTCTGACCCTCCCCATCTCTCTCTCTCTCTCTCTCTCTCTCTCTGTCTCTCTTTCTCTCTCTCTGTCTCAAAATAAATAAATAAACTTTAAAAACTATATATAACCAACTCAATGTCAATTACACTTCAATTAAAGATAATGAAAAATAATAATAATGACCAACTCAAAATTATCCTTAGAAAAAAGAGATATATTTTGGGTGACAAACTGTGCTCCCCTTCAGAAGCAAGAAATTATAAGGAAGGAAGGAGGAAAAAATGGAAAAGAAAGGGAGGAAAGGTGGAAAAGATATAAAGAGAGAAGGACAATTAAAAGGAATGGAAAATAAGAATTAGGGGAAGAAAATTACTTTGCACATCTACAAAAATTCCTGTCCATGAACTAGTCACTTTCATATAGGTTATCCCATTTAATATTTATAAAAATATTGTGAGGCTGTAAACAAATGGAATGACTAAGGCTCAACCTCAATCCTAGCTACCTTTTTTTTTTTTGCTTTATTTTTTTGCTTTATTTACCACTTTATGCAGTTTCTCATAAGGTATGAAATTAGTATAATATTTTAAGCACATTTTAAATACTCAATGTGCTTAATGAATGTGGTGGTACTGATGATGATGAGGATGATGTACTGATATAAAATATACTTGTAGACATAGTACTGTAAAATTTTATTATGAAGATAAAATATCTAGTTTAGTATATTAGAAATATAGTACCTAAAGTGAGCTCTAAGGAAAAACTAAATTTTTAAAAACAGTATCTTTAATTTTTAATGATTGTGAACATATTCCATTGTCATTTACATTAGCTCTCAAAAGCTAGGGAATAGGGGCACCTGGGTGGCTCAGTCGATTAATCATCTGACTTCATCTCAGGTCATGACCTCATGGTCTGTGGGTTTAAGCCCCGTGTTGGGCTCTGTGCTGACAGCTCAGAGCCTGGAGCCTGCTTCAGATTCTGTGTCTTCCTCTCCGTCTCTGGCCCTCCCACAATAATGCTCTGTCTCTCTCTTTCTCTCAAAATTGAATAAATGTTAAAAAAATTTTTTTAATCTAGGGAAGGGATTTTTTTATACTAGACAAAGAGTAATAAATACAAAGAGTAATAAATCTAATTCACCAATTGTTTAGCTTTAGGGAAATGAAAATTGGAGACTATAAATAAAGTAGTATACAGAAAAGGGATCAACAGAAAACAGGTCATTTTAAAATTATGCACATCACTGTAGGTTGTTATTATAAAAATTATTTTATAGAGCTCAGGCCCAACAAATTCATGTTCCCATTTATTATCACATTTATGTTTCCAAGAGGCTGTTCAGGATACACATTATACTTCCCATACTAATGATATTTATAGAAAATCTTTATGTTTCACAAAGTTTTTTCTGTCATTCAGAAAAGGTTTTACAGATGGCCCAATAGCCGAGACCTTGTTCGGGGTGCCCTGGTGGCTCAGTCAGTTAAACATCCGACTCCAGCTTAGGTCATGATCTCGTGGTTCATGAGTTCTCGCCCCACTTCAAGCTCCGTGCTGACAACTCAGAGCCTGAAGCCTGCTTCAGATTCTGTGTCTTCTTCTCTCTCTGCCCCTTCAACACTTGCTCTCTCTCTCTCTCAAAAATAGATAAACATTAAAAAAAAAGAGAGAAATCTTCTTCACTTTCTGAGAACCCTGTATTTCAAAGGCATGTTTAGTGCAAATTCTCTGGGAATATGCATCAAGATCAGGTCTTAGAATCTTCCTGGATGTGTAATTTGGCAAATATAGAAGTGAATGTGGCCAAGATAGGACCAAATCCAGGAGTTCAGGCTCAGTTGTGGTCCCATAAACTTCACATTCCTAGGTACTAAAAAGTAAGACCAAATAGTTGGATGCGTGATGTTATAAATTACCAATATTTCATTTCCCAGCAAAACAAATGGCATTCATTTTATATTTCAACTTCCTATTGTGGAAAAAATGACGATAGTAGCCATCTCTTGATTTTTTCTCACCAGGACCCCTCCCCATTTTGTCTGGTACTAGAGAACTTCTAAATAACTTGTCTATAGAAAGCCTACTCTGCGTGGCACAGGCAAGCCTGATCCTTCTCTCACTCCAGGGGTAATGATGACTCACTGACCCATCAGAATAACCCAGATGACCAAACAGTGAGCCAAACTAAGTCCAAAAAAATCTTCTTTATATTTTGCCAAAGATAGTGGCCATTGGCTCACTTGCAAAGATGATTTATACCAAAGAAATACACAGTGTGAGTTTTTGCAGACATCCTTTGAATAGCTTGATCTAGACAGACCTGACTCCAGCTGCACCCAGAATTTTCCAGTTATGTAAGCCAAAAATGTGCTTACTGTAACTTGCAGTCAAAAAGTGTCCTGACCAAAATAGACAGAACTAGTTGAATGACAGTTAATATTCTAAGGACTGAAGAAATTTACAAATCAGGTCTTTAACATACCATCTCAAATATCCATGTCTCATTAATTCAGAATCATAGAATAAAAATATCTCTATGACCTACAGACCTCTCTTAAAAGCCACTGGCTAGGACATTAGTTGAAGAGACATTTTAACTTGTATAGTGATTCCTGCAAAAAAATTATACACATTTTAAAAAGAAACTAAGATTTCAATTTCTATTAAAAAACATTTAAGAATTTTTGATTGCTTCCAAAATAATTAAAAAATATACCTACACATTGGCAAAATTTTGAAAATTCAACTTACATCGTGGGTGCACTTAACAATGTTCTTTAATTGTTTATATAACCGACTTCTGGCTTCTGTCTCACTCCTCCCTACTTGACTGTCAACATGGGGAAAAAGTGTTTCCCACTTATGCTGTGATTTGCTTGTTCCTTCTTGAGATAACCTGCAAGTAGTCACTGAAGGTTTTTTTTTTGGGGGGCGGGTTGTTGTTGTTGTTTTACTTTTCTTTCAAACTAAACATGAAGAGCATCAAGAGATCTTTTAAACTCTCTTAGGTTACATTTCATCTTATTTTAGACTATAATGAAGTCTATAGAATTAAACTGTGCTCCATATCAAAACAATGTAAGCCATGTGGAGAAGGCGAAGGTTTTTTGAGGAGTGCTATTGCTTTCAGGGGATTTCTTGATTCCTCGGTCTTTAAATAAGGATCGGCCATCTAAGCTATTAGACCATTGGAAATGTCTCCATGTCAATTGAATTAAATAATCATAACTGAGTCTTATTTATGTGCTAAAACAGAATCTAAGATTATAAACTACTTGAAATAGAGTCTCCAAATACAAAAAGTCCCTAAATACAAAAAGCATCTACTATGGAAGGAACACAGACATGCAAACCACAATTTACAATACTGGGTGGTAGGAATTTTAACAGAAATGCGCACAGCAGAAATCAGAAGTTGGTCAAATCTTTTTACAAGAATTAGGGAAAGATAACCTTGGGCTGATCTTTAGGTTGAGGAGAAATTCAGTATGGTAAGGTCGTTCCTAGCAAGGAAAGAATATGTCAAAGGCTTAAAGTCATGACCTAGCAGTTTTTTGTTTTTGTTTTGTTTTGTTTTTTGAGTTGCAAACAGTTGGTATTGCACAAAGTGATGCTCCTTGAGAACTAACTAGAGACAAGACTGAAGAGAAAGTCAGAGTCCAGGTAAAAAAGAATCCAAATAGTATTTGGGGACTTTATTCTTAGGGAATAGAGAAAGGAAACTAACAGTCAAGTTTAAATATATATGGAAGGCTGTTTTTCTTTTTTTCCAGCATGGATTGCTCTAGTGAAATTTAGAAACATCCTACTATCCCCAAAGATAACATTGTTTCAAGTTTATAGTTCATCTGTATAATAACATGCTATGGGCAAAATTACAACTCATTATATAAATCAAGCATACAAATGTGTACATGATAATATGATGAGTTAAAAAAGAAAGTTTTAACACATTTTGCATTGAATCCTAGTTCTGTTCCCAGTATTCCTTTAAGTGGTAAGATAGCTATCATAGCCACTAAAAGGTGCACTACAAAGTATTAAGTGATTCATGAGTCCTATCCAAAATAGGCTCATTTGTGGCACAAAACAGACACATAGACCAATAGGATACAATAGAGAACTCAGAATTGGACCACAAATGTACGGCCAACTAATCTTTGACAAAGCAGGAAAGAGTATCCAATGGAAAAAAGACAGCCTCTTTAACAGATGGTGCTGGGAGAACTGGACAGCAACATGCAGAAGAATGAAACTAGATCACTGTCTCACACCATGCACAAAAATAAACTCAAAATGGATCAAGGACCGGAATGTGAGACAGGAAACCATCAAAACCCTAGAGGAGAAAGCAGGAAACAACCTCCTTGACCTCAACCACAGCAATTTCTTACTTGACACATCTGCAAAGGCAAGGGAATCAAGAACAAAAATGAACCATTGGGACCTCACCAAGATAAAAAGCTTCTGCTTGGCAAAGGAAACAATCGATAAAACTAATGGGCAACCGATGGAATGGGAAAAGATAGTTGCAAATGACATATCAGATAAAGGGCTGGTATCCACCATCTATAAGGAACTCACCAAACCCCACACCCAAAAACCAAACAATCAAGTGAAGAAATGGGCAGAAGACATGAACAGACACTTCTCCAAAGAGGACATCCAGATGGCCAACAGACACATGAAACGATGCTCAGCATCCCTCCTCATCAGGGAAATACAAATCAAAACCACACGGAGGTAACACCTCACACAGGTCAGAGTGGCTAAAATAAACAAATCAGGAGACTCTAGATGCTGGTGAGGATGCGGAGAAATGGGCACAATCCTACACTGTTGGTGGGAATGTCAACTGGTGCAGCCCCTCTGGAAAACAGTGTGGAGGTCCCTCAAAAAATTAATAGTAGAACTCCCTGATAACCTAGAAATAGCACTGCTAGGAATTTACCCAAGGGATACAGGAGTGTTGATGCATAGGGGTACATGGACCCCAGTGTTCATAGCAGCACTCTCAACAATAGCCAAAACATGGAAAGAGCCTAAGTGTCCATCAACTGATGAATGGATCTTAGACTGGAGTTGAGGTAATGAAAATAGGAAGAAAATGTTATAGATGACATTAAGAAATAATTTGTAGAATTTGCTGGCTGATTAAACACAAGGATATCAGGAGAAGAAGCATAGAGACTGATTTGAAATATTTAAAACTGGGAGAGAAAATGCTACTATTTTTGAAGAAGAGGGACTTTTAAGCATAAACCCATATTATGAATTCAATAGAGAAGTTTAGTTTTCTCCCATGTTAAAATTAACCTGACTGTGAAATATCCAAGTGGAAATAATAGCAAGCTGCCAGAAATACATACCTAGACCTTTAAGAGCAGACCACTATTGATGATACTAAGATAAAAAATTACATACATAAAAGCAAAATAAGATTCTTCATCCCCATGGTGATGACTACAATAAAAGAGAGAAAAAACTATGTACTGGCGAAGATGTGTTCAAACTGGAGCTCTCCTGAACTGCTGGTGGGAATGTAAAGTGGAGCAGTCATCCTGGAAAATAGTTGCGAGTTTTCTTCAAAAGCAAAACCAAAACTTACCATTCTACATGTAGAAAGCTATCCAAGAAAAATGAAAACATATGCCCATACAAAGATTTGAGTGCTCATAGCTGAATTATTCATAATAAGCCAAAATTGGAAAACTCAAAATGTCCATCAACTGGTTGGTAGATAAGCAAAATATGGGACACCTGTATAATGAAATACTACTCAATAAGGGAAAGAAACAAACAATCCGTACATGGATGAACCTCAAGAACATTATTCAAAGTGAATGAAGCAAACACAAAGGGCTACCTGATTTCTTGATTCCATTTATACGAAATGTTCAAAACAGGTAACTTTATAGAAATAGAAAGCAGGTCAGTTTTTGTCTTCAACTGTGGGTGGAAGCAGGATTTAACTACAGATGAGCAGGAGAGTGCTTTCTGGAGTGATGGAAATGTACTAAAACTGGATTGTGGCAATGATTGCACAATTCTATACATTTACTACAAATCACTGAATTGTACAATTACAATGAATGAATGTTAGAGTGGATAAATTATATTTCGATAAGGTTGTTAAAGGTCATGTTCTTGAAAATGGTGGTTAAAGTCCAAGAGGTTGCTGACATCTCAAGAGTAGAGGGAAGAATTCAGAACCAAGAGCTACATTTGGGGGGATTTTCATTTGAAAAATAGGAAGAAGACAAGCTAATGATGAAAACAAAAAGTAGACTGAGAAGTTAAGGAGAAAAAAAGGACTATGGAGTTACAAAGTCTATGGGTGAAAATTATTTTAAGAAGAAAGTTCTGTCCAAAAACATTAAATACTACAGACAGATCAAGTAGCATGGAAACTAAGGAAAACACATTGGATTTGGCAGTTAAAATCTAACTGGTGAAGTCTGATTCAAAAAGCTGAAAAAATAAAGATAAAAGCAAAAAAAGATTAATTAGGAAAAGAAGAGTGAACAGTAATAAATAAATTCAAGAGCTGGTTCTTAGAAAAGATAGAGTGGTTTTAAATTAAAAGATCCAAGTTCATAAACTAAAGAAGAAAAAGGATATTCAACAAACCCAGAGAAACAATCGAAAATTCTCTAGTTGTTCTAATAAAATATAAAAGTATCATGCTAAATGAAATTTAAAATGTCAAAACCACAGTTAATTTTCCATGAAAAAATACAAATTTTCAAAGCTGACTCAGGATATAATTTCAAAATCATGAATACACAATTATTCTGTAAGACAAGAAAGCCATTTTTTAATTGCCTCCAGAAACATGATGGGCCGAGGCCATTTTTCCAGAATATTCTACCAATTCCAGCATTCAGATATTGTATGACCTTGAGACATTTACTTAAATTCTTCAAGCATCAGTTGATATAACTTAGTAATGAATTACTGACAGAATTTAAAGTTCATCTCAAGCCATCTTCAAGAGATTTGTGTTGAATTTTGCCATTGGCTGGCTTCATTTGTGGGGAGATGAAGATTAACAATAAACTAGGTTTTTATTTTTTAAATACTCTATTAAAAAAAAAGATGCTTTCTGGGACGCCTGGGTGGCTTAGTCGATTAAGCGTCCGACTTTCGCTTAGGTCATGATCTTGCGGTTCGTGGGTTCGAGCCCCGCGTCGGGCTCCGTGCTGACTGCCACCTCAGAGCCTGGAGCCTGTTTCGGAGTCTGTGACTCCCTCTCTCTCTGACCCTCCCCTGCTCATGCTGTCTCTCTCTCTGTCTCCTAGAAATAAATAAAACATTAAAAAAAAAAAGATGCTTTCTGAAAATCACAGTTCCCAGCATTTACTAATTGTATAACTATAAGAAAGTTGCTTAATTTGTTTGATGCACAGTTTCTGTAAAGGCAATATGAGAATAGTAAGACCTTCCTTAAGACATTGTTGTTAGACACATTGTTGATACACACACATGCACACGCGCGCATACACACACACACACACACACACACCCCTTGTAAAGTGCCTAACTTATACCAGGCATTCGAGAAATGGTACTCAATCACATTTTGTACCTTCTAAATTTATCCATATAGTTACTATGCAAATGTTGTTAGCTGTGTTTGTTTATTTAGAATAAAACAGAAACACAAAGTACACTTGTGCTTCACAATAGAAATGTCCCTGACAGCTTATTTACAAAATAATTGTTTACAAACTTTATTAATTTGTTGTATGTTAAATAACCTTGTCACCGATGTAAATAAATGTGAGCAAAAGTTACATCCTAATGAGTAAAGAGACATCCTGTCTGAAAATTACTCGTATACATTTCTGGAGGAAAAAAGTGTGTGTGTGTGTGTGTGTGTTTGCATTTGGGGAACCTCAGTAGAGTATATTTAGGAATTCTTTGCAATTTTTCTGTAAGTCTAAAAATATCTTTTAAAATCTCAGTCCCTATGAGCCTATTATGTAAAAACTAAATGTTTCATATCTTGGTATGTGGCACATGTCTTTTAAGGATCAAATGAGTCAGGGACAGAAATATTTTGAATTTAGAGAAAGAAGGTCCAACATTGCCTAAACTATTGGTTTTATGTGGCCCGTAACCAGAGGTTCCCTACAGTACAGTACATTACTGGCAAAATTAACCTTCCGCCTCTCTATGAGAGTCCTTGCAGAAATCCTGCAGGTCACCGGTCTTGTGGGTCAGATGTCTGTTTGGTCAAGTGCCCTAAGGTGGAATAGAGGTTTCTGAGAATGCACCAAAGGAAACCTTAGTGTGTGTGTCTTCATATACCCTAAAATGTTCCCTTACACATTTACTCTTAGACTCTTAAATGGGAAATGCAAAACACAGCTGAAGATAAATCTGGGGAGAAAGCCCTCTACCTTGATGCTTTTTCTTTCCTTTCCCTTTACCTCTTGCTCTCTTTAGGTTACTTGACTGCAGTCTATGTCCTATCATCCCATGGTATTATTCTTTATGCCATTTTCATGGCTTTTAGTGAGCCAGTTTGTTTCCTTTTCTCTTTCCACAAAAGCAAACTAAGTTTGAAAATCAAATCAGAATTAATAAGGATTAGAAGTCAATGTTGTCAAATACAGAAGGAAAGAGAGGGAAGAGTAGATGAAATTTAACAATTTTTATAAATAGGAAGGAGTGGGAAAATAGCAGAGAAATGAGAAAGACAGATAAATTATGTCTGTCTCGTCACATCCATCCCTCTTCCATATGTTGTATATCACCTCCAGCAATTTACCACATTCCAGTTCTAAGAGAGCGGGAGGCAAAGGATTTCCTTAGAGCCCACGACTCAGCACTGCTTCTCACCTCTTCTTCGCAGGCCCACATTCAGAAAAACAAAAACACTCAACAATAACCAAAAGTTCACATCAGAATTCTTGTTCCTCCTCCAGGCCTGGTTTCTAGGCAGATTTTTTTCTAGCCCATGGAAATGTTTTAGCGTTAATTTGGCCATGGTTTCTTTCACACTTCCTTACTAAAGTACTAAAAAAGGGAATTCACAGAAATTCATGGAGTGCCATCAGCGACATTTTCACACGTGTTAAAGAAATGAATATGATAATAGATTTCAGACTGAGTTCTTCAATTTATTTAGTTCACCAGGTGTTATAAATTAGTCATAGTCCAAGCATTTATAGCAAACAAAAAAATTTGAATTTTTAACATGTACGTCCCAAACTTGAACCATATCATTGACCCTGTATCCATAATAAACCTCCCTATTTTTTCCATATGCAAGTCTATCTTCAACTTCCAGTTCCCAATACCTATTTATTATGGCTGCTTAACATGTGCATATGTTCAATTTCATGGCATTAGAATACAAGTTTTATTAACTATAAACAGCTTAAATGTGTTTTCTAGGACATACTAGACCTACAGATTATTTGGTTTGACCTGTGTACCTTTAAAAATCTATGTTTTCAGGGCGCCTGGGTGGCTGAGTTGGTTACACATTCAACTTCAGCTCAGATCATAATCTCACGGCTTGTGGGTTCAACCCCAGTACCGGGCGCTGTACCTCTAGCTCAGAGCCTGAGCCTGAACTTCTGATTTTGTATCTCCCTCTCTCTCTGCCCATCTCCCACACATGCTGTCTCTCTCTCAAAAATAAACATTAAATATACATATGTATGTATATATATATATATATATATATATGTATGTATGTGTATACATATAATTGACCATATATATTTTCTCCTCTCTGGAGAATAAGTCTGAAGGCAAGATTGCCATAGAATTAGTAACCACTGTGGTCTTCTGAGGGGCTAAATCTCAAAAGGACATTATGTGCCAAGAATAACTGAAATTATATTTAAAATGAAATGGACAGGGGTGCCTGGGTGGCTCAGTAAGTTAAGCATCCAACTCTTGCTTTCAGTTCATGTCATGATCTCATGGTTCATGAGTTTGAGTCCTGCATCAGGCTCTGTGCTGTCAGCCTGCTTAGGAGTCTCTCTCTCCCCCTTTCTTTCTGTCCCTCTCCTGCTTCTTCTCTCTTTCTTTCTCTCTCAAAATAAATAAACTTTTAAAAAAATAAAATAAACAGAATTTTTTGAATGTAATCAGAGGCTTTCAAAAAGTACATTGCTTTAAAGATCAAGGAATCCTATTAATGAAAGATACATGTATTTATCACTTCAAAATGCCATGAAAAAAATACCATAGATTGGGTGGTTTGAGCCATGGAAATTTATTTTCTCAGAATTCTGGGGACCAAGATCAGGGTGCCAACACAGTTGGGTTCTGGTGAGCATTGTGTCCCTGGTTTTCACACGGTACTTCTCACTGTGGCCTCACATGGTGAGCAGAAAGAGCAAACATTCTGGTATCTCTTCTTCTTTTTTTTTTTTTTTAATTTTTTTTTTTTTTTTAGGAGACAGAGAGACAGCATGAGCAGGGGAGGGTCAGAGAGAGAGGGAGTCACAGACTCCGAAACAGGCTCCAGGCTCTGAGCTGGCAGTCAGCACAGAGCCCGACGCGGGGCTCGAACCCACGAACCGTGAGATCATGACCTAAGCGAAAGTCGGACGCTTAACCAACTAAGCCACCCAGGCACCCCCTGGTATCTCTTCTTATAAGGGCTTTCATCCTTTTACAAGTGCTGCACCCTCATGACCTCATCTAAAACTAATTTCCCAAAGTTCACATCTCCAAATATCATCACAATGGAGGTTAGGGTCTCAACATATGAATTTTGGGGGACACAACTCAGTCCATAGCAATAAGCAGAATTAACTGTTCTTTGGCAGTCCCATTATGATCCCCACTCATCCTGAACCCAATGGGATGTGGAAACCCCATGTCTTTTTACACTTTGATGTTGCTGAGCCCCTTACACTCATCCTCTATTTTGGCAGCGACCTAGAGTTAATAGTGTAGACCATCATAATAACCGATATTCAATTCTTGTTTTGTATCTGACCCACTACTCCAGGATTTTCATACCTTTGGGGTTAGGGAACCTTCCTAGATTTGTGTTATCTTCACATCTAATAAACTTGTTTACATATGTCCATCTGATTAAATAACTAAAAGGACAAATAGAAAAGGGAAGAGAGAAGAATGTTAGGGTATGGCCATGAAACTTGCCTTATATGTTATATAAACCCATCATCCATATCATCTGGTTCTGTCATTTAATAAGTCTGCCTAGTTGTAACCATGTACATTCTATGTTTTATCTAATCTATAAGAAAATTGCCAGGTATTTTGTAAAATACTTTCAAAATTCCAAGTACACTATGTTGACATCATTTTTTGGACTCCTCATTTCAGTAACCTGGATAAATTTGTGAAATGAGATAGATGGGCACATTTTGTTTTAGTAAATTAATACTGATTCCATTGTCCAGTATTCTTTCTAACTCTGTGAATTTTTCCTAAGCTAACTCTAGTCTGCACTGGCATAGAACTTACCTTGACTTTCTACAGCGTTTAGACTTCAGTGAAGGATTCTATACTGGAAATGTAGTGCCTATTTTCTTTTCCAATATTTAGATTTAACTCATTGCTTTTATTTCCATGACATCATTTTACAGGTAACTTTTGCACTGCTTGAAACTGGGTTGAGCATGTAAGAAGCCCTTCAAAAGTGCTTATTAAATGAATGACTGATAGGCACCTGGGTAGCTCAGTTGGTTGAGCATCTGACTCTTGATCTCAGCTCAGGTCATGATCCCAGGGTCAAAGGATTGAGCCCCACATTGGGCTCTTTGCTGAATGTGGAGCTTGCTTAAGATTCTCTCTCATTCTCTCCCTCTTCTCTCTCTCTCTCTCAAAATAATAAAATAAAATAATAAAATAAAATAAAATAAGATTAAAAAGTTAGAATCATTTCATTTTAAAAAATGAAAGACTGAATAGCATTTCCTCATGGAGCAGCTATGGGAAATTAGCCATTATGGGAAAAGAAAATGGCAAAGGAATTTTGAGTAAGTTATAGGAATTCTGGAAGCAGAGTAAAATGAGAATGGGGGACATAGCACAGACAAACTGAAGAACATATAGGAAGACAAAAGGGTAAGATTCAGAAGAGCATAGGGGAAGACAGATGACACTGGTTCAGTTACAGTTTGGGAATCATTACATGGTGAGTGGAATGTGTAGGGGCCAAGGGCGGGCTGCCCCAACATGGGCCACTGTGTCATGAACATTATTTTTAGTTAACAGTAATCAAAACCCAGGGGTGCCTGGATGGCTCAGTCGGTTGGGCGTCCGACTTCGGCTCAGGTCATGACCTCATGGTTCGTGGGTTCGAGCCCCATTTTGGGCTCTGTGCTGACAGCTAGCCCAGAGCCTGGAGCCTGTTTCAGATTCTGTCTCTCTCTCTCTCTCTCTCTCTCTCTCTCAATCTGACCCTCCCCTGCTCATGCTGTCTCTCTCTCTCTCAGAAATAAATTTAAAAAAACTTTTTAAAAAGTAATCAAAACCCAGCAGATGCAGGAAAAGCTCTCTTCCTGGTCCTCAACTGCCTAAACTTGCATTGGAAAAGAGAGCCTTTACCAGGGAGAGCTATTAATAGGCTCCCCTTTACCTAAGGAACATAACTGCACAATAGAGTAACCTTTGTTTTCCAACATCTCCTTTCACCTTCTACTAATGGCCTTCCATTTTGTATTCTTAGACCCCACTCCTCTTCTGACCTCATATAAGTGTCAGTTTAGCTCATTGTCTTTACAATTTCATCATGTCTGTGTGGATTCCCCATATGTACACTATTAAATTTGATTTTCTCCTGTTTATCTGTCTCATATCAATCTGATTCTAAATCTAGCTAGAAGGACCTTAAAGGGCAGAGGAAGGTTTTCCTCTTCAACAGAAGCAAAAAAGACCAAGGATACAACTTAAATCAGGTATAGGAAGTCTGTTAAGGGAAAGACAAACAAGTGACAAAATAATTTAACGTTCCAGAAAGCAAATACAAGAGATTTAAGATCATGTTTAATTATGTCAAAAGTTGTCTGGTGATGGGGCACTTGGGTGGCTCAGTCAATTAAGCATCTAAGTCTTGGTTTCTGCTCAGGTCACAATCTCGTAGCTTGTCAGATCAAGCCCTGTGTCGGGCTCTGTGCTGATGGTGTAGAGTCTGCTTTAGAGTTAATCTCTCTCTCTCTCTCTCTCTCTCTCTCTCCCCCTCCCTCACATGTGTGCATGTGCTCCCTTTCTCTCTCCCTTTCTCTCAAATAAATAACTTTTAAAAAAATTGTTTGATAAAGTTATTATTCTGAGCAAACTTAAAGCCATAGGATGACAAGATAGCCTTGGAGGGGACCGGGAGACACCAGAAGTCATTAGTTATTCTTTCCTCTCACCCTATAGGACTATTTGACGTAACTTCACCCATAACTTCACACCTACCCTTTACTTCAGCTACAGTATTTGTATTTGCTTGTAATTTTAAACTTTTTTTTCCCATTTAAAGTTTTGTGAGAAAACAGATTCTACAAACAGAAATGTCTGTAAGCCATTCATTTATATCAATGACTACCCAATTACATTTTATTGAAAAGTAATGCCGTAAACAAAAATTCAGGATTTTAAAATTTAAAAGTAAAGAAATTATGCTTAAAGCACATGAGTACTACAAATCCAAGTGGATAGTACTTTTCCTCTGTCTAGGCTTCATTGTATGTTACTATTATGAATGCCATAGAATTCACTCATTACATGAAACATTTTTAAGGATTTGTTTATGTGAGACAATAGGCTTCTATAGAGCTACCCCAAACTGAAAGTACTCCCACCAGCTGGGCTTAACTTGTCATTTAACTTTTCAATAAAAAGACTTTAACCCAATTGGCTAATTTCTAAGGACTTTCTTGGTTCCTTGTTTTTTTCTAGTTACCACTGGTTTCTTTTTTCTGTGTCAGTCAAAAGGTTAGTTTCACTTTATCTTATTCGTCTTCTGCATTACTTCAAATCACAGGCAACATTCTCCTGATTTCTCTCATTTCTCCAAAATAAGCCTAATACAAGACTGTACCTGTACAGCCGTAAATTTACTGAAGGCTTTTTGGCAAAAACTCATGATAATTACATAAAAATATTTTTAAAATCTTAAAATTGGTTATCAGATACCATTATACATTCTATTGGGCATTTCCTACCATGAGTCATTTCTCATTAATCATGGCCGACTTTGGATATAACTTTCTACATCCTTTTCCTATCTCTACCAGACGGCTTCCAACTTACTCTTCTGGTTCATTTCTTGTGCAGAGCAACTTCAGGTCTCCATTCCACCACCCCAGATAATGGTTCACTCACATTTGCATTCTCGGAAAATCATGAAGATGATTAGCTAAACAAAAGGTTGTTGACTTTACATTTCTACCATTTAACAGTAAAGCACCTGAGGGCTCTTATAGAATTCACTTGTGATCACTTTCTTGAAGGTAGGGGCTTGTGGAACCCACCTCTGGGAAGTGGGGAAAATCCACCAGCTTAATTTCTAGTCACCAAAGGAACATGATTCTCTCTTCCCTCTGTGGGCTTTGTTGCCGCTTGGATTTATGGTGACAATATTTCCTGGGTCTCTAGATTTATGCCTGAGACTGAAGTTGCACAGACGGCCATTTACATTTCTTTAGAAGGTTTTTTAAATCTGTAGCTGTAACAACTGCTTTTGAGCAAAGGGAAATTAGGTAACTTTGAAGATCAAAGTCTTGCATTTTGTGTTTCTTCCTTACCATTGCTGTACTATGTGTGGCTGACACAGCCTGAAGATGCAGCATGAAATGCCATATGTGTTTAAGGATGGGGAACAAATCAACCTGAAGGAACTGACAGTCACCTTCAATATACCAACTTGTGTAAAACTATTGATTTTCTTTCCCCTTTTCTTCAAGAGCCAGAAGGTGGCATCTGACTACTTATTTTAATATTTGAGTTTATTTCATTAAAATATATTATGCTTAAATAAAGGACTTAAACTTAGTTTTATTATTAACTACGGGATTAAGTACAGCAAATTAACTCTCTGGAGGGAAAAAGAAAACAAACCAAAGCAAAAAAATATGGAAAGCAATAAGGCCATCCATCCTCACATCCATTGAGTAGATCAGAATTGTCTTCAAAGGATTGTGACCTAAATATTTGATATTGATATTTACAGTGATTTTGAACTGTTTAAGTAGTAGTAAAACTATTACAATTAGAGTTTGAGACAAACATACATTATCTTCCAAATTACTCTGACTTAGGCTTAAATTTCAGAGATCTAACTGGACTTTAGATCTAGAAATGGAGAGAAATGCAAGGAAATGACTCTTAAACCTGCAAGAGCCAGTATCTTTTCTTTCCCTCCTTACCTACGATTTTGTTCACTGAGACTCATTGGTCACAATATTAGTAAAACTGTGGAAGGAAGAACAAATCAAAAAGCATAGACAATGTTTTTAAAGATGTTGTTCCTCTTTTTATAATTTCATTGCCTGACTATATATTTGTTCATTCACTGAAAAAATAATTTTGTTACTATTCTGTACAAACTCTGTGTTAAGCGTGGTGGATACAAAGAAGAACAAGCCATGGTTCCTGTCCTCAACACCCACAGCATAGCCTGGAAGCTGTCACAAGAGATAATCAAAATGCAACACAGTGAGGACAATGACAGACAAATCCAAAACTATGACAAAAGCTCAGAATGGGGCATTTTCTGAGGATCACTATCAGAGCAAATAGGAGAATCCAGGAAGACTTCCTAAAGAAGGGTGCCTGAACGGACTCTCCTAACATTAGCAGGAATTCTGCAAAGGCAGCTGGGTTAAGAGAGTAGTAATGGCATTCTAAACAAGGGACAATAGGAGAAAGAGTAGGGCATGAAGATGGCACTTGCCAAATTACGGGATTGCTTATATGCTACATTAGAGAGTTTGATATAGGGGCACCTGGGTGGCTCAGTCGGTTAAGCATCTGACTTTGGCTCAGGTCATGATCACACGTCGGGCTCTGTACTGACAGCCAGCTCAGAGCCTGGAGCCTGTTTCAGATTCTGTCACTCCCTCTCTCTCTGACCCTCCCCTGCTCACGCTGTCTCTCTCTCAGAAAGAAATAAAACATTAAAAAAATGTTTGATATTTACTCTGTAAGAGTTAGTTTCCCTTGAAGAATTATACACCTATAGGTGTCATAGTCAAATGCGAGTTTTTAAGAGATCACTCTGGTGGCAGGATGAAGAATGAGTCGCAGCAGGGTAAGCCTGGGTAGATGAGGTAAGAAGCTGTTGTATGAAAAGATGAGGGTTAACCCAAAAAGCATGGTTAAGGACAAAGAGAGAACCTGTCCCAGAGCTGTTTAGGTGGGGAAACTGGCAAGATTTCATGTAGGAAGGGTGGTATGGGATGTAAGAAGGGTGGGGTCTGTAGTGACTTCCTGATTTCTTGTGTGGCTGCTGCATAGAAGGTAATACAATCAAATAAGATAGAGGATATAGGAGGAAGGAAAAGTTATAAGAGGAAACAATTAGAAATACTGAGGTTGAAGTGCCCATAAAGCATCCAGGTAGAAGTATCTAGTTTGTAGATGAATAGGAGAGGAAACTGCAGAAGTTCAGATTGGCATCTGATTTGGTAGTCTTTAAAGTTTAGGGATGTGAGAATGGCCAATGTCTCTCAGACAGAGCATGGCTAGGGCTATAGAAAAACCCATGGCAAATTCCAACCTTCAGGAGATGGACAGAAGGAGTTCTCAGGACCGAAACCAAGAAGCAAAGTCCATTTATCAAAATGGTCCATATGACTGAAAGAGTGTTTACTGATAATCATAATTGCCTGCATTGTCCTCTAAAAATGGCAATGAGGGTGACAGATATTTAAGTGCTGAGGGTATAGACCCCACAAATTGGAACTTACAGTTCTCCTTGAACATTTCCCTACCTGAATTTTTATTTCTAAATGTAAATTCCAATGAAGGGTCGCTGATACTCTTCTTACAGAGAAGAAGTTTCCTCTTCAAACATTTACATACTTTTTTTTCTCATTTGAAACACTTAGTACAAAGAATTGAAGAGTGGCAGTGAAGAACTGCAAGAACTTTGAGAGCTTGACTGCAATAGAGCAAAATAAGACAACAGGTTTATTACCAGATGAAGAAAAATAATAAACAAGTTGCTCCCTGCTTTATTAGTCAGGGGTTAGCTATGTATAAAAGACCATATTGCAAAATTCTACACACAAAGACAAGTTGAACAGTTTTCCTCTGGAAAATCAGTTATATGTTTCTAGTACTTTTTCCCCCACAGTTAAATCTCTGTTCCTGTCCTTGTCATTTCACATCTGATATTCCAAAACCCATTCCTCACCACCTGTCTTAGCTCTCTTTTCAATCTGTCCAAATTCTTCCACTTCAAATCATGTTTAAAATCTCTTCTTTAACCAGAGTACTTTCTTCCATAAGATTACTTTTCAATGTAATCATTATGTCTAAATCAACATTTTCTGTGAGCCCTTGGGGACATTCTAGTAATATCTTCCTAGCCTCAAAATAAGTATCTGTACTTAAGAACAAATATATATTTGTAATTGTAACAAATGGCAATACGGTGTGCTATGCGCAATTAAAAGAAAAACAGAGTAACACCTTTTATGTGCATAGTTACTAAACTTTTAAAGCCTTTTATCTTGTTTGTTTTATTATTTTCTAACCTTTGATAGATGTTATTTTCCTTTTAAGATGGACAAAACTAAGACCCAAAGAGTTTAGAGATCTTCTACAAACTCACTCAAGATCAAAATGAACATCTGAACTCCGTTTTCCCAACCACTTACCCTGTCCTTTACTACTAAAGTAAAATAATATGCTTAACATTCCCTAGTATTAATGTCAGTAAAAAAGGGAGGAGGGAGGCAATATTACTGGTGCCTATCATACATGTGGCAGTGAACTAAGTTATAAAATTACTCCTCTAACTCTTCTCAACAACCCATCTTTTTTTTTTTTTTTGTAACTGAGGACACAGAGAATATAAGAGCCAGTAATATTACTTATTATGTAAATTATAAAGTAGTATAATTTATTACACAAGGAATAGAGGAATGATTTGAAACTATGTTTCTGTGCTTTTTCTGTGCTTTTTCCACTTAAGTGCACTATAAAAACCTTATATGTGCACACTCATACCATAAAAACTTCAAGTCCATCACCATCTGTTACATTTCCACAGTAGACTTTCATTGAGTGGCTATTATGTTACATATGTATTCCAGGTAAGGTGACAGTGTTACTGAAAGAAGAAAAGTGCCAGCAGCCCTGACCTTGAGAAGCTCCCAGTCTGGGAGGGAACACAGACAAGTGAACAGTGCAAAAAGGAGAGATTTTTCCTTTGTGACAATGAGGGAGGGGAGGGAATGAAAGTAATTTCATCAAAAAGAATATACAAAAACGTAAAAAGCTGGTGATTGTTCAGGAACAAAACTCTGAATCCAGTGATTCCAAAATTTTATTTTGTGATATTGTAGGATATTTTGTTATAAACATGGGTAACCTATATTCTCAAAGAAAATAAGGACAAATTTTAATCTACCTAACAAACCATCAGTGGCAGAGGGCTATTAAGCATAAAATTAAATAAATAATAGTATCTCTTCCTTAACATGGTCAGGAAGCATTGTACTTCAAGGGATGAAATACAGTATGGTGCAAATTCTGGATGCACACCTGATAAGGTCCATCTGCCTGTTTAGAAAATGCTCATTGATGATAGCAGCAAAAAGAAAGTGTTGTGTGTTTGGAAAAGAACACTGAAATGTTAAATAAACTGCAAACACAAAGCAGAATTGTGCTTTGTTTAAAATATCTACTAGCCCGCATTTAATCAGCATAAAAAAATTACATAGCTCATACATCATTTTCTACTACTATTGACCCTCCTGCTGCTAAATTATTTCCATCTTTCTAAGGTGCAAGAGTTTTACATAAACAAAATATCATGAAAGTTATCCTATTATTCTTACCAAATTCAATTATCAATAAATGTTCATTAAGGACCTAACATGAGCCAATCACTTAATAGAAGTTTCCTTGAAAAATGGGCAAGATCTTGGAAAGATTGACCTCCCTGAAGATGGAAACTATGTCCCATTCATTCTTCATTACTTTAACATACATTAAGTAAAGTCACATTTCTAACAGGTTTCAGTGAGTATTTATCAAGTGTGGATTTAGGGAGTCTTTTTCTTGGTAAATTCAAAATCCATTTGAAACATATGGGTTCATTATTTCAATCCAAATTCATCTTTTTCAAGTTTAAATGAATTGGTTTTGAAACATGAATTTAGAAAGGCAAAAAGACTAATCAAAGAGGCTCCTAAGACTTCTTGCCCCTGGAGAAACATATGGATGTTATTTAAAATCAATTCAGAAAAAAGACAGGTTGAAATTTCTTATTTAAATCAAAGCTTGTCTTTGTAGCATTACATACTGCATGATTATTAGAAGATGAGTATCAGATGGAGTTCACTTTAGCAGTCAACACAAACTGACTCTGGCTGATGAAGCAAGGAAAAGGAGTTTTAAGAAGGTGTTGGGGAGCTCCCAGATTTGAATTACAGTAGTCTCCCCTTATGCATGGGGGAGATATTCCAAGATCTGCCACCACCCCCCAGTGGATGCCTGAAACTGGATATAGTACCGAACTCTATACATACTATTTTTTTTTCCTATACATACAAACCTATGATAAAGTTTAACTTAAACATTAGACACGGAAAGAGATTAATGACAATAATGAATAATAAAAATAGAACAATTGTAACATATACTCAATAAAAGTTCTGTGAATGTAGTGTCTCTCTCTCTGAAAATATCTTATTGTACTGTACTCACCTTTCTTCTTCTTCTTCTTGTGATGATGTGAGATAATAAAATACCTACGTGATGAGATGAAGTAAAGGATGCAGGCATTGAGACACAGCATTAGGCTACTATTGACCTTCCGACAATACATCAGAAGGAGGACCATCTGCCCAGCCTGCAGTGAACCATAGGTAACTGAAGCCATGGAAAGCAAAGCTGCAGATAAGGAAGACTGGAGAAGACAAAGAATCAAGCAGCAACAACACAGCCAGAATTGTTCATCTTAACCGTAAAACTTCCAGTCATGTTACCAGCAAAAATGGGTTCTTTCGGATGACCAAAGAATTGCAATGCAGGAAATACAAGTTAAGATGAAACAATAGACAAGTTCAGAGAACAAATGAGAGGAAGGGGGTGGTGGAATTGGGGAGGCTGTTATAAACAAAAGTCTACTGCAGTAAACTGAGAGTCCAAAGTATAGTGGTTTTTTATTGGCTGATTTGCGATAGTCTCTTATTGGCTGGGCTGTTGTCGTGGGAAGAGAAAAACTTTCTTCTTCCTGCCTGGATAGGAAAGTAGTAACTAAGGTATTCTCAACTGGCAAGGTGTGGTTTCTGATGTCTTTAATTGACCACAAGTGGTAGGGTGTGAGCGCTCCCCCTGCTGGCCTCCTGACTGCATTTTAAATGAGGGTTCCTTTGGTTGATTTTCACAGAACTACAGCCAAAATCCAACCAGAGAAAGTCTGCAAAGAGGAACCCTATTGCTACCACCACTAATTTATCAATCCCACATCTCACTGTCCCACATTGTTGACACCAAATACTGTGTGACACCACTTTCCACTGGCACATCCAAGGACTTTCTACTGTTCTCACTCCCTGGCATCATTTGCTTCTGATGTAAGGTCTGGAGTGAGTGGTGTGATTACTGAGTGGTCTGTTATATCTAGTAGCCAAGGTCACAATATGTTACACTCAAAATGGAAGAAGATTCAGATGCTGTATAGAAAGTTTTAAAGATAAATATTAGCAACAAGATGATATTAATGTTTGACGTGGTGAAAAAATTGCCCTACACTCATTGCAGCTTATTCTCTGATTTTGTCCAATTTTTCCTTTTCTATTTTATAAGTCTACAAGGTCTTTTATAAGCCTTTATAAGTCTATAAGGTGTCTTCTCTTACAGAACTTTAAGTCACATCTCCATCCCTTAAGACTCAAATATATCTATATTAGATATTATTAGACTCATTTGCATTAGACAGAAAGCCTTTAAAACAGCACTGGTTTAAACAAGATAGATTTTTCCAGCCCTCACGAAAGGATTTTGGAAATCAGCTATTCAGAATTGCTATGATAGCTTATGAGTTATAATGAGATCAATACCTTCTTCTTCCATTACACCATCCAAGTCACCTCCTGGTCCAAAATAGCTGCCAGAACTCCAACCATCACATCTGTGTGATAAGCCTGCACAGTGAAAAAGTGGAAGGGTGAAAATGAGATTTGCTTCTTCCCTAGTAAGGAACTCTCTTAGAAGTCACACACTTTTGCTTACGTCTCATTGGCCATTACGTAGTCACATGTTTATACCTAGCAGCTAGAAAACTTGGGCAGCAGTGTCTTCAGACTAAAAACTAAGATTCTGATACTACTGAAGATGGGGTGAGTAGCTAATGGGGAAAGGGGGTGTATACAGCATTGTCTCAAACAATTCATTTTTATTGTGCTCCCAATATCCCATACGTGGTACTTTTGTGCCACAAATAAAATTGGTTGCAATAAAGAAGTATCATCTTTTGGAATGCACACAATTCTTTAAAAAAGTAGGCCTTTCTGGGGTGCCTAGGTGGCTCAGTCAGTTAAGTGTCCGACTTTGGCTGAGGTCATGGTCTTGCAGTTTGTGAGTTAGAGCCCTCCTCAGGCTCTGTGCTGATAGCTCAGAGCCTGGAGCGCACTTTAGTTTCTGTGTCTCCCTCTGTCTCTGTCCCTTCCCCACTTGCATTCTGTCCCTATTTCTCTCAAAAATAAATTAAAAATTTTTTTAATTTTTAAAAAATAGCCCTTTCTACTATATATTCATTGTTTGCCTCCCAGGGTGCTATTTTTCGCTCTCTAAAAACAACAACTAGATTGTTTCAGGGAATTCTTGTTCCTTCAGTCTCAGCCATACAGTTAACTATACTCCAGCCTCCATTCCAGTGTTCAGTGTAGCCCATCACCTGGTCCTAATATTTCAGTCCATAACTGGTATCTTATTGGGACTAATTTCACTCAATAAAAAAAAACAAAAAAACAAAAAAAAACCCAAGAAATTTAGGGGCAGAGGTTTCTGGAAGAAAAATCAGCCAGGTAATAAATAATTTTTGTCTATGTACAATGTGCCAACTATTGTTCTAGGAACTTCTAATTTGGCAGGGTATGGATTCAGGTGCAGACAACAGAAACTATTCTAGACAGTTTAAGCAGGAAGGCATTTCGTACAGGTGCTTACAAAATCATTGGAGGAGCTGAAGAAGCCAAACCAAGTCTCGGTCTTTAGAAATGATTCCCAGAACACAATAAAAGAACTGGCTGAATAAGGCAGTTACTTACCCTGTTACCAGAAAGCTGGGTAAGCAGAGCGCTGCTCATTCAGTTGTTAATGCCAGTATCACTGGTTCCTCCAAGATCCAGGCTGTTGGCCCCAAGATCATATCACCTCAACTAAAATCCAAACCCCATTTCCTCTTTCTTGACACTCATGACACAAAAATTGTATACTGGGAACTCTAATTGATGAAGAAAAGACAAACAAACAAAATCTCCACAATTGTGCTTACCCACAGAACTAGCTGAAGCAAAAGTTGAGACTGGCTTCTTCCCACCTTGCAAATCTTACATTGGTGGCTTTGTTGGCAGAAATGTATCATATGAAATGGAGTCTAGAAACTGTCTTAAACTTCCCAGTCTCGTGCTCACTTCGGCAGCACATATATTAAACTTCCCAGTTTCTGAAACAAAGGAAAGTATATTACACATGAATGGGAGTGGAGTCTTTGCATATAGGATGCAATAGCGGTCACATGCAGTCAAAAAAATAGATGGAATCTCTATCTTCCATAACAGTTGAGTAAGTGAAGACCTTATGCTCTCATAAGGAGTCTCACCTCTTCTTTGAGAGTGTCCAATCAATTAAACAAGAAGGCCATCAGACTGAGGTAGCTCTAACGCATTGGCAGCCTGTGTAACAAACCAAAATCTAAACCTATAAATGACTCAAGGTTATGAAATCAATACTCTAAGGACAACCAATCATAAATAGCCAACTAGACATTAAGCTATAGCTGATCAATAACTTCCTTATTTTGCTCCTATCTTTTCTTTATAAAAGTATGTCTCCCAGGGTTCCCATCTGTTCAGCACTCCTGACCCTGACCACTTCTGGTTTGATGCTGCCTCGTTCCAATTAATTTTTGCTCAAATAAACTCTTAAAAATTTTAATATGTGTCAGTTCATTCTTTTAACAGGCAGGAACGATCAGAATGGGTTTAAATTCTGGATAGCGTCATGAGTACAGATGAGGCTCTAACTTCTCTTAGCCATTTGACTATCTTGACAACTGGATGGAAGACAACTTAAGCCTGACACTGATCAATGAAGAAGAGCAGAGCCAAGGAATTCACTGAGAAATATATAACTGAAGCTCTGATGATATCAGGAACCTCTAGATCAAGCAACGGCTTTTGTTTTCTTTGAACTTCTCTGTGAGCTAACAGGTCCTTGGCTCTTTGTTTCTGGATAAGCCATTTTGATTTGTATTTTCCACCTTTGGAAATGATTCTTAGTCATACAGAGTCTAAAATCAGTAATAGGGTATCAAAAGAGAATTTAACAGATGGAATTGGCTAAATTGCAGTAGGGAGAAAAGTAATGAAGATTCTGTTATCTGGAGCTAAGAAACTGGCACCCTTTGTTATATGAAAACTGGTAGCTGTTGGAGCTTTATGCTCAGATCATGTATCTCTTGAGGCTGAAGCACTGAAGGATTTAGTAGGAAATGCTCAAGATATTAGTGTGTTGGCTATTTCTTATGACCTTCCTTCCTTCCTTTTTTTTTTTTTTTTTTTTTTCCATCATATGTTAACCAGGCATTTTTCTAACAGTTTACTTTATTAGCTCATTTAACACTGATGATAACTGAAGACACTATAACCAAATTCAAGGGGTTTGCCCTTGGGGTTCATTAAACTGAACACAACCCAAGGAAGTGTTGAAAGCAAAGAACTTTCATTACTTTTTACAAGTAAGGAGACAGGGCGATGGCTCTCAACACACCATCTCCCCTTGGAGTTGGTAGAGGAGGCTTTTATTCAGTGTATTGGGATTGGGGACCAGGAACTTGCATACACATTAAGGAACTTATACATATTCTATTACTTAGATACTTTGGTTCAATTGTGCATGCCTAACATGTCAACGTGCTAGTGCATATGTCGCATATTCAAAAAAATTGTGGAAAACCCTGACTTTAGTATTATAATGAGTTAAAGGTAATTTCAGGTGAACTCAAGGGGCTTATGTGCAGATCCTCAGCTCCAAGCCAGCTCAAACTGGCTCACATAAGGGGCTATCAAGTGAAACACCTAGCCAGGGTATCAGGTAAAACACCTAGAAAGCTTTAGGGTGGGTACTTCTGGTTCTGCAAAACAAAACAGACTCACTGTCCCTTCCCCTTCCTCCCTTCTGCTGATAGCTTTCAGCCCTCTAAGGAGTAACTTCCCATTACATCCTACTAACAACACAGCTACAATTATTATCTCCATTTTATTGATGAGGAGACCAAAGTACTTTTCTATGAGTACCTATAGAAAAGAGAATAATGTGCCCCCCCCCCAAAAAAAAAGAAGATTCACAGATCTCTGAGTGATCCTTTTGGTCTGCTCTAAGCAATCAAAATTGACTAGAAGTTGACTTTGCACTGGTAGAAAAAACTGAATTATCAGCCCAAGCTAAAATCAGTTGCAATAAAAATCACAGGGAAGAGATATTTGCAAGTGATAAGATTGGGAACTTATACAGTTCTTATTGTCTAGGCACCTCCCAAGAAAACCCTTATTCATTACTAAATACCAAGGGGACCATTCCCTTTCATTGCAAAGATGCAGATAAATGACTCCCCAAAGTCCCCAGCTATCAACCTGTTGCTCTGAATGGCTCCCAAAAAGAGAAGAAGGCAGAGGCCATCAAACCAACACCTATTTCTGGGAAAAAAAATTTCTCAGGTTAGGTTATACACTCAAAGACCATTATCTAATAATATATCTGGTTGTGTTTACTAGCCCTTGAAGTTTAATAAAAGGAGTTTAAAGTCTGCTTAAAATTTAATTAAAGCATTAAGAAAATAGTTTGAAGACAAAATCTTCAAGCAATTAGTGAGAACTTAAGGATGTTGATGGCTCTATCCCCAAAGGGTGCTGTGTGAAGCTCTAACGGTAAATGCCACTCAAATGCCTACCCAAGAGGTGACCACAATGACCATGGATAAGAGAAATACTTCCAGTCAGTGTAGAAACACCAGATAGCTCATTGAGAATTTACTCTACTCCCAAGTCAAGGAGTCTAGGCTGTGCAGGCCTAGCAAGAAACATGTGTGTTACAGACCATGATTAACATAGATATGTTTATTCATTATCCTCCATTGTGTATTGATTGCATTCTAAGAAGTTAAGCTTCCAAGGTAAATTTGGCCAGATCATCACACTACAGAAATTTAGATTTGAACAAAATCAAGAATATGGTCCACTACTAGAGCAGCAGTCAAGAAACTACAGTGTGTGCACCAGTCCTGCCCACCCACCCCAACTACTTGCATTTATAAATAAAATTGTACCGGTACAGCCACACTCATTTGTTTATGAATTGTCTACAGCTGCACTACAACAGCTCACAGAGCTGGGTAATTGCCACAGTATTATTACTTGCAAAATGTATTTAAGATCTGGCATCAATGTGTATATATATTTGCCTGCCATTAACCTAGAGAATCCTAGTTTGGGATCTGGATGCTGCAGTGTGATTGTTTTGGAGGTAGTATAGCCACACACACCTTTTTTTTTTTTTTTTAATGTTTTACTCATTTCTGAGAGAGAGAGAGCATGAGCAGGGGAGGGTCAGAAAGAGAGGGAGACACAGAATCTGAAGCAGGCTCCAGGCTCTGAGCTGTCAGCACAGAGCCCCATGCAGGACTCGAACCCACAAACCGTGAGATCATGACCTGAGCCGAAGTCGGATGCTTAACCGACTGAGCCACCCAGGCACCCCTAGCCACACACACCTTTAATAGCTCCCTAGAAGGACTCACAAAACCCAGAACTAATGTTGATTATAGCAAAAGGATACAAAGCCAGATCAGCAAGGGAGAAAAGACCTTTGAGTGGAGCCCATCGGGAGTGAGGCACAGGTTTCTTTTTTACTTTCTTTTTTTAAAGTTTATTTATTTATTTATTTATTTTTGAGAAAGAGAGAGAGCACTTGCACATGCAAGTGGGGGAGGGGCAGAGAGAGAATCCCAAGCAGGCTCCATGCTGTCAGCTCAGAGCTCTGTGCGGGGCTCGATCGCCATCGCACGAACTGTGAGATCATGACCTGAGCTGAAATCAAGAGTCGGACGCTTGACCAGACTGAGACACCATGCGCCCCTAACCCACAGGTTTCTAAAGCCCTCCTACAAGGAATCACACTGGGATGCGCTGATCCTCTGAGACAAAATTGTGGCACAAGCCAAGTATTTCTGACCAAGGAGGCCCTCATGATTCTCAGAGAACAGGACTTTTATTGGGGACTGGGTATGTAGGCTCACTTACCCGCCATGATTTCTGAAATGAAGAGTCCCAGAAAGAAACCAATGTTCACTGAAAGTCTGCACAAACTATCATAACAAGTTGCTAAAGTATGGGTGGGTGTCCCAGGTGTACAAAAGAGCCTCACTCATTAGGAGCAGAGGGAGCATCCCCAGGAGTTGTTCCCAGGAGTTGGCCAAGGGCCAACCACCTAAACCTAGTGCTGAACCACCAAGACCACTCAGGGATGCAGGTTTGGATGGTCTCCTTGGAGGGTAGATGGGACAAACACACCTGACATAGGCTTCGGCATCCCTTCACGGGAAGAGGAATATACATGGATGTGGGGTAGGCACGTGATAACCAGCGGATGCAGGCCACCCCAGCATTCTTCCTCTAAATGAAACCTGCATTTCTTTTAGAGAACTGCTTCTCAGCCAGAAATTATTTGCGGGATGAACTGACCCTCAGTTTCTGGGTCGAACCCTAATAGCTTATCCCACTCATGTGACCATTCAAAGGCTGTCATGTGATCACATTTATTGCAAGAAGAGCCTTTTATAGGAAAGTTCTAGTGCAGTTTCTACTTTTCTGTGGGAATTAGTTTTTGAAATGTCCTCTTTTCTGCTTTGGTTAGTGTGCGACTGCGTAACCTGGATGTTTTCCAGTCACTTTTGCTGGTATTAATACAATTTGCATGGTGTCCAAATTCAAAACCAGATAGGGGTGCCTGGGTGGCTCAGTCGGTTAAGCGTCCAACTTCAGCTCAGGTCAGAATCTCACGGTTCATGGGTTCGAACCCTGAGTCGGGTTCTATGCTGACAGCCAGCTCAGAGCCTGGAGCCTGTGTCAGATTCTGTGTCTCCCTCTCTCTCTGACCCTCCCCTGCTCACGCTGTCACTCTCTCTCTCTCAGAAAGAAATAAAACATTAAAAAAAATTGAAAGAAGATAACAGCAAAACTGACAAATGCAGAGAAAGAAAGCTGGAAACTACCCCTACCCCTCACCCTAAAAGGACAGATGACCCTAAATCAAACAGCTCCTCTGATGCTGATGTGCCTCTGGGTTTTCTATTAGGTGAGCCAAAAACCAAAAACCAAACCTCTATTTCTGTTTAAGCCAACGTGAGCTCTGTCACTGACAGTAAACATTCTTGACTGATGAAGTATTATCATTCCGGTTGTACAAATAGGAAAGTTATTCATAGAAAAGCCAAATAATTGGTCTACAGTAGTAGCTAGAAGAAATGGCAGAGCCAGTATTCAAGAGCAGCCCTCCTTGTGACCAAAATCGGCAGTTTTCTCTCAGTTCATGCAGCCACCAGATTAGAAGTTTCTGGGTGAACTCACCCTGCATCCTCCCACCAGAATCGGTATGCACCTGAGACATACCACACATTCATGTATTTCATGGGATTTGTTGTGGCATCACTGGGTTTGTGGCTGTCCATCCCTACGACCTGGGAATATATGAGCCTTTATATGAAAACAGCGTGGGGACCAAACCGACCAGTCCTTTGGTTGTGTGTTCGCCTCCTCCTTAACCACATCATACACTCTATTCCATTTTTTGTAAACCATACATGGAGGGAAACAGATATCTTGATCATTCCAGGATTCCTGAGGAACTCCAGATCTTAGGTTTAAAAGTTACATCCGAATAGAAAATGGTTGCATTTAGCTTCTGGTAGAAACCATCTCAAATGATTTTACCAGGCTTGTCTATAATTGTATTTATCAAATCTTCATGCTTATGTGTAATCTCAATTACTTTCATACAGCCAAAAAAACCACTACGTATGTCCCCAGAAAGAAAAAGGTGAAGTATAACTGTGGGGGAAAAATCTTTTCAAATACTCTCACACTGTGAGCCTATTACAAGTGCAAAAAGATTAAAGATATAGTATAAAGGTGTATATCTAAATGACTACAAATAACTGTTTAACTGGAGCTGCCTAGGGTACATCAGTAGCCCCTAAATGATCAAAGGCTATTGCTGCAGGCAAGGTCCAAAACCACCTGCTTATATAAAGAACTTTAGATGACAGGGCTGATACTATGCATGTGTATTGATACTTCTTGAAACAACGATTAAAAAAAAAGTTATCTGTCTAAAACTGACAGAAGGCAAACAGATTGAGAGTTAAGTTTGTAATTCTGCCACCAACTCATCCTTAGCCTTGTGTAGAGATGTGACAATTTCTTAGGATGTTTCACAAATTTCCTACCCTGTTACTGTTCTTTACAGGAAAAAGAAAATTCGGGTTATACTGGAACTTAAAGGGGAATCCTTTAATTCATGCTGCACAACCCTAGGCAGAATTGTGAAGTACAGTAGCTTTGTCTTATCTCCCAAGTCCACCTTAAGTACTATCTTGTATGAAAAGGACTAGTAAACTAGTTATACTATTACTGCATATTTTTTATGCAAGGAAATTTGTATTTGTATAGGAAGAAATTTGTTATACAGCAGACTTAACAACCCACATATATTTATATAGATAGAAACAAAGAACTTTTGTTTTAATAATATTCATATATATAATATATAATTATATATACTATACTATATAATATATAATTATGTGTTACATATGAAAAATACAAACATTATATATTTTATATAATATATAATTGGA